>NC_142888.1:55727890-56036250 GCF_051225735.1 Oryctolagus cuniculus
CCAACTTGACTCTCGCTGGGATTAAACATGACAATAAGTCTGATCTGATTTCATCATCATTTAAAAAATCATCTATTATTTTTCACTTTATGTTTGTGTGGGAGCAAACTGTTGAAATCTTTACTTAATGTATGCTAAACTGATCTTCTGTATATAAAGAGAATCGAAAATGAATCTTGATGTGAATGGAAGGGGAGAGGGAGTGGGAAAGGGGAGGGTTGCGGGTGGGAGGGACGTTATGGGGGGGAAGCCATTATAATCCATAAGCCGTACTTTGGAAATTTATATTCATTAAATAAAAGTTAAAAAAAAGAAATAAAATCAATTTTGCATGTTTATGTTTTCACTTGGCCATTAAAATACGTGAACTATGTAAAGTTATATTTGTGACCAGTATTATGTTTTTATTAGACAGTACTATAATTAAAACATGATATATTAAGTGTAGAATTTTATTTTTAGTGGTGGAAGGAGTGGTAATTTCATGCCTGGTGCTTCCAACTGTTTCATTGCTCAATCTAAGTTTATGTATGAATTTGGTGGTAGATGCGACAAATTCATTTGTTTCTCTTGTGAATTTTGCAATAACCTTATGTTCTTCATCATGTGCTATTTTCTAGAGGATCCAACTTTTCTTCTATTTGTGGAAAACTCAATTGCTACTAATTAAGAAAAGCAAGACAGGAAAGCAAATGTCTTGACTAATTGAATTGAGTACTTACATCTTCAACAAACCTTTCTTGGGTATACTAGAATCTTAAATTCACTTCATGTACTCAAAACAGGATAGTCTTGATCCTTAACAAATGTTGATTTCTTCTAGTTTGTGACAAAGAATTGATTCTCCTTTCATTCATCTATGATCAGGTCATACTGATTTGCTTATTTACAAATAAAATTCAGTGATTATGAATGGTAAGACATGACTGTTTTTAATTAAATATATAACTCTCAGGCTATCTCAGTGGAGATGCAACAAGTAACATAACCAGGTGGTTTAATCTTCACATTACTTTTAATTCTATGACAATAATCATCTATTATATTAGTCTGCTTTTTAATATAAAAAACATCTTATGTGATTTACTTTATTTAAAAAGAGGTATATTTTGGTACACAGTTCTGCAGGTGCAATGTATGGGGGCTTCCCTTGCAGTGCCCTTCTGGCTGCCAGTCTCAAGGCATCACATGGCAAGAGATTGGGACTGTACATGTGCGTGTGTGTCTCTCTCTGTTTGCCATCTCTCTTCTTACAAAGTCACCAAGTTTCAATCATGGGGACTCTACCCTCATAACTTTATCTAATCCTAATCATTTCCCAAAGGTCTTATCTCTGAACATCAGAGTAAGATTAAGGTTCCAGCCTGTTAATAATATTACCATAAGACTTTCTCAATTAAATCCCTGCACTATTTGGGCAGAGGGAGACAAATAATTTTCAGCCATAGAAGCTTTATTCATTATATAGAATGCTATAACTGAGATGAAAGGACATCTCAAAAATGGAATGCTATATCATATTATACTTATTAAAAACTCTGATTGTGGGGCCAGCATTGTGACACAGTGAGTAAAGCCACTGTCTGTGGCAATGGCATTTCATATATGCACCAGTTTGAGTCCCAGCTACTCCACATCCAATCCCATTCCCTAGTAATAGCCTGGGAAAGCAGAGAAAGATGGCCCAACTGGCCCCTGCACTAAAGTGGGAGACCTAGAAGAAGTTCCTGGTTCCTGGCTTCATTCTGGCCCAACCCTGGCCACTGTGGCCATTTGGGGAGTGAGCCATCAAATGAAAAATTTCTCTCTGTATGTGTCTCTCTCTCTTTCTGTAACTCTGCCTTTTAAACAAATAAAATAAAAAAAAGACTCTGTGCTGGGTCAAAGCAACAGAAAGGGACACAGAAGGATGCTTGATGTTTACAGCATATCTGTAAATACAGAAATCTATTAGAAACCTTAATGAAATGCAGCCAAATTGTCTGAGGTGGTAGTTAGGAACACAGACTTAGGAGTCAAAAGCCGAGTTTCAATGAGGTCTCCAAAACATGCCAGTTGTTCGGTCTTAGGTTACTTATTGATATGATGTTCCCAAAGTTTTTATTTGTAAAATTATGTAATAATAAAATCTATTTGAAAAGGTTAATTGAGATAATGTAATAGGGTTAGCACAGCATGTGGGCAAAAGGTATTCCTTAAGTAATGTTAGTTATTATTAATACATGAAAGTAATACATTGCAAGACATTTATAATGTGATCAATCAGAAATGTAACTAATTAGAAGAATATTGCTGCATATTGAAATAAAAATATCTAAACAATTTTATGAATGCATATATCTTAAAGATACTGACCCATACAGCAGTAAGATCTTATTATTCACTGCTTTGCATTTTCTGTATTAATTTAACTTCTATATGTCTCTTCTCAGGTAACAAGAAGCAGCTTAAGAAACAGAACTTCTACATCCTTCCATTCCTTACTGAACCTTGTTCCATTCAGGGCACACAATTAAGGCACCACAGTCAGACGTTAGCTTGCTATGACAACTTCCACAATTCAAGAGAAAAGCATTCCAGTCCAACTCGTAACCTCCTAAGTGCATCTCCATTTAGGATCACCTCCAACAGGGTTATCTTATCGCAAAACTCTCCAATTCTAAATATCTGATCTTACAAGTTTTTTTCAGTGTCTGAGCTCCCAATCAAGATAGTTTCTCTGTGCTGCTAAGCTCTGTACTTCAAGACAGAAAGACACCATTTAATAGTCTTTCTTTCCATCTAACTAAGAGACGTTTGTCTATAATTTCCCCCCTATGCTGCTTTAATACAGGCCCCAACTAACTTTCATATGTTTTACTTTTTGATCTTTTATTACCTCAGACTTCTTACTGGATTTCATTCATTTTCTAACTTGTTTTGACAAATTAAATATGATATAAAATATGTTTGAGGATTATTGTATCTTTGGATTTTGTGAGATCTTGCAAATCTGACTGCAACTACACATCTTCTTTATCCATTTTTACTTTATAAATTTTGGACAAGATATAAATATAAATTATTAAGTAGTTGTCTCATATTTTATTGTGCATGTAAACTACTTGAAAGTCTTGTTAAAATGCAAAACATTGGTTCTGACTCTCAAAGATTTGGTTAAAGTTTAGGCTCAGTCCCAAAAATTAACATTATGATATATATGCCACCAAGTGACTTTGATGCAGTTAATACAAGGAAGGCATTTTTAGAAAATATACATTTAAAAAAATATTAAATGGGCCGGCACTGCGGCTCACTAGGCTAATCCTCTGCCTTGAGGCGCCGGCACACCGGGTTCTAGTCCCGGTCGGGGCGCCGGATTCTGTCCCGGTTGCCCCTCTTCCAGGCCAGCTCTCTGCTGTGGCCAGGGAGTGCAGTGGAGGATGGCCCAGGTCCTTGGGCCCTGCACCCCATGGGAGACCAGGATAAGTACCTGGCTCCTGCCATCGGATCAGCGTGGCGCGCCGGCCGCAGGGCGCTGGCCGCGGCAGCCATTGGAGGGTGAACCAACGGCAAAGGAAGACCTTTCTGTCTCTCTCTCTCACTGTCCACTCTGCCTGTCAAAAAAAAAAAAATAAAATAAAATAAAAATACTAAGTGAATCTGGTGTCCTAGTGCAGCAGGTTAAACCACTACTTGCATATCAGAGAACTGATTTGAGTCTGGGCTGTTCTGCTCCCAGTGCAGCTCCGTGATAATGGGTCTGGGCCCTTGCCACCCAGGTGAGAGGCCAGAATGGAGTGATGGAGTTCCATGCTCCTGGCTTTGGCGTGGTACAGCCCTGGCATTTGGGGCTGTTTGGGAAGTGAATCAGCTGATGGAAGATGTCTCTTTCCCTCTTAAGATTTCTCTCTCTCTCTCATCTCTTTTTGATGCTCGGCCTTTCAAATAAATGAATAAATACTAAAATTATATAGTAAAAAAGGATTTAAATAACTTTTGATGTAAACACTTGGCACAGAGGTTAAATTGTCACTTGGGATGCCTGCATCTCATATGGGAGTACCTGGTTTGAGCCCCGGCTACTCTTCTTCCAACCCAGTTTCTTTCTAATGCAAACTCTGTGATGCAGCATATCATGACTCGAATGCTAGGGTCCCTGCCATCCACATAAGAGACCTAGATTGAATTCTGGACTCCTATCTTAAGCCTGACTCAGCTGGTTTTTCTGGATGTTAGGAGAATGATTCAGTGGGTGGAAAATCTCTCTCTTTCTCTCTCTAATGTGTCTCACTGCTTTTTAAATAAAATAAAAGTAAATTTTTAAAAATAAATGTATTTCATTTTGATTGAAAATGTGAAAGATTTTTTTAATTCAGACTAAGAAATATTTTGGTGAAATAAAATAAAATAAAATTATATTCATTTATCATATAGACTACATAACTATCTCCTTATACTTTACTTTTTAAAATTATAATCTGTTATTTTATTCAAGTGGAATTAATAATGCCTCAAAATGCTAAATTTATCTCAGTGGCCCCCAGCAGGTTGACTCTTCATTTTCAGTTAGTCATCAATGGCAATTTTCCACTGAGAAATCAATCAAATCTTACTGTTTGTAGTATATGAAAAATGATGAACAATCTGTTCTATAATTGTCATGGGATCAGCTAGCTTCTTTTCTCAGCACTCACTTCATTGATACATTTTAATGTTAGCTAGTTGAGTGGTCAGGGTAAGTGATGCCATGACTTTAATATACGATTTTTTAAAGCTGAAATAATTCTCAATTTAATAAAAACACTTCTAAGGCATTGGTGACATTTGATGTTTTAAATAGCTGGAAGACATCATGGTAATGCATTGTGTGTGTTTAGTGGTTACTCGTTATGGGAAGCTGATATTAATAAAAATTATGATGGAATATATCTGTACTTCATTATTAGTTGTATTACAACAAACCATTTATTGCCATATTTATTAAAGAAAAAGATATTAATTATTTCCTTGGATCTGCATTGATTATTATAAGTTAGTAATGTTGATTAGGACAGCATTACCAAGTGCAATATATTATGGCATTACCAATGCATTTTGTCAGTTGCCTGCTTAAGTAAGACTACACAAAATCTTATTTGCACAACATATATGCATATATATGCCTTCATATTTTTTAAATTAAAAAAAGTTATCCTCTTTTAGTATAAATTTAGGAGAATAGTGCTTTTGGAAATATTTTGCACTAGGGTAATGAAATTTTAAACTTCAAATTTCCTATTTTAAGTAGGGACATCTGTAACATTACTGCAACAGACAGCAAAGTGCACTAGTGGCTGCACTGTACATTTGCCAGGATAAAACATTATCAAGATAAGGGCATACTAAACTGAAATGAAATAGTATCAGCATCAAACAACTTTGAGTGGTTATTGTATATGTTAGGGAAAATCAAGTGTCAAAACAAGGGCTCTTGAGCCAGCCTTATCTTCAGGAGTATTAAATACTCAGTAGAGCACTGAAGGAAAAGGGTTGCTCTTTCAGAGAAATTAGTGGCTATTGTAAGTTACTGTAATTAAGTTTATTTTAATTTGTGGAACCTAATTAAGCCAATATTTTCCTGTGGAGACAAAAGTAGCCGATACATTAATTAAAATTACTTTATTATTTAACTTTGACACTGCAGATTGGTGGTATGAAAATATGAAATAAATTAGCAAGCCTTCGTGGGGATGCCAAATTGGACATATATTAAATAAAAGACATCACAGAGGACTTTTTAAACTCAAGTCACTTCTGCAAAAGATAGGAGAAATAATTTGCTATTAATAAATGTACTTTTAAATGCAGATATTTTTAGTAATACTACTACTTTTTTCATTTGTTGGCCAAATCTTCCATACATAGTCACAGTTCTTTATTAAGCACATCCTTTTGTAAATTATTGCTCTTTAATAATATTTTTAAACATCCACCTCCTTGGCTTCTTTTAAAATTACATTTATGAAGTTATTTAGCTACATAAGAGATCTTATTTATTTCATTTCATTTAAAATAAAGACAGAGATATAGATCTTCCTTTTGCTGGTTCATCCCCCAAATTTTGGCAGCATCCTGGGCTAAGCCAAGTCAAAGCCAGAACCCTACAACCTGATCTGGGTCTCCCATGTGGGTGGCAGGGACTCAAGTACTTGAGTCATCATCTGCTGCCTCCCAGAATGTACATTAGCAGGAAGCTGTATCAGAAGCCAAGGAGCCAGGATTCAATCCACATACTTTGATATGCAAAATGGGCCAGCACCCCAAGGGAAGTCTTAATAGCTTTGCCAAATGTCTGCCACACATAAGAGATCTTAAAGCAAACTTTAGGGTACATATAACAGAGACTGGGAACAAATATCTTAACCTTATCTTTCACTCTTCTGCTTTCACTACACTCTGAAATTCACTGGCACTGGCTTCAGTGTATTAGGACATGCACTGTCTATAAAAGAAAAAAAAAGGAAAAGACAAAAATGGGACCATGTAGGTTTTGTTGTTGTTGTTGTTAACTTTGGATTTGGTTTAGGCTTTGGTATTTCTTGGCTCACATTTAATGTTTATTTCCTACTCACAAAGCATGTTAGTCCCTTAACTATGTACATTATCACATTTAATCCTTACAACCATCCCATGAGGCATGTACTATTATAAGCCATATCTTATACATAAGAACTATATTTAAACTTGCCTTACCCTTTCTGAACATACCAAAGGCCCATAATATAAAAATTGTCCAGAAATGAGTCTCCTACATCCTGATTCCCAGAATCTCTCAGCCTTTCAAAGTGAAGCACATTTCCAGTACATTTTGGAATTTCATTATAGCATGTACTCACTTTTGTCTAGCCATCTGTGCTTTTCAAATCCACTGGATGAATAAAATTACAATTGGTATCCTTGAAATAAGCAAACAAACAAAACAAAAAGAAAGCATTGCAATTCATATGACTCACAGGAGTGGTATAAGTTAGGGTAGACTGTCTGGTTTTCATCTTTATGCTTATCAAAGGGAAAACAAACTTTGAAATTTAACTTTAACAATATTTATTATCCAGGACTGAAGTAGATCTTCCTAACATACTTGAGGTTTTCAAATACTGTACTGAAAATTCATAGTAAGAAAAAATTGATGCATGGATTTATTTTAAGGTTTATTTTATTTATTTGAAAGAGTTACATAGAGAGGTAGAGACAAAGAGAGAGTCCTGCATCCACTGGTTCATACCCCAGATGGCCACAATGGCCTGAGCTGTGCCAATCCAAAACCAGGAGCCAGGTGTTTCTTCCAGGTCTCCCACATGGGTGCAGGGGCCCAAGGACTTGGGCCCTCTTCTACTGCTTTCCCAGGCCATAGCAAAGAGCTGGACTGGAAGAGGAGCAGCTGGGAGTAGAACTAGCGCCCATATGGGATGCCGGCGCTTCAGGCCAGGGCTTTAATCCGCTGTGCCACAGTGCCGGCCTCTGCATAGATTTCAATAATACTTCATACCAGAATAAACTTATGTTACTTATGTTTTTAATTTAATTTTCCCACAACTTTTTGAAGTACTTTCATACAGAAAATATTAAAAATTGTAAGTATAAACAATCGTCTCCCTTTATGCCCAACTAAAGTCACATTCCAGATAGAAATGCTGGATTCATCTTCAGGTAATCTGTGCTCACCTAGGATGTCATTGATGTTGCTACCCCAGCTCCTACCTGAAGCTTTACCCAGACGTCTTCACTTTTCTGGTGGAATCCCAAAGTATGTTGCATCTCAAAGATATTTTTGGCATCCATACATATTGACTGTATGACCATGGGAAAATTAGTTTACTTGTTCTGTGATTCACTTTAAACACCTGTAAATGAGCATAATTGTTCCTACTTCATAAAACTGTAAAAAATTAAATAAGTCTGAAATAACTCAGCATGCTGCTTTAAAAAACATATTAAAGTGTGAAACAAATTAAGGAAAAATCTCATCCAAAATTTGTGCAAGATTCACAATAGGAACTCTAGAACAATAAGCTCCCAATGCTAAACCACATCACAAGGGCCGGCGCCGCGGCTCACTAGGCTAATCCTCCGCCTTGCGGCGCCGGCGCACTGGGTTCTAGTCCCGTTCGGGGCGCTGGATTCTGCCCCGGTTGCTCCTCTTCCAGGCCAGCTCTCTGCTGTGGCCCAGGAGTGCAATGGAGGATGGCCCAAGTCCTTGGGCCCTGCACCGCATGGGAGGCCAGGAGAAACACCTGGCTCCTGGCTTCGGATCAGCGCGGCGTGCCGGCCACAGTGCACTGGCCGCAGCGGCCATTGGGGGGGGGGTGAACCAACGGAAAAAGAAGACCTCTCTCTCTCTCTCTCTCTCTCACTGTCCACTCTGCCTGTCAAAAAAATGTGGAGCAACCAGTACTTGAACCATCACCCTTATGGGATGCTTGCACTGCAGGCAGCGGCTTTACCCACTATACCATAGTGCTGGCCCCCTAGAGAATGGATCCAGGATCACTGACGACAAGCTCTGCTTCAGAAGGAAAAAAAATTCCAACCTAGATAGCTTTCTATGAGATGTTTCTAATGAACTTAACTGCTGTCAAATCACACTGAAGGAAATTACTTGCCATGGTTCTATTTGCATTTTAGTCTTTGTAAATCACAGGCATCATAATTTCAATTATGTCACACATTAGAGAAATCTAAAATTTATATTTTAAGAAGTGAGAAAAAAACAGATACAGCAGCATGTGGAATACATTATTGACAGCATTGTTTATCTCAATTTGAGTTTGTTGGAAATGAGTCAGGCAAGTCTTCAGACATTTCCACTTTAGTAATTTAACTTAAACTTGGAATGGCGTATTCACCTCCAGGAAACTCAGCAAGTGTTACTGAAAAACTACTCCTTCAACTTTACTCAGGACATCCCTAAAAGTCAGGACTGAATTATTTTAGTTCAGTTGTTGAGAGCATAACTGCTGAATGGTAATAACTTAAACAGATCTTTAGGCCCAAATGTTTTTAAAGGCAACAAAGATAATGGGGTCCTAGCATCAGAAATAATAGTATCTGCAGTTTAAGTTCTGAGCTAGTGGGGAATTGTATTTGTAACAGAAATTTGAGATAGAATTATGAACATTTTGAACTGTTTTAAGCAGAACCAAATTTCATAAATTGCTTCCTGGGAATTGTTCCACATATTCAGTATGAATTGTTAACTTTAACAGACATTCAGTGTATTGGCTCTCCAGTACTTATTTGCTCTCATTCCAGTAAATTTATGCATATTTTTCTCCCTGTAACAACCTTGCTCTCTGTACATAGTCAATTTGACTCCTTCCTTGACTTTGGGTTTTCAATGATCAATCCTGCCCAATAAGATCTTCCCACATTCCTGGCAAGAATTACCAGTTCAGATACAACCAGGCAATTCTTTAAGTCAATTAGACTTCAGTTAGGATGTCTGAGACAAATATAAGCTCTTTGCCAACTAGAGTTGAAGCTAAAAGAATTCAGGTTCTAGAACTGTTGGTAACCATCTTGCTAACACATGAAACTTGATACTGATGCCAGCATAATCAGAGGCTGTACTGAAAAGGAAGTGGTTGTTAAATACAAGGTTTGAGTCCTACACTCAGCCTCATCTCTCTGAACAAACAAATCCCTGAAATTTCAGGTATGTTAGTCAATTCATTCTCTTTTTTCTAAAACACTCACAGATCTTTTGAAGCTACACACTACGGCTAATCTAATAGTACGACTTAAGCTGTGAGTATAAGATGATGGCTGAATGGTTGCAAAAAACCAATTCACTCCATCTTCATTGAAAGTAGGTTATTTGAGGACACAAATGACTTTTAAAACTTGATTCCTCAACAACAGTCTAGTAAACATTTTATTCTAATATCCTTTTTTAAATACAGTATTTTATCTGTTTGAAAACCATAGTGCAAAGCACACTTGAATAAGTTAGGTTTTGTATATACTTACATGGTACAGGATACAAGCTCTCACTATATTTACTTCTACTGCTATTGAAAATAAATGTTTAATGTATCATGTCATAAGAATGCTATATATTAGCTTAGTTTTAGCTGAGAAGATATTTTGTGCTGATTATAGCTAAAATGCATAAGATGAGGAATGCAAGTTATTATTAAACATAAGAATGATAATGATAACATTTGTTGAGTATACATTACTTATCAGGTACTGTCCTAATATTTTACATGGATTATTCATGATATCCTCATATCACTAATAAGCATATATTATTTTTATTTCTATTTCACAGTTGAAAAAAATGAGGCTTGGGGAAAGTAATTAGGTTGTCCATGACCATAGAGATTGTGAGTAACAGAGGCAGGTTAGATTTTTTTAAAAAAGATTTACGTATTTATTTTAAAGTCAGAGTTGCACAGACAGAGAAGGAGAGAGAGAGAGAGAGAGAGACAGAGAGAGAGAATCTTCCATCTGCTGGTTCACTCCCCAATTGGCTGCAATGGCCAGAGCTGCACCGAACCCAAACCAGGAGCCAGGAGCTTCTTCCGGGTCTCCCACCTGGGTGCAGGGGCCCAAAGACTTGGGCCATCTTCTACTGCTTTCCCAGGCCACAGCAGGGAGCTGGATCAGAAGTAGAACAGCCAGATCATGAACCAGCACCCATATGGAATGCCAGAACAGCAGGCAGTGGCTTTACACACTAGGCAACAGCGCCAGCCCTGGCTAGTCAGATTTAATTCCATTTAATAGTCCTGCTAAAATTCCCATGCTCTTAATGACTATGCTGTACTATCTTTAACCAAAGATTCATATTTGAGACATTTAAGTTTCTAAATTAACTTAACTGACTCTTTAAAGGAGAATTGTTAAAACACTATTAACATTTGTTGCAACATATAGGTGTGAATGAAGATTGTATAAATGACTTTTGAGAAAAATAAAATATACACAATAATATGAATAAATATATAAATAAAAATAATATAAATAAAGCTTAAAGTAGAAGCAGACTCTGGGGTAATACTGCCACTATCACTCATAGATTTGGATTTAAAATGATAGTGTACATGATTTTTTTCCTGATTGACTTTCTAATAAGTGTATGTTATTAATTTGAACTTCAAAAATGCACCTAATTAAAATGTCACTTTTTGCTTTCTGTATTTGTTTAGTATTTAAATTTTAAAAAGATAATTTTACCTTAAAGTTTCATTTTTTTGGTATCTCCAATACTTAGCACAGCTGATATTCACAGTACAGCCAAAATAAGTGTTACATGCAAGATAAACTATACAATTTCTGGATTTCACTTTTATATGAAAAATCAAGATCATTTGATACAACATAAGAATGCTTGCAGAAGTTTCTGGACATTCCTTTTTTTTTTTTTTTTTTTTTTGACAGGCAGAGTGGACAGTGAGAGAGAGAGACAGAAAGGTCTTCCTTTGCCGTTGGTTCACCCTCCAATGGCCACTGTGGCTGGCGCACTGCGGCCGGCGCACTGCGCTGACCCGATGGCAGGAGCCAGGTGCTTATTCTGGTCTCCCATGGGGTGCAGGGCCCAAGCACTTGGGCCATCCTCCACTGCCTTCCCGGGCCACAGCAGAGAGCTGGCCTGGAAGAGGGGCAACCGGGACAGAATCCGGCACCCCGACCGGGACTAGAACCCGGTGTGCCAGCGCCGCAAGGCGGAGGATTAGCCTACTGAGCCGCGGCGCCGGCCATGGACATTCCTTTTAATGGATTTTGAATCTCATCATTCAACAAGATGGTCCCTTTTCTTGAAGAATCAGCATACATCTCTGAATCTGTACATCAGATATGGGCAAAATCTACTACATCTGAAGCAGGTGAAATAAGCATCAACCTCTCTGGAATGTTCCCACGTAATGTGTTGTCTTTGATAGCAATGTGGCCTCCACATGCAATAGATAACATCTGTATTAGAAACAGATGTCACTGATTTCATAGGCCATTGTACATTCCAGAGAAATGCCTGTGGATGGTAGAGAGAACTGAATCTTCAATAATCTTGATAAACTCATTGTATATTTACAACTTTGATGAACTATTTGTGTTGAAAGACATTATTTTTAGACATACTGAGACCCCATTTGTCACATGGAGAACAGCATGCTAGCTTTTTGAGTAAATATCATTGAATTTTGTCATTAAAACGAAGTTAGGTCAAAACACCTAAAAGGGAACCTGCAGAAGTGAAATTGAAATTTTTAGAAGCAGTCACTTGAACAGCCCTTGTCTTGACTGTGGAGGAACAATTTTGTTTTTTCTTTTCTTTTTTTTTTTTCTCTTCCTTCTTAATACCATTGGTTGAACTCTTCACTTAACATAGAATTCAACATATGTGTATGAAGTCAAGTTAAAATAGACTCCAATAAAAAATACAAATGGGAATAAGAGAGGGAGGAGCTGTATAGTTCTGCATACATTCCTACAGACTTACTTCTAAGAGTACAGCTAAAAACTAGCCATGGGACTCCAAATCCCATTAAGCTGGGTGGTAATAATACCATCTTAAGTGTTAAAGTGATAATACTAAGTGTTAAATTGATCATAAAGATAGGATTAAGTGTTAAAGGGATCACATAAATAAGCCCAAGTGTCCAATAATAACAATACATAGAATTAAAAAGGAGAGAATGCTCCAACATGGGAAGCAGCCCACAAAGCAGACCCATAGAATGACAATTGTTATAAATAGCACTCTGACCTCAGATTCAGCCCTTAAGGCATTCTGGTTTGGCTGGAAAGTCCATGAGAGCATTTCAGGAATGGAAAGCCACGACACGGTAGCAAAATAAAATGTCTTACATGAAGGATCTCTGTGAGTGAAACCCCAGTGGAAATAAGGGGCCATCAAGTAAGGATGTACTTTTCTCTGAAGGGAGGAAAGGACTTCTGCTTTGCTATGACCTTGTCTAAATACTGATGGAGATTGTGGAATCAAAAGGCATCCATAGCCTTGGCACCTCATGTTAAGAGCCTCGGGTGGTCACAGACAACATACATACAAATGTTAATTGTTAAATTAACAACAGGAGTGACTGTTCACTTAACTCCCCATGCAGGACCTCTAACCTCAATGAGTTGTACTATGAGAATTAACAATATAACATGTTCTCAAACAGTTTTTTATTTTGTGTGTATGTGTGTAAATTGTTGAACTCTTTACTTAGTATAGAGCTGGTCTTCTGTGTATAAAATTAATGGAAAATGAATCTTAATGGAGATTGGTACTTGGAATGGGAGAGGGAGGTGGAGGTGGGGTGGGAGTGGTGGTGGGAGGGAGGGTATGGTTGCAAGAATATATTTCTAAAGATGTACTTATGTAATTTGTACTCATTAAATAAAAGGTTTCTTTGGGAAAAAATGCAGTTAGGTCGTTTTTATTCTATACTTCACTTCTTTCCTTGTAATCTTTTTCATTTGGAGAGCTATTTCCATTCATTTGAATTCCATGAACTAGGAAATTTATTAAACATTTAGTTTACCTAAGAAAAACATTAATAACTATCCTTGTATGTCTATAAACAAAGAACTCAGAGATTTTCAAGCAACAGCCCAAATGATTAAATGTTTGCACAAACACAATATATTCACCATTTGATATTTCTGCAAATATCAGTAAGAGAATCAATATTTTTGCTATTTGTTTTTAAAACTTTTTCTTTCTTGTGGGGGAATACAATATGCTGTAAATACAAAAGTTAATGATCAATATCTCTTCTATGTGTTTGGAAATTATTTTTAAAATTATTTATTTATTTATTTGAAAAGGAGAGAGAGACAGACAGAAGCAGAGACAGAGAGACAGAGAGAGAGAGAGATCCTCCATCTGATGGTTCATTCACCAAATGGCTGCAATGGCCAGAACTGAGCCAGGCCAAAGCCATGAGCTAGGAACTTCTTCCAGGTCTTCCATATGGGTGCAGGGGCCCGAAGACTTGGGTCATCTTATGCAGCTTTCCCAGGCTTATTAACAGGGGGTTGGATCGGAAGTGGAGCAATGGGACTCAAACCAGTGCCCATATGGGATGTTGGCATGGCAAGAGGAGACTTAGCCTTCTCTGCCACAGTATCAGCCCCTGGAAATTTCAATGAATTAATGAACATTGTTTAAACACATCTGCATTAATTTTAATAAAATGCTTGTTGTAAACAATTTATAAAATGCAGAGACATTTGGGACTTAGAAAATATTACCCTAAAGTATTATACTTGACATCTTGAGGCTTAAGTTCTCTGATCTCCTCTTCAGCAGCTTCTAGCAAATTCCTCTCCCCCAATTCTCTTTATTAAACCACATAGAGAGATTTTTCCTGAATTTTTCTTATTTGACTAAGGGAAGTTCCTCCACAAAGAATGTAATTGGCTTGGGCCCCCTTCCTATAATCTCATTAAATAGAGAAGATTAATTCCCAGGAAAGATCTGAGTGATATCATTCCTAAAACCCAGATGACCTTTTTTACCAGACTACTGTCTTTTCTTAGGCCCAATTCATCTCTCCCTAAAAATAATTTACTGTTCTTGTAAAATTGCATACATTCACCCACTTTACTCTTCTTTATGAACAGGGTATATGAATTTGTGAACTTCATTGGGTTACTAGGTACTTACTTTAATGTGATGTCCCTGTGCATGTACAGATTTCATGAGTCCTTTCTCGTCATAATCTATGATCAGTTCACTTCAGCAGACTCAAGGAAAGTTCACTTTGCCTAACAGAAGCTAAAAAAAGAAAATGGAAAAGGAGGAAGGAAAGGAATATCACCATGTTCTTAGAATTGTATTCACAAATCACATTGAGTCTGTTAAAAACTCATTAAAAATTAAATAAATTTTTTAAAAGAAGAAATCAATAAATTTCACTATCCAAAGATAAACATTATGTATTTTTTGGTAAAATCGCTTCTAGTCTTTATTCCTTAAAATCCATTGTCATTTTAAAAATATATTTATTTATTTGAAAGTCAGAGATAGAGAGACAGAGACAGACAGAGGAATCTTGCATCCTCAGGTTCACTCCCCCAAATGGCTTCAACAGCCAGAAGCCAGGAGCTTTGTTTGGATGTACTACATAGGTTACAGGGCCTGGGGACAAGAACTGGTGCCCATGTGGCATGCTTGTGTTGCAAGTGGCGGATTTACCCACTGTGCCACAATTCTGGTCCCTGTTTTCATGTTTTATATTTAGCATTTTGCATACAGATTTATATATTTAAGATTTTGAGGCATTTTATGTTGATCAACATCTTTATATTCCTCAAAAATACATACTGTTCAATAATCATATATAATATAATCATTTAGACTTCAGTAAACAAGCATAGAACTCACAATCTATATTGGCTCAAATATAATAGAAGCTCATTTTTCAAACATAAAATAGTACAAAGTGTATTTCTAATCATTGGATGGTTATATAGGGTTTCAGTATCCCAGGCTCCTGCCATCTTGTAGCTCTCCCATTTTCAATGCACAATTTCCAAGTTTGTCCTGAGATATGGAATACCAACAAGACATAGGGAAATATTATAGATGAAAAAATTGTTCATGGGCTGAGCAACCTTTAAACAAAATAAAATGAGCATAAATAAGCTAGATGTTGACACTAATTAAGACTTAACAATTCTCCATATGTTTGTATGTAAAGGGACAAACATATCCACTCATTTCAGAACAGATAACTTAGTCATACAGCTATACTTAACTTCAGAGGATTCTGGGAATGTGATCTAGCTTTGTGCTTGAGAAAGACAGAAAAGCAGATGCTGGTAAACAGCTAGTAATATATTCTATAGTTAGTGGATTGATTTTCCTGTGCTCACTATTCATTTAGATGTCCTACTTTGTCTTTGATAATTGTCCCATGTTTTTCAATCATATATTTATTCATCATTTACTTAAAGATTGGTTAGAGAGCTCTTACTAGCAAAAGGATATTAACCATTTATCATCTTATTAGTGGAAAATCTTTCCACTTCTTATACCATTTATTTTTCCTTTAGTGATTTTCACAAGTAATAATTTTAAAAGTCTAAATTACAATTCTAACAATACTTTCCTTTGGCTTTTGTTCCTTTGGCTTTATGCTTAAAAATTCTTGTCCATCTCAAGGTGAAGACACTAAAGTGTCTAATACTACACAAAAGGATATTAAATAAGAAGGGAAAAAAGCTAGTTAAGTCTAGTGATCACCTACTTTTACTTGTCCCAATTTTCATTACTGTGATAAACTACAAATCTGATCTCAATTCTTCACCCCATCTGTATCTATTCCCTTTGCAACAGTAAATTGCCATCCCTTTCATCATTGGGTAGAATCCATTTTTCCATTTCTTGAATCTTGGTTGGCTGTGTGATTTGTTTTGGCTATTAGGATGGGGCATAATTTATATTGCTCCAGTTCTACAGATAGGCTTTAAGAGACTTCACAGACTTCCACTCTTCTTCCTGGAACACTGTTGCCGCTGTGTGAACAAACCAAGGCTGTTCTGGTAGATGATGAGAGATATGAGGCCTAGTAACTCTTCTCTTTGTATCCTCCACTACTTGAGCTGAGAACCAGATAATCACAAGAAGCAGAGGCATCCTCGTGACCCGAGGCCAATTTGGGATAGTCCAGCTGATCCTGACTAAGTTGCCAACATTCAGAATAATATGCTAAATAAAAGGTTGTTCTTATAAGTCATAGATCTTTGGAATGCTTTCTTAAAAACTTTTTTTGTTTGAAGGGGGGAGGGAGTAAAATGAGAGAGAGAGAGAGAGAGAGAGAGAGAGAGAGAAAATCTTCCATCTATTGGTTCACTCTCCAAATAGCTGCAACTACAAGGGCTGGGTCAGGCTGAAGTCCCGAGCCTGGAACTCCATCAGGTCTCCCACATGTGTGGGAGGGACCCAAGCACTTGGGCCATCTTTTGCTGCTCATCCAGGTGCATTAGCAGGAAGCTGAACCAGAAGCAGAGCTGCCAGGACATGAACTGGCACTCATATAGGATGCTGGAAGCCTTAACCTGCCATGCAATAATTCCAGCTCACCAGTGGGGTGTGTTGTAATACAGGAATAGCTCAATGATATAGGGTGATGTGATTTTCTTCATAAAATACCCAGCAGCCTTGAGACAAGATTGGTACATGAATAGTTAAAGTTATTTAGATAGCATCACAGACTATTTTAGAAGGTGAGCAAAGGGGCAAAGGGACAAAAGAATTAAAAGAGTTCTGTGATGTTTGTAAAATGATCAAACATAGGACAGAGAAAGGAAAGAAGTGGAAATGAAGTCAGTGATAGGCTAATAGGATAGGCTAAAATTGGAAGAGAGAGGAGGAGTTGAAGAGCTAGAGTCTTAAACATATCACTCAACTTCTGACTTGTCCTGAATATAAATGCAGGGGGGAAAAACCTTCTTTCTAAAATCTGAAATACCCATTATTTATTAGCCTTCACTTTAATTGAAATCAAGCGGTTAATTTAATGTATGTGTCTTAACACTGTAACAAGAATATCTAAAAGAAATGGATCTTTTAAAAAGATGCATTACACTTGAAGAATTAGTGACACATTAAATGTATTCAAGTTAGTATATTATGATGAAAATGTCATTCATATGAATGCAATTTTCAGGGACCATATTAATTAGCCTTAGCTTGTCTTGAAAAGAACACATTATTTCTGCCTTATGAAAATAGGGAAAAATAACAGAGTGTGCCATTTTATGAAATCCTTTGGTCTGCACATGAGAAAGAAGTCAAAGGATTTGTAATTTGCTGCTCATAAGCTTCTGAAAACCTTACAACTTCTGAAATAAATTGAATTCAACAGTCCTTACCCAACCACAGTTGGCTGTCGATAAGCACATTTGCATGTTTATTTGCTGCATAAAAAGCATACTTTCTCCAGAATCACTGAAAACCATGTTCTGTACTTCCAAAATGTACTTCCAGAAATGAAGAAAATGTAACCTCCAGTAAATGTTCCACAAGATTCTCTCAGCTAACAACCAGCAGTGCCATCTCTCTGACATACTGTCCAATAGAGAAAACTCTGTCCTGTATGCATAACAGAAAATTAGTTTGGCAGTCACAAAATTCACCTCATAGGAATTGCCCAATTTTCACATTATGAACAAGCCAGATACATTTCCTTGTTGAGAGAGTTCTTATACCCACAACTGCTGGTCTAATTTTATTTCTTCTGGAAATAGACCTGGGATACTATGTTTCTTTAATACAATAAGTGTCTAACGATCTCTCACCATCTAATTCTGGCTCAATATCTCTTTGAATCAATCTCTCTTCCCCACTGCTACACACACACACACACACACACACACACACTTGCATGTACACACACAATGATTTACAATACAAAAGGTAATTATCAAATTGGACTCACAAATGTCTGTCAGTTTGAACAAGAAATTCCCCTTAGATCATGCATTAATCTGAAGAGTTTTGTAGAACATACAGATTCCTTGGACTCATCCCCACAGATATCAATTCAATATATCTGGAGGTAGATGCCAGGAATAATATCATTTAAGTTCACCATGTGATTTTCATGGCAATCGGGATTAGAATTAACTTATTGGTATAAAGAGGTAATGCATGTCTTATGCTGCATTTTCAGGGCTGAATATCTACTAAGAAAATAGATCGGTAAGTGAGGTGGGCATGGTGGCACAACAGGTTGAGAGGCCCCTTTGGGTGCCTGCATCCCATATCTGAGTGTCAGTTTGAGTCCCAGCTACTTTGTGCATCTGATCTAACTTCCTGATAATACATCTAGGAGGTAGTTGGTGTTGATCTATGTTCTTGGGTCCCTGCCATCCATGTAGGAGACCTAGGTGGAATCTCTGGCTCTTGGTTTTGGCCTGGCATTCAAGGGAGTGAACTGATGTATACAAGATTCTGTGTGTGTGTGTGCATGTGTGTGTGTTCCTCTCTCTGTGTCACTCTGCCTTTCAAATAAAAAAACAAGTCTTTAAAAATAAAACCAATTAGAATTTCTAGGTTTTCCTACTCTGCAGAACTTGGCTCCTAAGAAAAAGCCCCTTCCATAGACATACCATTGGCAAAAGAAACATAAGTTCCACTTCATTATACATCAACAAACACTTGCCTACTCCATCTTTTTAACATAAAATAGGAAAATTTGGCAAAAAATAGGTTGGAAGCTTGCATATAATCTCATTGATTTTGGAACAAATTTACAAGTTAGGTATGAACATGTCAATTTGTGGAAGAGGAAACCAATGCTCAGAGAGGGTAAGTAATCCACTCACAATGGTACAACTAAGACAGAACAGCGATTTAAAGAATATTATCACTGACTGACATTCAAGAAAACGCCCTGGTATTCATAAACCTCTGAATAATATATACATGAATATCCACATACACAGGTTGCCAAACATTCATTTCATTGTCTGAACATTGCATAACATCATGTGAAGAGCATTGAAATAAGAGTATTGAACTCAGCTTTCTAGCTCCAGTTCTTTCCTTAATTAGTTTTTGTGTCTTTTGTCAATATTCATACATTTTGTGAGCTTCATATTTTCATCTGTTAAGTAAGAGCATTGTATTATATAATTTCTAAGTTCTCTTATCACTCTGTAACCCTAAGATATTTGCACATCCTTTATTCTTCTGAATCACACTATAAGCCCAGTATGGACAAAAGTGCATATGGTACATCCTGGCATTTTTAGAACACATCCTTCCTAAACACAGAATAATGCTGAGATGGTGAATGTTCATCTCCCCTTGCATATTTGAAAAATTTTTGTCTTACATCCTGTTGTCCTTCATACATGATTCAGTACTGGTCAATAACTGTCAAACTCAGCACCTCTAAACTATCTCAGCTCACTCATCTGTTTCAGAATGCATTCCAATTTTGATGTCTATTGCCTACTTTGTGCGTGTAATGCATTTGGGAGGAAACTTACTGTAGAGTTTCTGCTTACAGAACCATTCCTTGGAGAAGGATTTGTGTTTTTTGCAAGACTGCCTATGCTTCAGAGTAATGCCTTGGGAGCTGGCCTCCTCTGCATCAAAAGGTATTTTCTAAGCAGAAATTTGAGAATTTGGAAAGGAAATACCACATGAACACCCAAGTAAAATACCCAGAAATGTTTAATCAGAGAGAGCACTGGAATAAGAGTCAAAGGACTGGAATTTAAATTGAAACCCAGCTACTGCTTTGGTGTTTAATCTTGGATAAGGCATTTGACCTTCCAGACTTCAGTTACCCCTCTGTAAAATGATCCTCCAAAGATAATACAGTCTTTGCACTCAAAATAAATGCACTTGAAGGGTCTGAAATCTTCTAGATTTACTCAGACTATTCTCACTTTCATATCTACTTAACTATACAAAACTTTCTCTTTGCTTCCTATTTCACTAAAATCAACAACAATCAGAGGAAATCATCCACAGTCTTCCTACACCACATCTTCCTACCTGTCTGGATCTGTACTCAGATACTCTGACTTCTCATCTGTTACAATAGCAAAGTGCCTCATTGAAAATTATCATAACTTCTCTATCTGTGCACTGGACATTGACTCCCCTCGTGTTTACTCAAGGACTCTATCTAGTCTTGCAACTCTCCTACTATCTCTTGTGTCATACATTTCTCCCTCTTCTGGCCCCCTGAAAGGGCTGAAGCTGGGAGCAAGAAAATCAGTTCAGTTTTCTCATGTGAGTGGAAGGGCCCCAATTACTTTGAGTCATCACCACTGTCTTCTCAGGTGTGCATTTGCTAGGATGCTAGAATCAGGAGACAGAACCAGAATGGAATCCAGGCACTCTGGTGTTGGACACGGGTATCATAACTAACATCTTAACTGCTAGGCCATACACCCACCCTTGCTTTAAGAAATAAATTTCGGGGGCTGGTGCTGTGGTGTAGTGGATAAAGCCTCCCCGTGCTGTGTCAGTGTCCCATATTGGTGCCTGTTTGAGTTCTGGCTGCACCACTTCCGATCCAGTTCCCTGCTAGTGGCCTGAGAAAGTAGTGGAGGATGGCCTAAGTTCTTGGGCCTCTGCACCCACATCAGAGACCAGGGGAAGGCCTGGTTTCATATTGGCCCAGCTCTAGCTCTTGTGGCCATTTGGGCAGTGAACCAGAAGATGGAAGATCTTTCTCTCTCTCTGTCTCTCCTTTTCTCTCTGTAACTCTGCCCTTCAAATAAATAAATAAATAAATGTTTTAGAATTAAATAAATTTCATTGTATATGCTTAAGGTATACAACATGATTTTAAGGTATACTATTGTGAAGAAAATGAACATGCTCATCATTGCACATATCCAATTTTTGCTTTTATTGTTTTTGTGATAAGAGCAGCTTAATTCTACTGATTTAAGCAGGAATTCCAAATACAGTACAATGTTTTTAACTACAGTCCTTAAGTTGTATGTTACATCTCTAGACTTCATTCATCACACATATCTGCTACTTTATAACCTCTAATCTACATCTCTTCATTCCCTCCTCGACCCTTGTATTTTCTATTTTATTCTGTATCTCTTTGTCTCTCTCACTCTCTCTCTCTCTTTTAGATTCTGTATATAAGTGATCATGTATTTATCTTTTTCTGTCCTTTCAGAGTCACCCATGTTGTGACAAATGGCAAAATCTTCTTCTTTTAAAAGCTGAATAATATTCCGTTGCACATGTATGAGTACAGCACACTTTCTTTATCTATTCTTCATTTGATGAATACTTAGATTGCCTCCGTGTTTTAGCTATTTTGAATAATGCTATAATGGACTGGGAGCTCAGGTATCTTAATGAGGTGGTGATTTCTCATTCTTTGGGTATATGCTCTGAAGAGGGATTTCTGGGTCATATGGTAGTCTTGTTTTTAATGTGTTCAGGACCTGCCATTCTAATTTCCATAGTGGCTGTATCAATCTTGATTGGCAACAATAGTATACAAAGGTTCCTTTATCTCTACATCCTTGCTAGCACTTTTAATCCTTTGTCTTTCAAATAATAGCCATTCTAACAGGTGTGAGGTAATATATCTCATTGATTTTTATTTTCATTTTTATAATGATTAATGACGTTGAACACCTTTTCATATGTTAGGTGACCATTTTTATGTCTTCAATGGAGAAATGTCTATTCAGGTGCTTTTCTCATTTTGTAATCAGGTTATTTATTTGTCTACTATTGAGTTGCTTGAGTTCTTGAGATACAAGCTTTCCAATTTTTTTCCCAATCCATAGGTGGCAGTCTCATTTCATGTGGCACTTCATCCCCAAGGACACAGCACTTCTCTTTTTTCACTTAAAAATCAAAAAAGTTTTTTGGCTTTTGTCCCCCCAAAGATACCTCCTAATTAATTATCTTTATTGAAGGTCTGTTCCAAAGAATTTTTTTTTTATATTTGATCCATCCCTCTAGAGTCCTCCAAGTTTACTTGTCCTCTCTTGGTTTCTCTTCTCCTTGCACTTGGATCCAACATTCCAGTTCAGAGTGCCTCTCTGCATAGAGGGCTGTCTTCCTGTGCCCCAACTAGTGGTTTTAGGCTTCAGGACTGAAATTTGGGGATGAGGAAGTAGCTGCATACCTTTTAAAATATTAGTATCCACACATTTAACATTTCCATTCCTTCTCTTTTATATACCCAAGTTTCTGTCTGATCGTCTTTCCCTTTAAACCACAGAGCTTTCTGCAGCAGAACTTACAGAGCAAGTGTGCTAGGGATGAATTCTGGCCATTGGTATTCATCTGGTAATGACTATATTTCACCTTCATTCTTGGAGGATATTTGTTACTGGCTATGTAATTGTGGATTCACAGGTTTTTTGTTTTTTCTTTTAGTATTTTCAAGATGTCATTCTGTTGTCTTCTTTTTTTTTAACTTTTATTTAATGAATATAAATTTCCAAAGTACAGAATATGGATTACAATGACTTCCCCCCCATAACATCCCTCCAACCTGCAACCCTCCCCTTATCCACTCCCTCTCCCCTTCCATTCACATCAAGATTCATTTTCTATTCTCTTTATATACAGAAGATCAGTTTAGCATACATTAAGTAAATATTTCAACAGTTTGCTCCCACACAGAAACATAAAGTGAAAAATACTGTTTGAGTACTAGTTATAGCATTAAATCTCAATGTACAGCACACTAAGGACAAAGGTCCTACATAAGGAGTAAGTGCACAGTGACTCCTGTTGTTGACTTAACAAATTGACACTCTTGTTTATGGCATCAGTAATCACCCTAGGCTCTTGTCATGAGCTGCCAAGGCTATGGAAGCCCCCTGAGTTCACTGACTCTGATCATATTTAGACAAGGCCATTTTCATCCAATCCTTTCTGTAGTGATCAGCTTTTTGTTGCCTTAACTAAAATACCTGAAAGGAGCTACTTAGGGAGGAAAATGGTTTATTTTGACTTACAGTTTTGGAGGTTCTCAGTCTAAGATCAGATAGCCCCACTGATTTATACACTGGTAAGGATGGAGAGTGGTGAGGGGATGAATACATGATGAGCTAGGAAGCAAAGAAAGCAAATAAGCTGAACTTGACTTAAATAACCAATCCTCTTAAGAACTACTGTCCAAGGGCATGCCCCTGATGATCTGAACACTTCCCACTGGACCCACCTCCTTGGTGCCATAACTGCATCCTTAATTAATTAACCATTAATAAAAAACTTTAGAGTTCAGAATCTGCCTGGGTTTTGGGGAGCCAAATCCTGTTAAAACCATAATACCTTCTCAACTGATTCAAGGGTCATTTCTTTGCCGTTTTCTTGTTCCACTTATTGTCAGCATTTGATGGAGTGTGCCACTCCATTTTCCCTTAGCTTGTTGACATCATGCTGTTCTCATTTCCTTAGATTTCAAAAGTTGCCTGATTATCATTCTTTTCCTATTTTTAAGCCTAGTTCCCTAACACTAAATATCATCTATGTGTTAATAAATCCTGAATCTATATCTTTAGTTCATACTTCCATGAGCACCAGACTCTCATATCCACTTGCCTAGTCAATATCTACAAAGGCATTATAGGATCCTGCTGCAAGATATCAGTTTGCATGGGAAGCCCCCAATCAATGTCTGACTATTTCTAGTGAAAATATGACATGTCTAGGAGCCATCTTTGCACTACAGTTCCCTGAGTAGGTTGGCCAAGACTTTTTCAGAGCTGTATCCCTGTCAGAAGTTACTTCCCACTGAAGGCATTTCAACATGGAGGCTTTCAGCTAACAATATTTCCATTCATTAGTACTCTCTTTTTTATTTATTTGACAGAGTTAATCAGTGAGAGAGAGAGAGAGACAGAGATAAAGGTCTTCCTTCAGTTGGTTCACTCACCAAATAGCCACCACAGCCAGTGCTGCACCTATCTGAAGCCAGGAGCTAGGTGCTTCTTCCTGGTCTCCCATGCAGGTGCAGGCGCCCAAGCACTTGGGCCATCCTCCACTGCCTTCCTGGGCCACAGCAGAGAGCTGGACTGGAAGAGGAGCAACCGGGACTAGAACCCAGTGCCCATATGGGATGCCAGCACCATAGGCAGCGGATTAACCTAGTGAGCCACGGCGCCAGCCCAGTACTCTCCTGTTTTAATATTTGTTTATTTATTTGAAAGGCAGAGTTACAAAGAGGCAGAGAGAGAGAGAGCAGAGTGAGCAAAGTCTTCCATCCGCTGGTTCACTCCCCAAATAGCCAAAGGCAAGAGCTAGGCCTATGCAAAGCCAAGCAGGAGTTTCTGCTGGGTCTCCCACATGTGTCCAGGGGCCCAAGGCCTTGGGCTATCTTCTGCTGCTTTCCCAGGCCATAACAGAGAGCTGGATTGGAAGTAGAGTAAGCAGGTCTCGAACTGGTGCCCATATGGGTTGCCAGCACTGCAGACGGTGGATTTTACCCACTACACCACAGCATTAGCCCCCATAAGTACTTTCTTGAAGGAAGATTTGATTGGCCCACTTTCCTACCTGCCGCAAAGGCTACAACAATGTGCTTAGAGACACCAACACTAGCAGAAAAAAACCTTCTTCCCCACAGGTCTGAGTTTCAATTGATTGTTCCTCCTCTAAACTTTAAGCTTCAGGTTATGTTTTTAATTATGCCTCCACTGAACTCTAAGTTTTAATCTCCTTTTTCGCTCTATCAGTGCTAGTGGTGATAGCTATTTCCTTTGTTACTTGCATAGTGGCTTAGAATTCACTTCTGACTCTCTCAATTAGTTAATAGGTTAACAATTTTGTCACTTGTAAAAATGTATTATGGTAGTCTATCTCTATCCAAATAAGTGATGCTTCTGTCTTTTCGTTGGACTCTACCTGATGAAAACATTGTCTAACGACTTTCTTTTATTGGAGATGAAAACTCTACTTTCTTCACTGACCCTGCACCACATCCATACATTTAAGCATAGTTCTCCTTATCCCCAACATTAGTTAGTATTCATTAGATGACAAAGTGGTTCAGTGGTTGTTATATTGACTCCATTTAAAGGCAATTTCAATACAACCTCATAGTCTAATCTTTCATTGGTTATATATCCTTCTGTCCCTACAATACTGCTTGTGTTTTGCACTGAGTAAACAATTGTTTTTTTCTTCTTTTTTTAATAATTATTTTGATATAAATTGACTGCACTTTTCTTTAAATCAACCAACACCCCCCTTGACTATGCACATATAAGTATCCTCTCAATACATCCAAATACAGCTTTTATTATCATTGCTCCAAAGATCTCTCCCCTAGTGTCTTTTGACCTCCTCCAGTAATTCTGGTTGTTTCCTAGGCCTGCTGCATAATGGTTGTCTGAGAAATTCTTACCACCAGTCACCATCATCCTGTAGATTTTCTTGGTTTTCTTGTTGTATGTTGGATCTCCTGCTTCCCTCTGATTTTAAGCACATTGATATTTAATGCAAAATATAATGCCTAATAAACAGTTTCCATCAATATCATAAAATTTAAGATTAAAAAAATGAAGATAAAGTATGTACATATTTCAGCTGAAGTAATGACATTAAAACAGGCAAAATATAGTAACAAAATTACAGATTATGATGTGATTTTGGGCACCTCTCTCTGTCTCTGTCTCTCTCGCTCTCTCTCTTACTCTCTCTCTCTCTCTCTATATATATATATATGTAATCTTTTGCAGTGTGTGTTTCACAAGAATCTGAATAGTGGGAGGAAATTTCCAGATGCGCATAAACTAGAAATCATCTCTAAGAAACTGAAATGCTCACTTGCATTAAATGCTCAGCTTATGTTCAGAGAAGTAATACTATCATTTAATAAGAATTTTTCTAATTATGCCTCATTATCTTGAATCTGAAACAAAAGTAATGGACTGGAAACCCACACTTGTATGTATCTATTTTTGTTTGGAAATTGATATTGGCCATGACTATGCTACCAAAATAATTGGAACAGGAAATTTCTGCTACTTTAATAACCGAACTTTTCCCAATTGATTTTGAAATTCACTTTAAAAGATATTCACATGAAAGTACATTCCACAGCCAGAAATAAAAAGAAAAGAAAAAATAAACAGTAACGAGTAAGGCAGAATAGGAAAAAATGCTTAGGATAACAAAATATGAATTTTAGTTCATTCCTAAAATGACGTCATGGCATGCAAGTCAAAGATAACGGCTAACTGGTTGCTTTAGATTCATTACAGCAAAAGTTCTGTTGGTCTGGCTCCTGATGAGGAAACAGAAAGAGAGAACCATAAGCAGTTGTGACCAAGAGAGAGGATCATATGGTTTAAACCAATGGTATGCGGTTCTGATTTAATCATGCAGAAATAACGATGAAGCCGAAATAACCATATCAGCAAAAAATTCCGTTAGAATTGAAAAGCTACTCTTATTTTATTTTTTTATTTTTATTATTTTTTTTTTTGAAAAGCTACTCTTTTAAAACTAAACATTCTTCACCCCAAACTGATTAGACTTGAGGCATCACCTTCCGTTGTTATTAAAGAAGCCACCACAAGGGGACACTATCTCCAGGCCACACTGCGGCTTTCTTCTCAGAGCCTCAGACATTGAAAGTCTTTTCAGGCCACATCCAAGAGGTAGCTTTGGTTTTGGCGCAGAGCAAGTGAGTCTGCGCAGCCTGACAGCTACATCGAGGCAATATTCACTGACGTCCAAAAATTACATAACGCTCTCTGTGCGTTATTGAAGAGGTTCTCAACCCTGACTATATGTTAGTGTCATCTAGTGTACAAAAGCAAATAACGATGCCCAGACTGTCTCAAGGTGACGCTGGTAACAATATACTTTAAAACCCTCCTCAGGGAGGCTGTTACAGACAGAAACACATACAACCCGGGCTCAGTGTTGGGAAACAATATTGAGGACTTTGAGGATTTCACATGGGTGTGAGTGTTCTTTCCTTGTTTTATCGTCTATAACGCAGTCGTTTCAGGTCATCTTACAATATAAGAGAGGTATTTGAATCATATTTCTGTGACTGTTTTATTCAGGGTAATATTTGAAGTTAAGCTGCCTTTATCATTCTACCTTTTATTCTACTTTTGCTCATCTGAAAACGTGAAGGCTTCTAAAAAAGGGACAATGCTGTTTTATTATTGTCTCTAATGAATTATTGCTAGGCAACCTTTAGCAGAGTACAGGTTGTGCACTGTCATGTGAGCTCAGTACTGTAGACACGGTTTTGCTGCAAAAAGCACAGATGCAGATCCATATAAGAACAATGATGCAGTTAACAAGCATGTATCTGCTCTTATGAATTCAGATCACATTATTCCAATTTCAACTTCATGGGCATCACAAAAATAAAAAGCTTTGGAACTTAGAGTGACTTAAAAATCTTTATGAAAATTAAAGGTTTGTCTTCCAAGTCATTAAAACCAAAATCCAAAAACCAGATTTCTACATCCCAGATGGGAAATGGAGAGGGAAAACAAAATGCTACTATTCCTAAAGTTTGGGCTAGAATGACAACCTGATTTACCCAGGTTATTTATAGCACAATTAGTTAATATTACATAATAAAAAGAGGCTTTGTAGTCAAACAAACATGTTTTAAAGTCCTGATTTTGTAGCTCACCTCTTATCTGCTATACAATAGGAACAAAACATTTAATTTCTCTTAGCCTCTGTTCATGTCTAAAAAATGGAGCTAATCACTACAACACAGAATTGTGTGAATGAGTAGAGGAAAAAATGTCATGTTGATATATTGTCCAATGACAGCAGCTAGGATTAGAGACTCTTCTAGTAACCCACATTTCAAAGTCTGGGATCTTCTACAGCTTCTGCAACTGCAACCGCAGCTGCCCATTAGGTACTCCCTCAGCAAGTACAGAATGTACGATGGATGATCACAATCACTAGCTGATATTTCTCACTTGGCTGCTATTCACAGTGACTCCTGCTGTCCCCAACCACCTTTCACAGGATTTAATCCCAATGCATCAGGGAAACTACAATCAGAGAAGTTAAAAAACAAACAAACAGTGAAATAAAGATATGTTTAAATGTTAATGATGTCATGTTCAGAATTTGCACATCTCAGAATTCTTTGGCAAATGGATTTTCAATTAACATTTCACTGTCAGATTGGGATGGTCTGTCTAATAGTATCCTTGTGACACTTTCTTATCAGATTCAAGGAGTACAGCAGTATTAAATAGGAAGTTTAAATTATATTATGCTCAAATGATATGTTTATCTTAACATTTACTAACAGGTTATCTGGTAAGCTGTTCACAGAGCAAGAGACCATGTCTAATTTGTATTTGTATTCTGATCAAGCTCAAGAACTAGCATTAAATAAATGAAAATTAAAACAAGTTTATCCATCCATCAAGTTGTCAGAGTGTGAAAAAGGGTGAAAATACACAGAATGCTGGTTAGAATCCAAACCTTTCCAGACTATAGGTCAACAATATATTCAAGAAGCCCTAATAATTGTCGCTCCCCCTCTTCGTGGAGGAACGACACTAAACCCTGCCTAGGCTTCCTATCTGAGTCCCGGCACCATTATGTCGCTCCCCGTCTTCGTGGAGGAATGACACAGGACCCTGCGCTGTTCTTTCGTCTGCTCGGCCCTCCCCGGGTTTGCTGCTGGTTCTTCCCGGGTTGGCTACCGACCCTTCCACCTCCGTGGAAGGGCGGTTCCCCCTGGCCACTTTCCCCACTTCCGCAGGGGAGCGGCACACCGCCGGCCGGCTCTCTCAGGGGCTGCACAGGTGTTCCTTCAGATAGATGTTCCTGGTGCATGTTGTCTCTCTCCTCCTTTATAGTCCTCTTCCACCAATCCCAACTCTGCTACCCACACGCCGAGTACGCTGCTCTCCTCCAATCAGGAGCAGGTCCTACAGTTTATTGGTTGAACTGGAGGCAGCTGTGTAGAAGCTGCTTCTCCCTTCTCAGCGCCATATTGTGGGAGAGCAGATGCATAGAATAAGTCTTAATTCCAGTAACTTAGTCTAGTCCGGGTTGCTCCCCACAATAATGTCTATGACCTTGTATGCAGATATTTCATTCCTTGGAATTTATCCTAAGGGGAGATTTAAGGAATGCTCAGAGTTATAGTTTCAATTACAACTAACACTGTGTTGTTTATAATACAGAAAGGTAAAATAGAAATAACTCAACCCTGCTAACTATAGGACCAATCAGTAATAAGATACAGTAAATCCATTTGATAAAACACTATACATCTATTAAAATGGTAACAAGGGATTATTTCCTGACTTTGGAAAGATATTCTATTACATTGCATGCTAAAAGCAGACCACAAATAGCATGGTCTTATTTTGTCAAAAATAAAATAATATATGCCTGAAACAAATCTAGAAGACTGTGAACATATAATCAAAACTATTAACAATTGTGCATCTTTGAGTGATAAAATTATAAGATGTTTGCACGTTTATATACTTATGCATTAATTATGTAGTGAATATATATCACTTTATTCAAGTACAATATAAAATCGAAATTTTCAGAAATATAGAAAATTTAAAAAGTAATGAAACAAGCACCCTCAAAAACTCTAACAAAAAGAAATGTTAACGTTTTAGCATATCTGTTTCTTCCCCCTCTTTCTCATAAAAAAAATACTTTAAACCCTGCTCCCCTTTCTTTTGTGCTTCCTGCTTCCTCAGAGGTAAACATCATATTTGAAGTCAACATGTATTTTTCTTGTGAGTGATACAATTTTTTGCATAAATAAGATCAATTATGATTTTGATCATTTTTATTTCAAATTTATACAAGATGATGCAATTATCTTCATTGTCATAATCACCATCATCATTTTAGCTAGGCTTTGATAATGAAGTATATGTACATGTTCCATCATACCATAGTATCCCATTACTCATTCTGTTTTGCAACTAATATATTTACCCTGCATAGCATTTATGCATAATCAAACAATTTCTATTTTCATGTAAAATATATTATTGTTCTAAGCCTCTTCACAAAAAAGTCTGCTTTTTTCTTCTTTGGGATTATTTTCAGAGCAACTGCCAGCTTCAAGGGTAGCACTAATTTTATAGCCTGCTGTGTGTTTCAGGATGCTCACAGTTGCCAATGTTCTAAGCAAAGTGTCAGTGAGATAATCAGCTTTTTACAGCTCAGTTGGTCAAAACTGGCTTGCATAAATTTTATATATTTTGGTGGTTTAACAGATATGTAATGCTACCTTAAAGTGACTCTACTTTGAACTTATTTAATTGCTGTTCAGGCAAGGTTATCTTTTCATTATTTTTATTATTTTGCCTTGTGTTTATAAACTATCTGTTCATTTCTTTGATTGCACACTCTGGGATTTTATGTATGATCATAGTCATATTTTTAACCCCAGTATTCTTAAAAGTCCAGAATTTAAAAACTATCTCGATGTATACACACAAACACATGTATTTCCATGAAACTTCTGAAGACCTCATGTACATGTGTATTTACAAAATATGTATATAATTTAAAATATTTTCTTAGAATGTGCAATAATGGAGCTATATATATATATATAATGCCATTATATTTTGTGTACTATGGGTTAGTATTTTTATTCTGGGGGAAATTCTTAATGATATTTGAGAGAGTAAAATATTCATACAGAAGAATGTATTTATACCATGTATATTTTTATATATAATACACATTCCCAGACACATGTTAGATCAAGAAACACCTCATGGTTCTAACTTGAAAAGGTGGGTTTGATTCATAATGCTTTCCCACTCTAAATAATGGGAATATATGTAATAACCTAACACCAGAAAGCTGAAAACTTCCTTTGTCCCTCTACACTCAATAGAATTCCAATGTCACCTCATTCTTAGTAAAGTTTCAAAACTCAAAGTTTCAAACACTCAATTTTGGTAGAGCTTCTTGTTTTTGCTTTTTCTCACATGTGACATCACCTCTCCCAACATACCTCTTTCTGCCAGGCCTCTGAGAACAAGGTACCAAGAGGCACCTAAAGCTTTAAAGTAGAATGAGAAAGAGTAAATTGAGAAGAAAATGAAAGATAATAGAGGAAACATTGATCTGGCAGATCGGTTTTACAGTTACAGCTTGAGAACCCCTAGGTTCACATGAAATAATAACTATCCAAAAAACTGTCATAAGAATGGGAAAATACTCAGACAAGAAAGTATAAGTTGCTTGTTGACTTAATTTAAAGAAACCATGCCTTATACTCATAAAAATCGGGAAAAAATGTTTTTATCCTGAAACCTAGACACCCTAGGGTTTAACAGCATTCTCTTTCTTTTTATAGCTTTTCAAGAAGACGTAGACAAAGAATATAATGTGGGAATTTGCCTTCAGACTTTGTCATCTATGATGTGTTCGCCTCAATTAAGATAATCATGTGAAGAAATAGTTTGTATGGTATCTGCTGCTAGCCTAGAGTAACAAAATGTTTTATCCTCTTTAGTCACAAACTATCACATTAGATAATTTGTAGTGATGAGTTAGTTATCTGTCACTCTGCTGTTAGGCAGCAAGATTAACATTTATACCTGTGGGGCCTAAAATCTTGTATGTTCAAGTAATTCATTTTGTAGAAAAGGATGGTTAAAGACTTTTATCACACAGAGTTTTCATTGTTCATGGAGCATTAAAAGCTATATTCTCAATATGTATATTATATCTTTCTGATATAGAAAGGCATTTCTTTATAGCAGTTGGTAAAATCTGAGCTTTGGAAATGTAAAACTTGGAATGTAGAAATACAGCAAATAAGCATTATATATATATATATATGCACACATACTGATTTTCATTCTCATTTTCCAATGTTTATTCTTATTTTTAAAATTTTAATTGGCAAATAATAATTGCATAGATTTATAGACTGCAATGATTTGATATTTTGATACATATATACATATTGAAATGATTATATCCAGCTGATTAATTAAATTAATGACTTCATATACTCAGCACATTTTTATATTTCATTAAATCTTAAAATCTGAAATCTGAGGCCGGCGCCACGGCTCACTAGGCTAATCCTCCACCTTGTGGCGCCGGCACACCGGGTTCTAGTCCCAGTTGGGGTGCCGGATTCTGTCCCGGTTGCCCTCTTCCAGGCCAGCTCTCTGCTGTGGCCCGGGAGTGCAGTGGAGGATGGCCCAAGTCCTTGGGCCCTGCACCCCATGGGAGACCAGGATAAGTACCTGGCTCCTGCCATCGGATCAGCGCGGTGCGCCAGCCGCAGCGCGCCGACCACGGCGGCCATTGGAGGGTGAACCAACGGCCAAGGAAGACCTTTCTCTCTGTCTCTCTCTCTCACTGTCCACTCTGCCTGTCAAAAAATAAAAAAAAATTTAAAAAAAATCTGAAATCTGTATGCTTTTTTAGTTGACTGAAGAGTCATTATCTTACAGAGGTGAAAAGCATAAGTTAACTGGGCTCCTTGCCTCAGACTACTCATCTGTAAAATGGGGCTACTTTGAGGGGCATTGATTGAGTTAACAAGCATAAAGCCTTTTTTTTTTCCCAATAGAATGTGATATACAATAAGTCCTACATAAGTGTTAGTATTAGGTGTACTCACCAAATTACTGTCTTGGTTTCTGAAAAATTTTCAAGGTAATGTTTGGGGCAGGCATTTTCCCTAATGGTTAAAAGGCTGGTTAAGAGACTCACATCTCATGTTAGACTGCCTGAGTGAGTCCTGGTTCCACTCCTGACTCCAACTTCCTGGTAATGTGCGCCTTGTAAGCCAAAAGGGATGGCTCAGGTACTCGGGTTCTTGCCTTCTGCATCGGCAACCTAGATGGAGTTCCAGGCACCAGCTTCAGTCCCAGCTTGGAACTGTGGCAGGCGTTTGGAGAGTAAAACAATGGATGGAATCTCTCTCTCACTCTTTCTGTCCCTCACAGATAAATAAATAAAAATTATTAAAAAATAAAGCAATCCTTATTTTTCAAGTCTGAGTGTATAGAACAGATTCATTTTAGATGTAGCTTTTCTAATATTGATAGACAACAGTTGTGCTCTTGTATTTTCTTTCTTTTTAGTTGTTTTTTGTTTTCCATGTTGTCAAAGTGATCATCAAAGGCTGGAAATTTGTTCTTTTGTCCATTTTTATTTGAGGAGTAAAATTTGCATACATGTTCTCTTGTGAGAACAATGTTATTATTTGAATTTTTAACAGAATGCTAGCCACTGAATTGCCATTTGCATTGCTTATTTTCCATCCCACACTTATAGATTGTTTCTATTGCTAGGCTGTTTTCTTAACCATGAATTTGCCTTTCCAACACCCAGAATTTTATCCTACATTTAGTTACTGTGGGATTTGCTCACTTACAACAGCCAGAATTTAATTTTGCTATTATTAACAAAAAGAAAATTTAATCTACACACCAAAATGTATGAAATATGAGATGTGAAGGTACTTCTGGATGTTCATGGAAAATGTAATTAAATGATACTTTAATGATACTTTTTTTTTAGCATGGAAAACTTTGAAATGAATACATAGGTTTTTCATAATACACATTTCTGTGAATTTTTGAAGATCTTTCATGAGCATGGATTTTAAACAGTTTTTCTTCTCAAAATAGTTATTTTTAATTCAATTTTCCATGAGCTTTTGCAAGTACTCTTATATTTAGAAACAGCATTGAAGTTCTTTTCTAAAAAATTATTTATTTGTTTTGCAAAGTAGAGTTACAGACAAAGAGAGGGAGAAACACAGAGAAAGGTCTTCCATCTGCTGGTTCACTCCCCCAACAGGGCTGCAATGGCCAGAGCTGGGGTACCTGAAGCCAAGAGATTCTCCCTGGTCTCCCACATGGGTGCAAGTTCCCCAGCACTTGGGCCATCTTCTACTGCTTTCCCAGGCCATCCATCCATCGAGCTGGATTAGAAGAGGAGCATTGACACATGAACTGTTGCCCAAATGGGATGCTGGAGCCACAATCACTTAGCCTATTGTGCCACAGAGCAGCCCCCCCATTGAAGTTCTTTTCTTTTTATTGGAAAGGCAGAGAGAAACGAGGGAATTAGGGTAGGGAGAGTGCTTCTATATGCTGGTTCACTCCAGAAATGGCCAAAACAGCTCAAACTAAGCTGAGAAGAAGCTAGGAGCTGGAATTCAACCAAAGTCTTCCATGTGGGTGTCAGCAACCCATGTATTTGAGTTATGACTGCTGCCGCCCAGGGTACACAATAGTAGAAAGCTGGTGTCTGGAGCTGGAGCCAGGAATCCAATCCAGATACACTGCTGTGGGATGAAATACTTAACTGTGTCTAAGTTTGATGCATTTCTACTTGGATTGTAAAGCCTTCACTCATTTAATATGGAGGGCAAGGCCAAAGCAAGTTGCCTGGAAATACTAAAGGAACACATAGAGAGTTTCTGAGGCTTGCCAGTGGTGCTGGGAATCTGCAGGCCCTTCAGACATAGGTAGAATATCCTTCACAAGTAGGCTGCCAGCTGTGGCTGGAAAGTCTGTTTCCTGACCCACGAGCATCTCACCCACTACTACTTCTTATGCTGCATGTGTGACCTTGCAGCTTTAAATCACACCTTCAGGGTAGGGACGAGCTTTCACCCAGAGCGGACAGAGGAAACGGCTGGGGCCCCGGGGAGAGTTAGACTGGTTCCAGGAGATCCAGACTATCTTGTGTGAGCCTATGGCTTTAAATCACACCTCCAGAGTGGCTGCAATCTTTCACCCATAGTTAGCAGAGGAGGGGGTTCTGAGCCCCTAAGGAGACAGTCTCTGGGAGACTCCTCCTGCTATCTCCATGAGCCCCAAGCCAATCAACATACATATGTGAAAGCCCCTGTCCAGTAGGCACTCGCAGTAGGATAATCTGGGACCTTCTCAAAGCCAGTGTCCTACTCAGGCACTCCACCTGGTCTCCTCTTGGACCAGATGCTTTCTCTGTTGCTTGCCAATCAAATATAAGTTTCTGCCTCTTTGCAAATTGTTTCCCGGCTTTTTATTTCTATACTAACCTGAGGAAAAGAACCCATGAGACTCATTCTGGCAACCATCCTCCCCTCTGTGACCGGTAACAGTTTCATTCTTCATGTGTTCCTTTTTCTGTCTGATGACCATTTTCCCATTACACATTAATTTTGAGAATACCAAGAAAAAGTTGGAAAAATGAGAAAAGTCTCTTTTACTTGACTTTTGATTTATAAATATCTCCTGTTTATGAAATTCAACTAAAATCACAATATTATTTGCTATTTTAATATGTACACACAACAAGCCAAGCACAGTGCTAGATAGATGTTTTGCCTAGTTAAAATTTGTTCCCATTTTACATATATCAAAACTGAGACCCTAGCAGCTAAATACCCTGCGAGAAGTTATGACACCTAGGAAAAGAGCTGTACTGTAACTCAGTCTCTGACTATGCTCTTTTCAACACTGATGGAATCTTTTGGATAATATGCTCTAGGTCACAGAGAATAGTACATACACACTGACATTTGTTATTTTTTCTTATAAACACACATGCAGACACACACACACAAACACTACTTACCTCAAATGATTTACTAACACAATTCTCATACAAAAAATAACTCTCTTACCTTAATCAAAATTCTAATTTTCAGCCTCAATACATCAGTCTTTTTTCTCCAAAATATAGAATAAATCAAATACAGACTGTGTGTGTGGGTGCATCTCTTCCTTCCCTTATTATTCACTCCCAAAACACAAAACACTAACCACTCACTTAAATATTCTCTCTCTCCTGGAAGGCAAATGTGATTTTCTTTTCTTGTTTTGAATTGAGAAAACTGAAACAAAACAAGGCTATTCAAGGAGTCCTCAAAAAGTTCCAGGGACATGGAATTAGAAAGTAAATTTATTTGGGTGCAAAAAATGTTTGAAATCCATGCATAGATTTTTTAAATAATAAGCATTTTGCATGATTTTTTTTAAAACTGCATGTTTATCTTTGTAAAAGCCAATGGTCAAATTAAATCTAGAATCACAATCCCAGTGATAATTCCACTAGTAACATTTATCGTATACCATTTCCTTCTATGAACATATGATGTACCATTTTCACTGTTCTCTTAACATTTATATTTACAGCATATCTTAAATAGATAATGAAAATGGCAATATTTTGGGTAAAGTAGATATGTAGTGGAATTAATGTTGAAGGGAGAAATGGTTTTAAATGGCTATATAGAACAACTTCTTGAACATATTATTAACATGTTAGTTACATAGAAGCAAAAATAATATCAAGATCTGAAATACAGGTAAAGAAAAAACAAAAATTAAAACAGAAAATTATCAAATTTCTGAAAACAAAATGAAATCACTATAATAACTAATAAACTACATCAGTGAAGATATTACAATGAACAAAAGGATTAAGTATGCTCCTGACATTAATTTCAGTTAAGATATGATCCAGGCATAGGGGGACATTGAGAGAGAGAAAAAGAGGTTGTGTTTGTTCTGGTGCAAATGGCAGAAGAGCAGAAAAATTGAGTCACGGAGTAAAGATTCTTCTAGAATCTAAAGGTGCAGAGTGACCGTTTCACACTGTATGTACACATTTGGTAAGATGAACAGATCCAACAACAGTACCCTGCAGATCTCATTAGTGATTTTGAAAGGGTTTCGATATTAATCATTGCCTCCTACTTGCTTCCTGAAAAACACAATTTGAATGACTCATAAGGAATGTGTTAGGGAAAATATATTCATTTTGGGAGTTAATGTCTTACCCATATAAAAGGGCTTTCAGTTTATGGCTCCCATTATTACTATCACTACAGTATAGGGAGTTACTACAAACATTTCCACTTGCTCAAGTGGAATGACATAATATAGCATGTAGTTTTGTTTAAGAAAGCCAGAGCATATAGATTTATATCTGAGATTTAATCCTGAACAATAAATTGAGTAAATGGATAGATTTTAGCAAAATGCAGACAAAATTTCCAGAGAAATTGATGTTTGCAATGACAAGTTGCAAGTGATTTGTAACTTTGGTCCAGCCTGCAAATTTTGGAAACTATTTCTCTTACTGTAAGAAATCTGGGGCTATAGCTAAAGTAATCCTCACTCCTCAGTGGGCTGCCAAGGCTTCACAGACTTCTTACCATGCAGGGTTTATTTTCAGCACAGGAAACACAGAACCAACAACCGAGGCTGTCAGAAAAACAGCAGGGGAGGAACCATGATAGAAACATGTTTAAAATCCTAAACACCCCCTACTCACTATACATTTGACGATAAACTGTCTCCTGCAGGGAACAAGATTATTTGAAGTGTAGTCTTCCAAAAAAAATGGGTAGAGATCATTCCAAGTTGTACTGCTAGTGTTCTAAAATTGATTGCAACTGCCTTCTTATTGGACAGAGATTGAATTTGGCAGTTGCAATCAGTGTTGCCAAACACCATATAGAATATTAAATAGGAAAATGCAAGTCATGAGTTTTAAAATGATGAAAGAGAGAGAGAGAGAGAGAGAGAGAGAGAGAGAGAGAGAGAGAGAGAATGCCAGCCATGGCTGTATGAAATACCTTTTCTTTGTGTGATATAGAAAAGCTTTTCAAGTACTGCACAAAGAAAAAAGATAATTTTAAAATGTTAAGTACACAACCAACTTCCTCAATCCATCAGCCAAATCTATTATGCATTACTACAATTGTGACTATAACCTTTATTCACCAGTAAACATGAGGGACATAACAAGAATTGTTGAATGAATGAAAATCTTGGAGTACTTTTCCTGGAGCTCCTTTTTCATAATAAACTGCTTTTATTCATATTGTATGTTCAGGGTTGACTTCTGCCATATTCTTTGTATGCATGTCATATTTATATGCATGTCATATTGTATGTCATATGTCAATAAAAATAACAAAGGTCTTTAATGACACTTTAAAATTATCTACTAACTTTATTAGAAAGGCAGACAGAAACATATAAAGATCTCCCATTCACCAGTTCACATCTCAAACGTCTGCAACAGCCAGGACTGGACCAGGCTGAAGACAGAAGCTATGGACTCAACCCCAGTCTCTCATATGAGTGCCACTTCCCAAGGTGCTCATTACCAGGAAGCTGGAATTGAGAAGGGAGCCGGTACTTGAACCTAATTTTTCCATTATTTAAACCAGGCATCCCAAGTGGTTTCTTGACAACTGTGTCAAGTGTCTTCTCCCCTGAAATAACTTTTATTCATGCTTAACATATGTTTGAAAAGAATGGTTATAGTGATTTTCAAAGACAACATAGGGACATGGGGACAGCATAGGAGAGGGATGTTAGCCAAAGTCTCTTCTGGTTCTCTCTACCTTTGATAAAAGAACTGGGATAAGATGAACATTCAATTTTCAACTCTTCTATACCTTTAACTTGGAAGTCCTTTTAATTCAAGTTCACCTTGCTGCTTTCAGAACATTGATATCCCACAAACTTATAAAAGTATAATAAATTAACATTATATATATTATATATTATAAAATATCATGCTGTAATATGGAGTGTGTGTTCCTTTTTTTTATTTCACAGATAGAGTTAGACAGTGAAAGAGAGAGACAGAGAGAAAGGTCTTCCTTCTGTTGGTTCAACCCCCAAATGGCTGCTATGGCCGGCACTGTGCTGATCCGAAGCCAGGAGCCAGGTGCTTCTTCCTGGTCTCCCATGTGGGTGCAGGGGCCCAAGCACTTGGGCCATTCTCCACTGCACTCCCGGGCCACAGCAGAGAGCTGGACTGGAAGAGGAGCAACCGGGACTAGAACCCGGCGCTCATATGGGATGCCGGTGCCTCAGGCAGAGGATTAACCAAGTGAGCCAAGCACCGGCCCCTGGAGTGTGTATTTCTAAAGAAACCACTCTGTGATACAAATTATGTGATCAAAACTGCAAGGCTTATGGGGAAATGGGGTTAAGAAAAATTTTTTACGTGTTGGGTGCCTAATCTCATCTGTCCCTTGAGCCCTGTTGTTTTTGTCATATGATTTGTATAGCACAGTAAATTTTAGGAACATATGTGTTTTGAAGGAAATTAGTGTTTTCAAAACAAATGTTAAAGCAAATTTTCCACTTCCTACCCTAGAATTCCAAACCTAAGATACTTATTCGTTTCTTTAATTGAAATAATAATCATGACAGATTTGAGGGACCACTAAGGTCACATTTTTCTTACAACCAGGGAACACAAATGGCTAGTGAATAGACACTATTTTTAAAGTACAATGACCCAAATGTTTCTCTTCTGATTTATTACCAAATAAATCATATTCTATTGCCATAAAATGTTATGTACCTTAATTCAAATTATTCCATTCGGACTCCTAAAAGCAAGAAAATGGAAAAACCTCAGAAAAATGTGGGTTGTGCATGACCATGTCTTATTTTACAGAGAGGTCTTATTTTACAGAGAGGCTTTTCCCCCCTAATAGCTACCATAATTTCATCTGCTTGGCTTAAAGTTGTACATGGGAGAAGGTGACCAAGATGTTTGAACAGAGAATGCTCACTTACCTCGGACACAGAAAAATACCAGAACAACAAAGGAAGGGCTGCATTTCCAAGGGAATGATTAAGGGAAAATTTCAGTAAAGAAAGTGACAGGAATGGCAAACTGCATAGAGACTCAAAAAGTCAGGAGAGAGAGAGAGAGAGAGAGAGAGAGAGAGAGAGAGAGAGAGAGAGAGAAAGCACATCACAGCTACTGCAGCTTCTATACCAGCTTTTCTTGCTGGGGGTGGGAGGTGGGAATGGGAACCACCTTGCCAAAATAAGTAATTCATGCTGCTTCCCTCTACCTGAAAAGTTCCAGATTCTGAGGTGCTATGGTAGCGTTGCTACTAAACTATATGCTGATTTAGGGGACAGCAAATCATCCCTCCGCCTCCAGAAGCTACCAGAACCAGAAAAGGAGCACTTTCCAGGGCAGAGAGCAGACACTCTGTACCCTACATCTATGGGAATTCTGGGCACAACCCCCGAGTCATGCTTGCTTGCTCACAGAATGAGCATCATCCAGAGAAGTTCCCCTCAACTTCTTGAGGGTTCAGCACGAGCAGCAGCCTATAAATATATGAAAAGACCAGGCATTTGGAAGACATTTCTTTGCACTTGAAGCTGGGTGCCTAGGGAAAAAGGCCCAGTGTGACCTTTGCATGCTAGCTGGGAACTGGAAGAAATTCCCTCTGTGCCATGAGGATAGGGACTGTTACTATTGTTGCTGCAAAATCTGGAGTGACTTGCATTCACTTGCATTATCTGGAGACCCTATCTGAATTCTTCTACTTCAGGATAGTGGCTGCTAGTCCACAATCCCCAACACGACTGGCTCTCACCCTGTAAGATGTAGATAAATGACCCCATAGCATCTTGCATCTCTAGAACTGTGGCTATTAATATTAGATTCTTCAAAGTCAATGGAATCTATGCTGAGGGACTGAAAGAAGAACCTACCTGCAGTCCATATCACTAGATCTACAGCTATTAGGGCAAAATCCCAAGTATATCTTGTAATCACTCTGTAGGATTGGGACAAGGTCCCCGTCACATCCTCCAATGCTGTATCCATGGCTTTTGGTCTGTAAGTCCTAGCATCAGTCAGTCTCCAAGCAGGACTCAAGGCAGGTCCCACCCATACCACACAGTCTCAAAGCCACAATTACTCATGCCACAAACCTCATTATCATTCAAGCTTGCCTGGCAAGACAAAAGGAACAAAGACATAACACAAAAATTAAACTATAGATCAATATCCTTAATGAACATAGATATAAAATTATCAGCAAAATATTATAAAACTGAATACAACAGTGTACCAAAAAGAACACTCGTCATAATCAAGGGGATCTATCCCTGGATGCAAGGCTGATTTGACATCCAATAAATGTAATAAGTCACATCAACAGAATGGAGAACAAAAATCATATGATCATCATAATAGATGCAGAGAAAGCATTTCATAAGATTGAACATCCTTTCATGAAAAAACCCTCCTCAAATTAGATATAGAAAGAACATATCTCAAAATGATAAAGGTTATATATGCAAACCAGCAACCACTGTTATACTGAATGAAGAGAAACTGAAAACAGTTTCCCTCAAATCTAGAACAAGATAAATATGTTCATATTCTCCACTCTTACTCAATATAGTAATGGCAGTTTTGGCAATCACAATGGGGAAGAGAAAAATATATAGAGTGTCAAAACTGAAAATGAGGAAATCAAAGTATTCATGTTTGCAGATGACATGATTTTGAATATGAATAATTTTATTCACACCACAAAAAAGATACTACGACAATACACCAATTCAGCAAAGTCTCAGCATACAAAATCAACATAGAAAACCCAGTAGCATTTTATACAGCAATAATATTCATGCTAAAAGAGAAATTAATAAGGAAATCTCATTGAGAATGACTACCAAAAATTTTGAATATTTGGGAATAAACTTAACCAAAGAAGGGAATGATCTCTACAATGAAAACTATAATACACCAAAGAAAGATATCACCAAATACACAAAAAGGAAAGGATATTCCTTGTCCATATATTGGAAGAATTAATATTAAAATATTCATAATACACAAAGCAATTTGCAGATTCAACTCAATCCCTATCAAACTGCAAATGACATTAATCACAGAATTACACAAAATAATCCTAAACATCACATGATACCACAAAAGACCCAGACTAGTGAAATTTATGCTCAGGGGTAAAATAAAGCTAGAGGCATTACAATTCCTGACTTCAAAGCATACTGCAAAGCTATCATAATTACAACAGCATGATACTGGCATACAAGCTGACACACAGATCATTGGAACAGAACTTAGAGCCCAGAAGTTAATTCTCACACAGAGAGTCAACTGATTCTTGACAAAGGTGCTAAAAACATGTATTGAGGAAAGGAGTCTTTTCAATAATTCATACTGGAAAAATGATATATACATAGGTATAAGAATGAAGTTAGAGTCCTACAGTACCACATACAAAAATCAATTAAAGATGAATCAAGGACTTATATAAAAAATTTGGAACTACAAAATTACTAGAAAAAAGCATAGTATAAACATATCAAAGCATCAGCAGTGGCCATGATTTATTTGGATAAGACCACAAAAGAAAAAAGCAGCAAAAGAAAAACTAATTAAATGGGGTTATATCAAACTCAAAAGCTTCTATGCAGCAAAGGAAAAAGATCAATAGAGTGAAGAGATACCCAACAGAATGGGAGTAAATATTTGCAAGCTACTTATTTTGTGAAAGGTTAACATACAGTATGTGGAACTCAAAATGCCCAACAACAGCAATAACAACAAAAACAAAAAGCAGCCAATCCAATTAAGAAATGGGCAAAGGATCTGAATAGAAAGGTCTCAGGAAAAGAAATACAAATTGCCAAACAATATATGAAAAATTTTCAGTATCACTAACCATCAGGCAAATGCAAATCAAAACCACAATGAGATATCATTTCATCCCTGTTGGAATGGTGAGTTTCAAAAAGACAGAGAATAACAAATGCTGGTGAGGATATGGAGAAAGGGGAACTCTTATACACTGTTGTTGCACTCACTGTGGAAAACAGTATATAGAGATTTCTTTAAAAACTAGAAATAGGACTGCCATATGATCCAGCAATCTTACTACTACTGGGTATATATGCAAAAAATGACTTTGTTGAATACACCATGTGTATTGCAGTACTGCACACAATAGCCAAGATACGTAATAAAACAAAGTGTCCATAATCAGATGAACAGAAAAAGGAAATGGGATATATATAAACAATAGAATACTATTAAGCCACAAAAAGAATGAAGTACTGTCATTTGAAATAAAATTAATTGAACTAGAGGACTTCATGTTAAGTAAAATAAGTCAGACAGAGAGAAATAAATGCTGCATGCTCTCTCTCATATGTGAGAGCAAATAAAAAAAAACATAAAAGACCCAAAAGTGTTGATTATTAGGGGCTTGGAGAGGGTAGAGGCAGTGTGGATTTTAAAAAAAGGTCAGGAAGTTGGATGTGGTTTATGGATTGTGACAAATATACTAATATAGGATGGTATTATTTAGAGGAAGTTGGATGTGGGATCTATGGCTACTGTATCACTCTATAATTTTTGTTTTGTAAATGTAAAACTATTCTGAAATAAAAAGGTTTTTTAAAATTGTGTAGGTGAGCAGTGTGCTGCAGCAGTTTATGTTGCTGCTTTGGATGTCCATATCCCATATTGGAGTTTCTTGGGTCAAGTGTACCTCCACTTCCAATCCAGCTTGCTATTAATGTGCACCCTGTAAGAGAGAAGAAGATGGCTCAAGTACTTGGGCCCCTGCTATCCATACAGGAGACCCAGATGAATTTCATGGTTCATGGCATTGGCCTGATCTGGCCTTTGCTTTGTGGGCATTTGGGAAGTGAATCAGTGGATGGAGGATCTCTATCTATCTATCTATCATCTACCTACCTACCTATCTATCCATCATCTGTCTATCTATTTCTGCCTTTTACTTAAATAAAAGTAAACTTTTTAAATTGTGCATGCATCTTATAATAACATAAATTAGAATGCAAGTGGCTAAAAAAAAAAAAAATAGCTTTCCATCCTTAATTTACAGTTGTGCTTTCTACAGCTTCGGTTACCTGCATTCAATTGCATCCAAAAATATTCAACGGAAAATTCCAGAATCATACAATTTTTTAGTTTTATAGTTCATGCCATTCTGAGTCATGTGAAGAAATCCCTTGCCATTCCACTCCATCTGCCCTGGATGTGAATCATCCATTTCTCCAGGGCATTTATGTTGTACACACTACCTGTCCCTTGGCCACTTAGTGACTGTCTTGGTTATCATATTGATTCTTTGACAGTCAATATTATATTTGAGTAACTCTTATTTTACTTAATAGTGGCCCCAAAGGACCAGAGTACAAATGCTGGCAGTTCAAATATGCCAAAAAAGACATAAAGTACTTCCTTTAAGTAAAAAGTTAAGAATTTACAACTTTGTAAGGAAAGTAGAAAGACCAAATGCTAAGGTTGCTAAGATCTGTGGAAATGTATTGTTATTAATCTCTCACTGTGCGTAATTTATCAACTAAAGATTATCATAATACAGGTGGATAGGAAAGAACAGTATATATAGGCTTTGGTACTACCTGCAATTATGAACATCCACTGGGTGTCTTGGATATTGCTCCCTCTCCCAGTGGAAAAGGGGCAGCCACCATATTATGTTTTATTTTACAGAGGAAAGGAGGAGAATGAAAGAACTGAGTTTAAATGCACAAGATATGAGCAAATGATAACTTTAGATCTAAACATTTAAATTACATAGAACTAGAGAAACAAGTGCCAATATTAACTTTCACTGTTAAAATGGCAAGAGTTAGAAGGGTTGATTTAGTTATTACCTTTGCAGTTGCTTCCTCTTAAAAGAGGGTAATTTCTTCGAACAAGGTTTAAAATCAAAGTTAAGATGCTAAAAAATGCTAAGATGTAAAAAGACAAGAACTCTCTTATCTTTCTGGTGGACTATAAAATAGTGCATTGTTCACCAGCAGCTTTTAATAAAATAAACATACATATACCCCACCATGCAGCATAGGTTACATCTAAGAAAAATAAATGTATACATCTGAAATACTACAACAAAAAATTTTATGCATGGATATTCCTCCAAGCAAAAAGATCTGCCACAAATATTTATAGCAGCTTTATTTATAATTGCACAAACTTGGAAGCAATCAAGACGTCCTTCAGTAGGTGGGTAAATAAACTAGTACATGCAGATGCATACTATTCAGCACTAAAAAATGAGCTATAGAGTTATGAAAAGACATGGAGGAACTTCAAATTGGTTTCAATTATGGGATATTCTGGAAAAGGCAAAACCAAAGTAACAGTAAAACCAAGTAGTACCTAGTGGTAATGATATAGGGAGGGATGAATAGGCAGAGCACAGATGTTTTTAGGACAGTGAAAATGCTGTGTATTGGGTGTGAGTGTGCAGAAAAATGGGGAGTGGAGAGGCAAACCCTGCTAGTAAGAGGATAAATATTCAGGAATATGACTGAAGCTAAATTACATGCTGAAATGTGGTTTTCCAGATCTGGATATCCTGAGTTGTGAGAAGTGGAAAAGCTAAACACAGTTAGTCCTGTTTCAGGAGTTCATGCTCTGAATATCCTCAGAAGATGGATAGAAGTATGTTAAGAAATGAATTAAACTTTGATTTGGAAAAAAATCATAGTGGTGGTACTTTCTCACAGAAGCATCCCAGCTCACTAAGGAAAAAATTCAGATTTCAAAAAGGCTGAATAGGGAAAAGATGTACTGATTTTGACCAGGGAAAGGTAGCAGAAGAAAAGTGGAGGAGTGTATTCCCAGGGGAGAGTTAAAGAGAAGGTTGCAGTGGAAATTCTAGAAAGAAGAGGGATACCATGGAGTAGGGTGACAAGAGTAGACACCCAGCAGTGAGTGGGGACACTACACATGACTTCTGCAACCAGGGGCTGGAGGAGATACCAGCTTCTGAGAGCGAGGTGAGCAGACTGTTACAGCCCTTGCCTTAGTGACATTACATGAGGAAGAGTCTTGCAGACCACACTGTTTGAATCTGGCCTAGTGCACTAGCAGGGAGCAGGGTACCCACTTAATTCAGAGAAGGAAGAGCACGTTACTTTTTCCCCATCACTTCACGAGGCACCCAGCCACTGGCGAGGATAAGGTGGCATTTTGACACCAGTAGAGGCTGTGACAGCTCTTGTGCACAGCAATAGGGGGTTTTATTAGAGGGAATATCCCACTGACTTTTAATCTGGTTGGGAGAGTTTACAGGGGGCTGGACACCAACTTAGGATGGCGAAGTGCCCCCATCCTCTCAATCTATCACTGGATCCAGGGCTTAAATTCTCAAAGTGGAGCACCCATAGGCAGCTGAATCTGGAAATGACTCTGCTCTCTACAGGGACAGGGCAGGCTCGCAGGACTGAGAAGGAATCCACTGCACCCCATGACTGAGGGAGCCTTATGTACTGTGACTATAAGAATTCTGTTACTACATGATAAGGAGGGGGAAGTAGATGGATTTCTGGGCAATCATTGTGTCTTGTGTTACAGGCTCAGAGCTCCCTGACTGCCTGGGATGAGTCATTTAAAAGCATTCCATGCTCACACTAAGGGTTGTATAGATCCTTTGTGTGGTTCATGTGCCCATGTGGATAAGGGCTGTACCCACTGTAGGCTAACCCCAGGCATTGATCATCTTAGAACTGAGGGGAAGTTCTGATTATGCCAACAGGCATGATCATACCCTCCCCGCTGCTGAAAATAAAGGAGATGTGCCATGCAAAACTGGATGTAAGCCTAGATTCTTACCCCATCCTTGAGCAATGAGCAGAGCTCCCTGGCCCCAGACACCACATACCTCCAGATATTCACTGAAGGAACAGATACTTCACTAAATTGCAGAGACATACTTCAAAGATAAAACCCATTAGTGGAGAAAACAATAAATGTTATCACAAATGCCTAAAAATAAATTCAGAAATATAAGAAACAAAAACAAGGAAGACAACACGACTCCCCCAAAGGAACGCAATAACACTTAGATATTAGAATGTGAAAATGAAGAGACTGATGAAATGCCTGAAAAGGAATTCAAAAGAATGGTTACAGCAATGAGAAGCAAATTTGGGAGCTAAAGAAATCCATACATGACATGGATGAAAAATTTTCCTGTGAGAATGAGATTTTGAAGAGGAATCAAACTGAAATATTAGAAAGGAAGAACTCAGTATGTCAAATAATAAATATAGTGGAAAGCCTTACCAACAGACTTGGTGAGGCAGAAGAAATAATACCTGAGCTAGAAGACAAAGCTTTGGAAATATCTTTGTCAGACCAAAAAAAAAAAAATCAGAAAAATTAAAAACAGTGTTTGAGATTTGTGAGATACTATCAATCGACCAAACAAAAGGGTCTTAGGAGTTCCAGAACATGTGAAAAGAGAGAATGGATTGAAAGGCTTATTCAGTGAAATAATTACAGAACACTTTCTTAATTTGGAGAAAGCAAGGGATGCAGCAGAAAAAACAGGCCATCAAAGAAGGAGGTACCTTTCTCTGAAGGGAGGAGAGAACTTCCACTTTGACTATGGCCTTGTCTAAATAAGATCGGAGCCTTGGCAGCTCATGACAAGAGCCTCGGGTGATTACTGACATCATAAATAAGAGTGTCAATAGTTAAATCAAGAACGGGAGTCACTGTGCACCTGCTCCCCATGTAGCACCTTTGTCCTTAATGTGTACTATGCAAATTCACGGTAAAACTACTACTCAAACAGTACTCTATACTTTGTGTGTCTGTGTGGGTGCAGTCTGTTGAAATCTTTCCTTAGTATATACTAAGCTGATCTTCTGTATATAAAGATAATTGAAAATGAATCATTGGCCGGCACTGTGGCTCCCTAGGCTAATCCTCTGCCTTGCGGCGCCGGCACACTGGGTTCTAGTCCCGGTCGGGGTGCCGGATTCTGTCCCGGTTGCCCCTCTTCCAGGCCAGCTCTCTGCTGTGGCCAGGGAGTGCAGTGGAGGATGGCCCAAGTGCTTGGGCCCTGCATCCCATGGGAGACCAGGAGAAGTACCTGGCTCCTGCCTTCGGATCAGCACGGTGCACCGGCCGCAGCGCGCTGGCCACGGCAGCCATTGGAGGGTGAACCAACGGCCAAGGAAGACCTTTCTCTCTGTCTCTCTCTCTCACTTTCCACTCTGCCTGTCAAAAAAAAAAAAAAGAAAGAAAAAGAAAAAAGAAAATGAATCGTGATGAAGAATGGGATGGGAGAGGGAGTGGGAGATGGGATGGCTGCGGGTGGAAGGGAGGTTATGGGGGGGAAAAGCCGCTATAATTCAAAAGTTGTACTTTGGAAATTTATATTTATTAAATAAAAGTTGAAAAAAAAAAAGAAAGGCATGACCATGTACACGAGGCCCATAGAACTCCTACTAGACATGACCAGAAAAGATCACCATTACACATTATAGTAAAACTTTCAACAGTAAAACATAAAAAAAAAGATTTAAAATATGCACTAGAGAAACACCAGATTATCCTCAGAGCATGTACAATAAGACTCTCAGCTGATTTCTAATCAGAAACCCTACAGGTTAGGAGAGAATGGAGAGACACAGTCCAAGACTTAAAAAACAAAATTGTTAACCCGGCATACTGTACTTATAAAATCATTTACAAATGAAGATGAAATAAATATGTCCCAATTTTCCAAGTAAAAAATACTGTGCAAACGCGTAACCACACACTTGGTGGGGCAGAACAAAATATATTTGAGTTAGAAGACAAATCTTTGGAAATAGAACAAAAAGAGAAGAAACTAGAAAAATTAAAATGTTTTCAAGATTTATGGCATACTATCAAGTGACCCATCATATGGTTCTTAAGAGATGATGAGGAAAGACAGAATGGTTTACCAGGCCTATTCAGTGAAATAATAACAGAAAAGTTTCCAAAATTGGATTAAGACAGAGACCTCCAAGTATGGGAATCACATAGAACACCAAATAGACATGACCATAAAATATCTTCACCAAAACACATTGTAGTAAAACTTAAAGCACTAAAACATAAAGAAAATATTTTAAAATTTATGCTAAAGATGCCAGATTACCTTCAGAAGATCTCTAGATAGACTGACAGCTGATTTCTCATCAGAAACCCTAAGGCTAGGGGAGAATAGAGAGACATAGTAATAGTCTTAAAAGAAAAAAAAAAAAACCTGTCGATCCAGTATACTGTACCCTGCAAAGCTCTCATTTATGAATGAAGGGGAAATAAGTCCTTTCATAACAAACAGAAATTGAAAGAATTTGTCACCACCCATCCATACTTAAAAATGATGTTTAAGGATGTGCTACACACAGAAAAATAGTCATCCCTATGAAAGAATGTGAAAGCAGAAAGTCTCATAGTAAAAGAAAGAAATAGAAGACACAAAAAATGAAAAAAGTCTTCTATGTTTGTGGATTAGAAGAATAAATATCATCAAAATGTTCATCCTACAAAAAGTAATTTAAAGATTCAGTAGCTGGGGCCGGCTCTGTGGCACAGGAGGTTAAAGCCCTGGCCTGAAGCACTGGCATCCCATATGGGCACCGGTTCTACTCCTGGCTGCTCCTCTTCCAATACAGCTCTCTGCTATGGCCTGGGAAAGCAGTAGAAGATGGCCCAACTCCATGGGTCCCTGTACCCACATGGGAGAAACAGAAGAATCTCCTGGCTCCTGGCTCCTGGCTCCGGCCGTTGCGGCCATCTGGGGAGTGAACCAGAGGATGGAAGACCTCTGTCTCTGTCTCGACCTCTCTCTGTAACTCTGTCTTTCAAATAAATAAAATACATCTTTTTAAAAATATTAAATAGCTAAAATTCATATGAAAACACAAGAGACCCCAAATAGCTAAAGCAGTGTTCAACAACCAAAACAAAACTGGAGGCATCACAATATCAGAATTTAAGGCATACTACAGGGCAGTTATAGTAAAAGCAGCCTGATACATGCACAGAAATAGACATGTAGACCAATGGGACAGAATAAAAGCCCCAGAAATCAATCCATGCATCTACAGCCAACTAATGTTTGACAAATGAGCTAAAATGAATCCATGGAGAAAAAATACTCTCTTCAACTAATGGTGTTGGGGAAATTGGATCTCCATGTGCAGGAGTATGAAATGAGACTCCTACCTTACACCTTACACAAAAATCAACTCAAAATAGAGCAAGGATCTAAATCTATGACATGATACTATCAAATTAGTAGAGAACATTGTGGAAACTCTGCAAGACATTGACATAGGCAAAGACTTTTTGTAAAAGACCACAGAAACAAAGGTAATCACAGAAAAAACTGACAAGTGGGATTACATCAAGCTGAGAAGCTTCTTCACTGCAAAAGAAACAATCAGCAAAGTAAAGAGGCAACTGGCAGAATGGGAGAAAATGCTTCTTAATTCTGCAACTGAAAAAGGATTAATATCCAGAATCAAGAAACTCAATAAGAAAAAAAAACAATCCAGTTGAGAAATGGGAAAAGGACTTGAATGGGCATTTTTCAAGAGAGGACATTCAAATGGCCAACAGACATGAAAAAATGACCAGAATCACTAGCCCTCAGGGAAACACAAATCAAAACCACAATGATGTTTCACCTGATACCAGTTAGAATGACTCATAAAAAATTTAAAAAATAATGAATGCTAGTGATGGTATGGGGAAAAAGGTTCCCTAATTCACTATTGGTGCAATTGCAAACTACTACAGCCATTGTGGAAGACATTACAGAGATTCCTCAGAAATCTGAAAATAGATCTACCATATGACACAACCATTCCTGGAAATGTACCCAAGGGAAATGAAATCAGCATATGATTGAGTTATCTGTGCCCCCATGTTTATTGCAGCTCAATTAACAATAGCTAAGACATGGAACCCTGATGCCCATCCACTGATAATTGGATAAAGAAAAGGTGGTGTTATATACACTATGGAATGTTACTCATGGGGGGAAAAGCCACTGTAATCCAAAAGCTGTACTTTGGAAATTTATATTTATTACATAAAAGTTAAAAAATGAAGTTATATCCAAAAAATAAATTATAATGGACTGAAAAAAAAGAATGAAATCTTGTCTTTCACAACAAAATGGATGCACCTGGAAACTTTGGAAACCTGGGAACTTGGTAAAATAATCCAGTCCCAAAAAAGATAAATACGATATGTTCTCCCTGATTTGTGGTAATTGATAGAGTACAAAAATCTAATATATATTGGAGAAATTGACACATTGAGATTCATTATTGCTACAGTCCTTGTCTCTACTGTTGTGGAAGAGTGTTTCTTTCAGTATTTGCTGAAATTTTTTTTATTTTTATTTTTTTGACAGGCAGAGTGGACAGTGAGAGAGAGAGACAGAGAGAAAGGTCTTCCTTTGCCGTTGGTTCACCCTCCAATGGCCACCGCAGCTGGCGCACCACGCTGATCCAAAGGCAGGAGCCAGGTACTTCTCCTGGTCTCTCATGGGGTGCAGGGCCCAAGGACATGGGCCATCCTCCACTGCACTCCCTGGCCACAGTAGAGAGCTGGCCTGGAAGAGGGGCAACTGGGACAGAATCCGGCGCCCCGACCGGGACTAGAACCCAGTGTGCCGGCGCCGCAAGGCAGAGGATTAGCCTAGTGAGCCGCGGTGTCGGCCATTTGTTGAATTTTTTACTTAGTGAAGGGTTAAGCTTACAATTATTAAAAAAATCATAATCTGAAATATGTCAGGGCAAAAATTAAAGAATAAGAAATGGAGTAAGAGGGTCAGGGGCTCTGGCACAGTGGGTTAATGCCCTGGCCTGAAGCGTTGGCATCCCCTTTGGATACCAGTTCGAGACCAGGCTGCTCCACTTTTGATCCAGCTTTCTACTATGGCCTTGGAAAGCAGTAGAAGATGGCCCAAGTCCTTGGGCCCCTGCACCCTCATGGGAGACCCAGAAAAAGCTCCTGGCTCCTGGTTCCTGGCTTCAGATTAGTGCAGCTCTAGCCGTTGCTGCCAATTAGGGAGTGAACCAGCGGATGGAAGACTTTATCTCTCTCTCTCTCTCTCTCTCTCTCTCCCCCTGCCTCTCCTCTCTCTGTGTAACTCTGACTTCAAATAAAAATAAATAAATCTTTTAAAAAAAGAAAGGGAGTAAGAGGGAGAGTGGGAGCATGGATGGTAGGGAGGGTAGGTGGGAAGTATCACTATGCTCCTAAATCTGTATGTATGAAATACATGGAATTTGTCCACTGTATATACATTTTAAAAAGTTCATGGAAAATGGAAATAAATTAAAAGAAAAAAGAAAGATGGGAAGGAGAGGGACTTAAGGGTGGGAGGGAGAGAAAGAAGTATGTCTTCTCGGACTGATAAATAGCAAATTTACAAGCAGAAAAAGCATTTCTATAAATGATTACATTAAAAACAAATATCAGTTCTTACCTCAGTTTATTTTTTAAAGATGTATTCATAAATTTGAAAAGCAGAGAGAGAGAGAGAGAGAGAGAGAGAGAGAGTCTTCCATCCACTGGTTCACTACCCAAATGGCTGCAATGACTGGAGCTTGGCTATTCTGAAGTCAGGAGTCACAAGCTTTCTCAGGATGTCCCACATGGATGCAGGGCTCTAAGGACTTTTTGTCATCCTCTGCTGCTCTCCCATATGTACTATCAGAGAGCTGGATTGGAAGTGGAGCAGTCGGGACTTGAACCAGCACCCGTATGGGATGCAGGTGGCTTTACCTGCTATGCTACAGCATCAGCCCCCTTACCCCACTTAAAATTACTTCACTAAATAAGAAGACCTGGTTTAAGACAGAGAGTTAACAAACAAATCAGCGTAAAATTGCTGTGCAAGGATTTTTTTTTTTTTTTTTTTGACGGGCAGAGTGGACAGTGAGAGAGAGAGAGACAGAAAGAAAGGTCTTCCTTTTGCCATTGGTTCACTCTCCAATGGCTGCCACGGCCGGCGTGCTGCAGCCAGCGTACTGCGCTGATCCGAAGGCAGGAGCCAGGTGCTTCTTCTGGTCTCCCATGGGATGCAGAGCCCAAGGACTTGGGCCATCCTCCACTGCACTCCCGGGCCATAGCAGAGAGCTGGCCTGGAAGGCGGGCAACCAGGACTAGAACCCGGTGCCCCGACCGGGACTAGAACCCGGTGTGCTGGCGCTGCTAGGTGGAGGATTATCCTATTGAGCCGCGGCGCCAGCCACAAGGATGCTTTTAAAATAGAAAATACCAAATTAGAAGGAAAGATAAAGTGAAGCTAATTTGAAGAATCTATTATAATTTTCCCCAAGGTCCTGTATGTCTAGAAAACCAGAGAGAACTGAGAGTATTAGAAATCCCCAAAAAGGATCAACGTTCTTTGTTCACAGCAAATTCGCACATTCTGGGTCACAAACTGTACAGTCAACTTTTCATTGTTCTTTCTTTTCAGGAGGGCCTAAGGGTGCTTTAAATTAAGCTACAATTTGGTTTATCCAAACACTTACCTGGATATGTTGAAACAGAAAGTCTCTCCCCGAACTTAAGCTGTTAGGGAATAAAAACTGTCTCTTTCCTACCATAGTAAATCCTTTAAGGATATCTGATGGGAAGAAAAAGAAATTGCACTGAGGATAGAGGGTATTAGGACACAGAAATTTCATTCACAAACTATGGTTTTCCGGCAATGAAAAAGTATGACCTGGAATCTATCAGAGTTTGTTTTCTCTAATTCATACAAGGGGTTGCCAGAGACTATAGAAAGTGAAAATGGGCTTTATAAAAGAATAAGAAGAAAGATGTGAAACTCTGGTTTCTCTTCAGATTGTATAAATCTTTTTCCTTTTACTAAAGATTTCCGTGGAAAAGAAAGACACAATCATTTTTGGCCTAATAATATAAGAAGACAGTATGCATTTGCTGAGCAAGTACTATGCACCAGTCCTCTGACAAGGTGCTCTCGTATATATCAACACCAAGAAGACAAAGGTCCTGAATTTATCCCATGAAACATATCTAGTATGACTTTCTCTAAGAGAAGCTTAATAAAGATAGCCAAGAAATATTGAGTCCCTTAAAACCTTTCTTATATTGTCTATACCCCTGGGTACTTCAAGAGAAATCCGATTTTAGGAACAAACAGTAAAAGATGTCAAAAGCCCATGAAGTTTTGGGGATCTTTATAATATGTACCCAAACTATGCTGCCAGCATTTTCTACTATGTACTTTGTTCACCCAAGTCACACAATTAACACTCATTTATTAACCAATAAAACTCTATTGAACTCTGACTATGTTCAGGCATTTGAGTTGGGCACTAAGGCTCCAATGAGGAATGTACCAGAGCATATAGTCAAGGGGAGAAAAAAGAGAAGCCAACGGCAATGTGCCAAATTCAAGATATCATCTGTATCTATAGTTACATCTAAATCTATACCTATACGTTTATTTATATCTATTTATGTATCTCTGTCTATGTTACTGGTAACCATTAGCCATAAGCTTTTTTTAGCTTTATTTATTTACTTAAAAGTTAGAGTTGAGAGAGAGAGAGAGTCTTCCATCACTTCCCAAGTGGCAGCAATGGCCGGAGCTGTGCCAATCTGAAGCCAGGAGCCAGGAGCTTCTTCCGTGTCTCCCACATGGATGCAGGGACCCAATCACTTGGACCATCTTCTGGTGCTTTCCCAGGCACATTAGCAAGGGAGCTGGATCAGAAGTGGAGCAACTGGGACTCTAACTGATGCATATATGGGATTATGGTGCAGCTTTACCTGCTATGCCACAAAGCCAGACCTAGCCCTTCATAAAACCTTAAATTTCAACTTTAGAACCTTATAATCTTATCAGAATAGATGTTACCTGGGGTGTCACCTGTGGAATTAGATGATTCCTTTAAAAAGAAACACTTTGTGACTGAAATCAGAACTGTTAAGTTAACCAACTGCTTCAAAATTAAATCGTTCACATCTATTGGATCCTTCCTCTGAGAGAGTCATATACACCCCATGAGAACTATATAAAGTGCAGTATTTCCTTATAGGTGAAGTACACTTTTTCATGCAATGAACAGCATTGGCCATGATGTGCTTTCCCCTGAAGTCCTGTATGTCTAGAAAACCAGAGAATGGACGGGATATTAGAAATCTCCGAGAAAGATCAATGATCATTGCAAATTCACATTTGGGGTCCCTAGCTGGAGAGTCATTGTTCCTTCTGTGCAGGAGGGCCTAAGGGTGCTTTGAATTTAGTTACAATTTGGTTTATTGACTCACACTTCCCAGTCCCTGTAAGTGGGATGTGTGTGAACGTGACTCATGCCAAGACCTAAAAGAGGCTTTAAATAGGATTGCGCATTTGGATCTGTTTCTTGCCACTGCCCTTGTTATGAGAACAGCATGTATCAAATAGGAGGCTACTTTTTCATCCAGAGTCTGAGAATTAGAACAATATGCAGCAGACTAAAGGAGGACTGTAGATTGGAGCAGGCCATAGCTGATGTAAAGCCACCCTATAACATGAGCGGGAAGTAAATGTCTACTCTTATAAGCCACAGTGATTGGACAACTGTTTATTACCACAGACAAACTAATACTTGGCTTTTACATCAATTTCACTTGTCATAAAGCATAATATTTTCAGAAGCCAACACACTAAGGTAGAAGTAAAGAAGGGAGAATGCTTCATTCTTCTGAAAGAACCAGCAGGCCAGAAAATTAAAAATTAAAATAGGTATGAGAACCATGCTAATCAATGTATGTGAATGAGATTATTAATAGGAATAAACAGTTACTTAATGACTCTTTTAGCTTTTCAAATTATACCATCTCATTTGTTTTCTTTAAAAGTTTGATAAGTAAATTAAGAAATTATGTTGTATGCCTTTCTGGGTGAGCCTGTACCTGGCGGGGAGTCTGCCTGCACTGCCCATGCAGGAGGTTGAGAGGGTATGGCACACCATGCCTTCTAGGAAGAATCCCACAACCTGACTGCTGGCAGATGGCGGGATCCCCAGGAACTTTCCCCCCAAACCATCCTGCCACCCCAACCCCATCCCCCGCTCCCTGTTAAAGGGCCCTGTAATTGCCAGTCAGGTAAACAGCTCCTGGGTGCAGCCCAGGCCCATTAGGACTTCCTGGAAATCTATCCTAGCCACGTGACCTTCAAGCTGATTGGAGAAGCGAAGCATAGCGGCGCCAATATTGGTTCTATCCCATAGAATTAGTATTGCCCTGAATTAGTTATGCTCCTTTTACCTGCCCTTTAAAAGGTGTACTTGGTCGTTAATAAAGTGGACATGTTTACCAAAACTTGTCTCTGGTGCTTCTTGCCAAAGAATGCCGTCGCCCACCATCCTGGCAGTGCACAGGCCTCATGGGTCGAGCCCACACACCTTCAATATATAAAATAAAATAAAATTTAAAGTTTGGCATATAGATATTTTATAATAGGATATATAGTAACAGTTTTAAATTTTGAATTTTGATTATTTGAGGTTTAACATAACCCATTTTCAAAAATAATTTGATATGTATTATAGAGTTTATGAATACATGTATGATCTAGAGACCCCCTACATAGGTAGGAGGCACTTGAGATGCTAATTAAAAATGTGATGTTATACCTGTCTCTCCTCTCATAACTGAAGTAGAATCAGGCAGAGAATGGTCAGAAAGCTATTTTTTAAAAAAGCTATTCAGTATTTCTGATGCAAACTAATAGTCAAACATCACTGTATTAATTTTGCTGTTTTTCTTTCAGATCATTTTTAATGAATCCAACTATTCCCTGACTTCAAAGTAAGTATAGTTTCAGTTGCTTTGACTAGAAAACACCCTGAGAATCAAAACAGCATACATAATGCTGCAAAGCAGAAAGTAAAAGTTAAAATTATGGGGCTTAGAATTGTTATTAATAATCATTTGAGTAATGAAAAAAGGAGCAGTTCTGGGAAGCTCATGACAGAGGAGAGACCTACAACTCTTTGAATGGTTTGTGGAAAAGTGGAAACATTAAATTACTGAGATGTGCACATAGGGTCTTATTCATTTTAATGACCTAGCAAAAGTGCAATATGAGCCCTGCCAAATAGTCCTCATTCCCTGAGAGTGCCTTCTGGTTGATTTGTGAGATATTTTGTTATTTCCTTAATGATCAGATATAATTCATTCTTCAAATGCACTGCACTCCTAAATTATAGTCAGGGACTTAGACTTGCAGAATTTTGAAATTAGAACGGACCTTAGAGATCATCTGGCTCAATGATCTCATCTAATAGATGAACAAACTGAGACTTGGAGAGACAAAATGATAGCTTCACTGCAGACAAGCTACCAAATTATTCACCACAATCTCAATAATACTAGTAATATTCTTTTTTTATGTCAAAGCTCTAGAAATGAGAGCTCAAGATTTCTAGACTACAGAATTGTATAGGTTTCGAAGAAAAACAAAACAGGAATCTACTCTGTGCCAGGCACTCTGTTAAACCCTTCGCATGCCAAGATAAATGAAAATTAATTCCTGCCCTCTTTTTTTTTTTTTTTTTTGACAGGCAGAGTGGACAGTGAGAGAGAGACAGAAAGGTCTTCCTTTGCCGTTGGTTCACCCTCCAATGGCCCCCGCAGCCGGCGCACCGCGCTGATCCAATGGCAGGAGCCAGGTACTTCTCCTGGTCTCCCATGGGGTGCAGGGCCCAAGGACATGGGCCATCCTCCACTGCACTCCCTGGCCACAGTAGAGAGCTGGCCTGGAAGAGGGGCAACTGGGACAGAATCCGGCGCCCTGACCGGGACTAGAACCCGGTGTGCCGGCACCGCAAGGCGGAGGATTAGCCTAGTGAGCTGCGGCGCCGGCCACAATTCCTGCCCTCTAAATATTCACAGTTGGTTGAAGAGCAATTACTATTCAATGAGTGATTGCTATCTGCCAGACAATATTGTAAAACTTTTATGTGCAGGGTGGGTACTGTGGTATAGAAGGTTAGGCCACTGCTTAGGACACTCACATCCTATATTAGAGTACCAGTTTGAGTCCCAGTTCCTCTGCTTTTAATCCAGTTTTCTGCTAATGCATCCTAGATAGCTACAAATTATGGTTCATGTGCTTGGGCCCCTGCCATGCATGTGAGAGACCCAGATGGAGCCCCAGGCTCCTGGCTTCTGGCTGTTCCAGTATTGGCTGCCCCAGGCATTTGAGGATGAACTAGTGCATTGAAGATCTCTCTCTCTCTCTCTCTCTCTCTCTCTTTCTCTCTTTCTCTCTTTCTCTCTCCTCCTCCTCCCTCCCTCCCTTACTGTCATTCTCTCTTGCTCTCTCTCTGCCTTTGAATTAGATGAAAATAAATAATAATTTTAAAATAAAATTTTCATGCACATTTGTTCATGTTATAGCATGAACAACCCCGTGTGTCAGGAACTATTATTATTTCCCTTTTAAAGAAGAAGAAACTGAATTTCAGTGAAGTTACACAATCTGCCTGAAGTGCTTTGTTAATAAGGGGTTATATTAGGTTGCTGGAGATACTATAGCAAACCACCACAGACTGGTGGATTAGAATAATAGAAATGCATTGTCTCACAGTTCCACAGGCTGGATATCTGTTATAAAGGACTCAGGAGGTTGGCTCTTTCTCAGGGATGTGAATAAGAAACTGATCCAGGCATCTCTCCTACCTTGTGGTGATTTTCTGGCAGTCTTTGGCGGTCCTTGGCTGACAAAAGCATCTCTTCCTTCACCTTTATGTGCTATTTTCCCTGTCTGCAAGTCTATGTTCAAGTTTCCATTTGTCATAGGGATACTAGTCATATTGGATTAGAGGCCCACTCTACTCCAGTAGGACTTCATCTTAAGTAATTGTAATTACAATAACCCCATTTCCAAATACAGTCACATTCTGAGGTACTAGGGATTAGGATTTGAACACATGAATTTTAGGGTCATACAATTCAACCTGCAGTGGAAAGAATGTCATTTCAAACAATCTAGCTCCAGAATTTGTACATTTATACACTCTACTAGATAAGTGCTATATTAAAAGACATAAGGATAACTATATGAACCCAGAAAAAGGAGCAATAGATTCTGTCTAGTGGTCAGTGGTTGGGGACTGGAGAAGGCTTTGCAAGGAGGTAATGGTTGAGTTGACTTCTGAATTATGAATCAGAATTCACCAGACTAAAAGAACTATATGAGCAAAGGCATGGAAGCAAGGAGGTACCTGGTATAAAATCACCTCTCACCCATCCAATTCCAACAGACTACTAATTGGTCTCCTTGCTTCTACTCTAGCTCCCCTATGATCAATTATCCATAGGCAGTCAGAGTGATTTTCTTCCACAAAGTCATGTCAGTTCATATAATGTTCCTGCTCTCAACCCGCCAATAGTTTCTTATCATATTTAGAACAAATCAAATTATCGACCAGACCCATAAATCCCAGTTGAGGTGACCTCTAACTACATTTCAGATATCATTTCCTGTGTCTCTTGCCATAGCTTTCCATGTCATTGTTACAAGACTTTTTTCTCTTCACCCTTTCCGAATATTTTTCTTCCAGATTTCACATGGCAAGTTCCTTGTCATCATCCTCTCAGAGACTATCTCTGATCATTCATTCTAAAAAACCCTCGCTCAGTCATTTACTATCACAAAGTTGCTCTTTTCCTCAGGGTGTTTGGCTGTGATAAATAAATTATTTTACATTTATTTGTTTACTCTCAACTTACTCCAAAACAGAAACTCTGGGAGGGGGAAAGTTTTTGTCTTAATTATGGCTCTATCCACAGCATTTAATAAAGACTGTTTTTGAGGGGCTGGCGTTGTGGTGCAGCAGGTTAACGCCCTGGCCTGAAGCGCTGGCATCCCATATGGGCACCAGTTCGAGACCCCGCTGCTCCACTTCCCATCCAGTTCTTTGCTGTGGCCTGGGAGAGCAGTGGAAGATGGCCCAAGTCCTTGGGTCCCTGCATGCACATGGGAGACCCGGAGGAGGCTCCTGGCTCCTGGGTCCTGGCTCCTGGCTCCTGGCTTCAGGTTGGCACAGCTCTTGCCAGTGCGGCCAATTGGGGAGTGAACCATTGGATGGAAGACCTCTCTCTCTCTGACTCTCCTCTCTCTGTGTAACTCTGACTTTCAAATAAATAAATAAATCTTTAAAAAAAAGACTGTTTTTGATGGAGTGATATAAGTAGAAACTATAACATAATGAAAAATAATAAAGAGAGGAGTGAATGGAAGTAAGTAGAGTCATAAGCATGGACTTTTTCAAAAAATGTATATATTGAACAGAAGGAATTCACTAACAGTTAATGAGAGAAATTGGGATTAGGAGGGTTTTATTTTTAGTTCATGATTGTAACTCATTAAAGAAGAGCACACACCACACAGGTTGATTCACAGCAAATGGGGGAGAGAGAGAGAAAGAGAGAGAGAGACAGAGAATGAATATCAAATATATGGGAGAAATGATGACAGCTGAAAAAAGGCCTTGGTGGCAATGGGAGAATATGAGGTTAAGAGTGTCATGGACAGTTCTCTGCTGTGGCCAGGGAGTGCAGTGGAGGATGGCTATTTTCAGATGGGAAGAGGGACAAATTTTCCTGTGGGACAAAATTAAATGAGGTAAGGATAAGTGAAAATGCAGACATATTTGAAGGCTGAGAGTTGAAACATTGAAGAATAGTATTGAGGCAGGGAGCTAAATATTCTGCTGAAAGGAAGGTCTGCAATGACAGAGATCTAAATGCAATTGGCAAGCTTCAAAAAACTACTATGTGGTACAGAGAAAGGAAGCAAGGATAAGTAAGTCAGTTGCTGAGCTATGCTGACAGCTAAGGTTGGAGATCATAAATTTGTAATGGGTCCAATAGAAAAAGAATACATGCTTTTTTTTTCAGTAGAACTTTATAGTCCTGAAACACAAATGTGGAGAAAATTGAATGTTACAGGGCTGATGATTGGAAGGGTAAATTCAACAGAATGTTTAGACAGCTGGAAATAATATAGTTGAAGGGTTCAGTCATTTTCAATTGTCAATGAAAGAAGTAGGTCTAGTAGGAAGCAAACAATCAAAACTGAGAGATGGTATGTCTGAATAAGGATTGGAAAGACAGTAGGTTGTTGTCAGAAAGTTGGAGTTCAGAGCTTAGAAAGAAACAAATATGAGCTAAGAGAAGGCTGGACTACAGAAAGGTAGAAGGGATCAGGAGGAGGCATATGAAATGTTCTGTCTTGAAGTTCGTGAACGTTTCATGGCTGTATACAACTTTCAAAACTCAGAAAATGAAACATTTTAAAGGGTTTCAATTTACTGTACATATGTTCTTCAGTTATTCTTCAATACAATTCTAATTTAAAAGATGTTTGATAGGAAACATTTTAGGAGTTGGCAAAATTCAGATTGCAGTCATATGAGCAGGGTGCTTCCTCCTGGTCTCCCATGCGGGTGCAGGGCCCAAGGACTTGGGCCATCCTCCACTGCACTCCCTGGCCACAGCAGAGAACTGGACTGGAAGAGGAGCAACCGGGACAGAATCCGGTGCCCCGACGGGGACTAGAACCTGGGGTGCCGGCACCACAAGCGGAGGATTAGTCTAGTGAGCCATGGCGCAGGCCAAAATTTTTTTGAAAATCATAAACATGCTTGTCAGAAAATAACAGCTTTTTAATGCATTCTAGTAAGACACCTGACTACTAGTTAGCAATGTATTTTAAAATAATAGTATCCCCGACACAAGGAATAGAAACTTAAAAGCTGCATCCTTAGAATAAAAATGAGATATTGCTACTTTGATTTAACAGTCCACACACACACACACACACACACATACTGTATAATGAAGAGATTTCAGGCCTTATCAAAGGGATAATGAAATTGTTGTTTGCTAATGATTATTGAAACGTAAATGTCAACATCCCTCCATTGTGTATTGAATTGTGTACCACAAGGTTTGAATAATTTTCTAAACAACTCTGACATTTTGCTACTCTCCTCACACACACATACACACACACACAGTTTTTTTTTTTTTTTTGAGAAGTTTGCCAAACTACTCTAAAAGCAACCCTTTTGACAGAAAACATCTGCCAGCCATCCCACTCCTGGGAATTTACCCAAGGGAAATGAAATCAGTAACAAAAGAGCTATATGCACCTCCAGGTTTATTGCAGCTCAATTAATAATAGCTAAGACATGGAATCAACCTAAATGTCCATCAACCAAAGACTGGATAAAGAAATTGTGAGATATATACACTATGGAATACTACACAGCAGAAAAAAAAAGAAAGAAAGAAATCCGGTCATTTGCAACAAAATGGATCAAGCTGGAAAACTTCATACTTAGTGAAATAACCCAGTCTCCAAAAGACAAATACCATATGTTCTCTCTGATCTGTGAGAATTAATAGTGCTCCTAAAATGAAAGCTATAGGAGTGAAATTGACACTTTTAGAAACAATGACTTGCCGGCGCCATGCTCACTAGGCTAATCCTCCACCTGCAGCACTGGTACCCTGGGTTCTAGTCCCAGTCGGGGTGCCGGATTCTGTCCCGGTTGCTCCTCTTCCAGTCCAGCTCTCTGCTGTTGCCCAGGAAGGCAGTGGAGGATGACCCAAGTCCTTGGGCCCTGCACCCGCATGGGAGACCAGGAGGAAGCACCTTGCTCCTGGCTTCAGATCGGCGCAGCACGCTGGCTGTAGTGGCCATTTGGAGGGTGAACCAATGGAAGGAAGACCTTTCTCTCTGTCTCTCTAAAAATAATAAAAAAAAGAAACAATGACTTGAATATCCCTTGTCCTGACTGTCAAGGAAGGGACAGTTTTTTGTTGTTACTTTTTATTTTGCATTTTTTTCCTTTGTTTTCTTTCTTTTCTCTTCTTCATACTATAAGTTGAACTTTTTACATAAAATAGAGATAATCATATGTACATGTCGCTCCCCGTCTTCGTGGAGGAACGACACAGGACCCTGCGTTGTTCTTTCGTCTGCTCGGCCCTCCCCGGGTTTGCTGCTGGTTCTTCCCAGGTTGGCTACCGTCCCTTCCACCTCCGTGGAAGGGCGGTTCCCCCTGCCACTTTCCCCACTTCCGCGGGGGAGTGGCACACCACCAGCCGGCTCTCTCGGGGGCTGCTCAGGTGTTCCTTCAGATAGATGTTCCCCTTAGATGTTCCTGGTGCATGTTGTCTCTCTCCTCCTTTATAGTCCTCTTCCACCAATCCCAACTCTGCTACCCACACGCCGAGTACGCTGCTCTCCTGCAATCAGGAGCAGGTCCTGCTGTTTATTGGTTGAACTGGAGGCAGCTGTGTAGAAGCTGTTTCCTCCTCTCCCAGTGCCATATTGTGGGAGAGCAGATGCATAAAATAAGTCTTAATTCCAGTAACATAGTCTAGTCCGAGTTGCTCCCAGTTGCTCCCCACATGTACATAAAGTCAATTGAAAGAAGATCCCAGCAAAAACATAAGAGGGGGAATAAGAGAGGGAGGAGGTAGTCTATAACTGTAAAGCTGTATGGTTCTGCATACAGTCCTATAGACTTACTTCTAATGGTACAGCCTAAAAACTTGTCATGGGACTCCAGACTCATTAAAATCAATGGTATAAATGCCATCTTAATTGTTAAAGTAATCATATTAAATGTCAAAGTCAACTCATAGATTTAAGTGTAAAAGTGATCATATAAATAACATCAAGTGCCTAGTAATGATAATAGAATTAAAAAGGAGGGAATGTCCAATATGGGAAGCAGTCCACACAGCAGACTCCTAGAGTGACATTCGCTGTAAATGGCACTCTGCTCTCAGAATCAATCCTTAAGTCTTCCTGGTCTGGCTGAAAAGCCTATGAGAGCATTTCAGACATGGAAAGCCAAGACTCTGTGGCAAAAATATCCTACACGAAGGATCTCTGTGAGACCTCAGTGGAAAGAAAGGGCCATCAAAGAAAGATGTACTTCTCTCTGAAGGGAGGAGGGGACTTCCACTTTGCTTACGGTCATGTCCAAATACTGATGGAGTCTGTGGTCACAAAAGACTTCCATTGCCTTGGAAGTCCATGGCAAGAGCCTCGGGTGATCACTGAAGTCATAAATAAGAGTGTTAATGTTAAAAGAACAACAGAAGTCACTGTGCACTAACCTCCATCCTTTTTCTTTTTTTCTTTTCTTTTTTTCTTTTTTACGGATAAAGTTAGACAGAGAGAGAGAGAGAGAGACAGAGAGAGACAGAGAGAAAGGTCTTCCTTCCATTGGTTCACCCCCCAAATGGCCACTACAGCTGGCATGCTGCACTGATCCGAAGACAGGAGCCAGGTGCTTCCTCCTGGTATCCCACACGGGTACAGGCGCCCAAGAACTTGGGTCATCCTCCATTGCCCTCCCAGGCCACAGCAGAGAGCTGGACTGGAAGAGGAGCAGCCGGGACTAGAATCCAGTGCCCATATGGGATGCCGGCGCCACAGGCAGAGGATTAGCCAAGTGAGCCATGGCGCTGGCCCCTTACTTTTTTTTTTTTTTTTTTGACAGATAGAGTTAGACAGTGAGAGAGAGAGAGACAGAGAGAAAGGAGGACCTCCATCTTTAATGAGTTGTACTCTGAGAATTAACTGCAAAACTGTTCTCAACCTGTACTATATATTTTGTGTGTGTGGATATAAACTGTTGAAATCTGTACTTAACATAGAGTTGGTCCTCTGTATATAAAATCAAACTAAAAATGAACCATAATGAACAAGGGGATGGGAGAGGGATTAGGAGGTAGGATGGGAGTCAGGGTGGGAGGATGGGTATGGGGGAAAGAACCACTATATACCTAAAGTTGTACCTATGAAAAAATGCATTCATTAAATAAAAGCTTTAAGAAATTAAAAAGAATGGAAACATCTGGATAGAAACATGAAGGCATGAAACAATATTAAACTGGAATGTGTTTGCAATACAACAAAGAATAAATTTGAAGATGGAAATAAGAAATTGAAACTTAATGAGAATCTAAATTCTTTTATTTTTTATAATTTTATTTAATGAATATAAATTTCCAAAGTACAGCTTATGGATTACAATGGCTTTCCCCCCATAACTTCCCTCCCACCTGCAACTCTCCCCTTTCCTTCTCCCTCCCCCCTTCCATTCACATCAAGATTCATTTTCAATTATCTTTATGTACAGAAGATCAATTTAGCATATATTAAGTAAAGATTTGAACAGTTTGCACCCACATAGAAACACAAAGTGTAAAATACTGTTTACAGTACTAGTTATAGCATTAAATCACAATGTACAGCACATTAAGGACAGAGATCCTACATGAGGAGTAAGTGCACAGTAACTCCTGTTGTTGACTTAACAATTGGCACTCTTGTTTATGGCATCAGTAATCACCCTAGGCTCTTGTCATGAGTTGCCAAGGCTATGGAAGCCTTTTGAGTTCACCGACTCTGATCATATTTACACAAGGTCATAGTCAAAGTGGAAGTTCTCTCCTCCCTTCAGAGAAAGGTACCTCCTTCTTTGATGGCCCATTCTTTCCACTGGGATCTCACTCACAGAGATCTTTCATTTAGGTCATTTTTTTGCTAGAGTGTCTTGGCTTTCCATGCCTAAAATACTCTCATGGGCTTTTCAGCCAAATCAAATGCCTTAAGGGCTGATTCTGAGGCCAGAGTGCTGTTTAGGATATCTACTAGTCTGCTGTGTATCCCGCTTCCCATGTTGGATCGTTCTCTCCCTTTTTTATTATATCAGTTATTATTTGCAGATACTAGTCTTGTTTATGTGATCCCTTTGACTCTTAATCCTATCATTATGATCAATTGTGAACAGAAATTGATCACTTGGACTAGTGAGATGGCATTGGTACATGCCACCTTGATGGGATTGAGTTGGAATACCCTGGCACATTTCTAACTCTACCATTTGGGGCAAGTCCAATTGAGCATGTCCCAAACTATACATCTCTTTCCTCTCTTATTCCCACTCTTATATTTAACAGGGATCACTCTTCAGTTAAGTTTCAACACTTAAGAATAATTGTGTGTTAATTACAGAGGTCAACCAATAGTATTAAGTAGAACAACAAACATCCTAAAAGGAATAAAGTATTCAGTTGTTCATCAACTGTCAGGGCAAGGGCTGATCAAGTCACCATTTCTCATAGTGTCCATTTCATTAAACAGGTTTCCTTTTTGGTGCTCGGTTAGTTGTCTTTGATCAGTGAGAACATATGATATTTGTCCCTTTGGGACTGGCTTATTTCACTCAGCATAATGTTTTCCAGATTCCTCCATTTTGTCACATTGACCAGGTTTCATTGTTTTTACTGCTGTATAGTTTTCAATAGAGTACATATCCCATAATTTCTTTATCCAGTCTACTGTTGATGGGCATTTGGGTTGATTCCAGGTCTTAGCTATTGTGAATTGAGCTGCAATAAACATTAAGGTGCAGACAGCTTGTTTGTTGGCCAATTTAATTTCCTTTGGGTAAATTCAAAGGAGTGGGATGGCTGTGTTGAATGGCAGGGTTATATTCAGGTTTCTGAGGAATCTCCAGACTGACTTCCATAGTGGCTTGACCAGTTTGCATTCCCACCAACAGTGGGTTAATGTCCCTTTTTCCCCACATCCTCACCAGCATCTGTTGTTGATAGATCTCTGTATGTGAGCCATTCTAACCGGGGTGAGAGAGATTTTCTATCCTGTCCAGTAAGGATTTCTGTAGTTCAAGAATTTGTTTTTGAGAACTTCTTAATGTTCTTATCAATTTTTTGAGATCTGTTTCTTGCATTTCTTCTATCTCATCATCTTCATAATCTTTAATTTGGGTGTCTTTTTCATTTGGGGGCATCATAGTGTCTTCCTTATTCTTGGTTCCTGGTTTCTGCATTTGTTGCTTGGCATTGTAGAGATATTCTTTGGTTTCATTGCTGTAGTGGTTGTTCCATCTATACTATGACTCTAGATTAAGTGGACTGTCTACTTTTGATGGATCCTTAGAGGTTGTAATGGGTGTGGCCAGAGAGCTCTGTTTGGTTCTTCAGGGTTAAGGGTGTGCCAAAGGTGACTCACCCAGGTTGTTCTCTCTTTCTCTGGCTCTCTCTTTCTCTCTTTTTTTTTAAACTCAAAAGGGAAGTAATTCCACACAGCTGAGCAAAATTGAGGGTAGTCAATGTATGAAATCTGGCACTTGTGGGTATATCATTCATCTGCTCTTTCCCAAGTACTACACAAAGGGTCTACGCAGCCCTCTGTGAAGCTCAAATTTCTCTGCAGTCTCCCACCAGGTTGCCAAGGTTACCAAGTTTGTGTACTCTGTGAGTTCTCTCCCACACCCTCAGATTTTCAGTCTCAGTTCATTAGCTCCACACCTTCACTAGGTCCTAACCTCCTGTTATTTCTCTCCACCAGAGTCAGGTTTTTCTGCTTGGCTGATGGGGAGGCACTGCTTTACATATGTCAAAATTGGCACCTGCTCTTTGTCTTGCTTCCCTTTGTAAGGTGAGTGGAGAGGGAGGCTCGTGTCTGTGCCGGTCCCTTTTATTTATTTATTTTTTTCTCTCCTCTAGTTAGCCTGGGGAACTTTCCCCAGTGGGGCTTCAAGCCTCATTCCCTCTAGGCTCTTTCTGCCATTTCCCTGCCAATGTCTCGGGTTACTGAGGGTTAGCCTCACCTCCCCTTCCAGCACTGGTGCATAGACTCCGTGGCTGGGCTCCCGAGCCATGGGCATTCTTGCTCTCCCTGTATGTCCTCCGTGTCACATCCACTAGATCCGGAAGAGTTTCCTCTGCAATTTTTTTCCCAAGCCTTTTCCTGAAACTACAGTAACTCCACTTTTATTAAACTATCTTTTCCCAGACTGTCAGTACGCGTACTCACTATTCCGCCATCTTGGCTCTGCCCGAGAATCTAAATTATTTTCTGGCAAATGTTAAGTTTACCAGTTTTAACTTCAAAATTATCTTAGGGAGTTATATTGGGACTTACAATATTAGATTAAGTAGCTATGAAATAAGTAAAAGCAAATTAAAATAAAATCATCAACAGGACTAGATAGTTTCCTAAATGAGCCCTGCATTATGTCTTTAATTAGAATTAAAAAAATTATAATTTGGATATTCATTGTAATTTAATATAGAGGTATTGTTCATTAATAATGTGTTCAATATTCAAATGTTGATTTTCTTACATAACATAATCCATCAATCCATTCAACAGATCTATTAATCATCCACTATATGCTTCCTGTGACAAATTCTGTTATATACAGCAATGAATAAGCAAAATTAAAAATCCAGTGGGGTGACAAGATAACGAACAATTGCAATAAAATGTGATGTGTACAATACATTGTAAAAGTGTTCTTTCACACAGTTTGAAAATTCTCATCTGTCTCTCTCAAGCAAAGAAAAGAACATGGGCATTAATGCATTTTGAATAATACATTCCAACTATCTATTATTTTTAAATACAGGAAAATAAAATGAGGAAAAGTCACTTGTAATATCACAACCTGGAGATATTCAATGCTCACAAGTTGCATATATACATATTTATCATCATTCACTGAATACATATTGTATTTTACAAAGCCCTAATAAAACTGTACATATACAATTATAGTTTAGCTTATTTTTATATTATGAACACTTTCCATGTTATCAAATATTTCCCAAAAGATTACTTTTAATGTCTGCATATGATTTTACAACACAGATTTCTTATATGTTATATAGGTATTTCCTACTTTTAGACATGTAGGCTCTTTCCAATTTTCTGCTAACATAAACAAGACATACATAAAATTCCACTGATTATCTCTTCAGGTTAACATTCTAGAAGAACATTTCATGAAACAAGGCAATAATGAAGATTTTATGTATGTATTGCCAAATTGCTTTCCACAAAGGCAACATTAGTCTACATGGTATACAATATGTGACCATTCTTATTTTCTATATCACAGAAATACTAATTCTAAAATTTAATATTATTTTCTGTATGAAAATGTTATAGGTGTGTAGGCATGTGGCACAGCTGTCAAGACACTGCTTTGAAAATATATGTTGGAGTCTTGATTCTGTCTGATTCCAGCTTCCTGCCAAAATGCACATTATGGGAGGCAGCAAATGATAGCCTAAATATTTAGGTCTTTGCCCACCACATGGAAGACACAAAATGGAATTCCTGGCTCCTGGCTTTTGCCTGGCCCAGCCCAAGCTATTCCAGGCATTTGAAAAGTGAATCAGTATATGGAAGACCATTGACTGACTGTCTCTATCTCCCTCTTTCTCTCGACATTGCAAATAAATAAATTTAAGTGAAAACAGTATTGAATTATTAGTTAACTAGCATTTATAACATTATTCATGACTAATTTATTTGAGTTTCTTTCTTTCATTTATATTTATTTATTTATCTGAAAGTCAGAGTTACAGAGAGACAGAGAAAGACACAGAGATCTTCCATCTGCTGGTTTACTCCCCAGATGGCCACAACAGCCAGGGATGGACCAGTCTGAAGCCAGGAGCCAGGAGCTTCTTCCTGGTCTCCCACATGGGTGACAGTTCTGCTGCTTTTCCCAGTCCATTAGAAAGGAGCAACAACTGGGACACGAACTGGCTTTACTCACTAAGTTACCATTCTGGACCCTTTTGGCTGAGCAAAATTTTTGGCCATGTTTTAAACTTTCCTTTTAATTCTGTTAATATTTTAAAAATAAATCTGTTGAAATCTTTACTTAATATATACTAAACTGATCTTCTGTATATAAAGAGAATTGAAAATGAATCTTGATGTGAATGGAAGGGGGGAGGGAGAGAGAAAGGGGAGGGTTGCAGGTGGGAGGGAAGTTATGGGGGCGGAGACATTGTAATCCATAAGCTGTACTTTGGAAATTTATATTCATTAAATAAAAGTTTAAAAAAAAGTAAAAATAAAAATACTAATTCATCCAAAAAAATAAATAAATCTTATAGAAACCTTAATTTTCATTATGTTAAATCTATTAATATTTTCCTTTAATTTTTTCTTTTATTTTTGTGTTGAGGTTTTCCTTTAACATATTTATCAAATGAATATTCTCTTTATTTTCATCTATTTTTATAATTTATTTTATCACACATAATGAGTTAATGTAATCTATCTGGAATTTACTTTCATATTTTGATATGAAATATGTATCTATTTAATTTTCCAAAATCATGCAATCATGTGATCACTATTCTTACTTCCCATCAGTTTGAAATATCATCTCTATTTAAATAAACTCTTATAGATCTTAATCATTTGCCTAGTTTTCCTTTTCTAGTATATTGTTCCAGCATGAGAACTGCATCATTTAATTACTATAGTGTCATAGTACATTTTTTTAAAGATTTATTTATTTATTTGAAAGTCAGAGTTACACAGAGAGAGAAGGAGAGGCAGAGAGAGAGAGAGAGAGAGAGAGAGAGAGGTCTTCCATCCGCTGATTCACTTCCCAGTTGACCACAATGGCTGGAGATGTGCCAATATGGAAGCAGGAGCCAGGAGCTTCCTCAAGGTATCCCAAATGGGTGCAGGGGCCCAAGGACTTGGCCCATCTTCTACTGCTTTCCCAGGCCATAGCAGAGAGCTTGATGGGAAGTGGAGCAACTGGGACTCAAACTGGTGCCCATATGGTGCCAATATGGCATTGCAGGTGGCGGCTTTACCTGCTATGTCACACCATTGATACCCATCATAGTACATTTTAACATGTTGAAAGCAATCTACTCCATTGCCTCCATTTAGACTTTTGCTCATTGCTTACATATCTTTATTCTTCCAGATGAACTTAGAATAAATCATCTTGTTTTTTATATCAACTGGTTTCTGGGAAAGAGAATTGGAAGGATGCCATCTTTTCCATTATAATATTTTAACATCAGAAATATAATGTTGAAGAAAAAAAGCAGGTCACAGAAGAAAATATAGTTTTAGCCCCCTTATAGAAAGTTCAAAATAAATGATACATTGTTCAATCTATGGAAAATCTATAACAAAATTAAAGAAATCACTGGCCTAAACCTAAAGATAAACATTTCTTCTAGGACAGGAAGTGAGGTGCAAAAGTATCTCACAGAATGAATACCAAAGGTTTTGAAAATTTTCTACTCTCATAGCATTAGGAGTAGAATGACTATAATTTTTATTGTTGTCTTTAATACTTTTATTAATAACTAATATCATTAATACCACTGCCATTAGCCTCATGTTCTTAGGGTCATTAGGGTTACTATTATCATTAATACTATTCTCTTTAATTGTTATATTTATGGAGCCCATAATAGTTCGATTGAAAACTTTAACAAAGCAGGTTGTAAATTGTTATCTTTATATCACCATCCTTTTTTGGGAAACATAAATTTCAATCATTATATTGATTATGAAAAATAAAATATGAAATGCTTGGTCATAACAATCTATTTAAAACTTTATATTGGTTGGCCGGTGCCACAGCTCACTAGGCTAATCCTCCGCCTGCGGTGCTGGCACCCCATGTTCTAGTCCTGGTTGGGGCGCCAGAATCTGTCCCGGTTGCTCCTCTTCCAGTCCAGCTCTCCACTGTGGCCCAGGAAGGCAGTGGAGGATGGCCCAGGTGTTTGGGCCCTGCACCCGCATGGGATACCAGGAGGAAGCACCTGGCTCCTGGCTTCGGATCGGCAAAGTGCGCCGGCTGCAGCGTGCTGGCAGTCGTGGCCATTTGGGGGTGAACCAAGGGAAGGAAGACCTTTCTCTCTGCCTCTCTCTCACTCTCACTAAATCTGCCTGACCCAAAAAAAAAAAAAAAAAAAAAAAACACTTTATATTGGTTGAACTCTTTATTTAGTGGAGCATTAAGCCTTTGGCTATAATGTGAATTAAAAATATGCTATGTCAAAAATAATAAATAAAATCTTAAGTTGAAAACAATAAAATAAACTGTAAAGAAATCTATATATGGGGCCAGCATTGTGTCATAGCAGCTAAAGCCACGACCTGTGGCACCAGTATCCCATATGGGTCCCGGTTTGTGTCCTAGCTACTTCACTTTGGATCCAACTTCATGACAATGGCCTGGAAAAATCACTGGAAGATGGCCCAAGTGTTTGGGCCCCTTCCACCTACATGGGAGACCCAGATGAAGCTCCTGGCTACTGGCTGCAGCTTGGCCTAGTGCTGACCATTGCGGCCATCTGGGAAGCAAGCCAGTGGATGGAATATCTCTCTCTGTTTCTCCTTCTCTTTCTGTAATTCTGACTTTCAAATGAATAAATAAAGCTTTCAAAAAAATTCTTCATGAGCTACTGAGTGAAATTTTTTTAACTTTTATTTAATAAATATAAATTTCCAAAGTACAGCTTTTGGATTACAGTGACTTTTTCCCCCCATAACTTCCCTCCCACCCGCAACCCTCCCATCTCCCGCTCCCTCTGCCCTTCCATTCACATCAAGATTCATTTTCAATTCTCTTTATATACAGAAGATCAATTTAGTATATATTAAGTAAAGATTTCAACAGTTTGCACCCACATAGAAACACAAAGTGTAAAGTATTGTTTGAGTACTAGTCATAGCATTAATTTACATTGTACAACACATTAAGGACAGAGATCCTACGTGGAGAGTAAGTGCACAGTAACTCCTGTTGTTGACTTAACAATTGGCACTCTTGTTTATGGCATCAGTAATCACCCTAGGCTCTTGTCATGAGTTGCCAAGGCTATGGAAGCCTTTTGAATTTGCTAACTCGGGTCTTATTTAGACAAGGTCATAGTCAAAATGGAAGCATCTCCTCCTTTCAGAGAAAGGTACCTCCTTCTTTGATGGCCCTTTCTTTCCACTGGGATCTCACTTACAGAGATCTTTCACTTAGGTTTTTTTTGTTTGTTTGGTTGGTTTTTTGCCAGAGTGTCTTGGCTTTCATGCCTAAATACTCTCATGGGCTTTTCAGCCGGATCCGCATGCCTTAAGGGCTGATTCTGAGGCCAGAGTGCTGTTTAGGACATCTGCCATTCTATGAGTCTGCTGTGTATCCCGCTTCCCATGTTGGATCGTTCTCTCCTTTTTTATTCTTTCAGTTAGTATTAGCAGACATTGATCTTGTTTATGTGATCCCTTTGACTCCTAATCCTTTCATTATGATCAATTGTGAACTGAAACTGATCACTTGGACTAGTGAGATGGCATTGGTACATGCCACCTTGATGGGATTGAATTAGAATCCCCTGGCACGTTTCTAACTCTACAGTTTGGGGCAAGTCCGATTGAACATGTCCCAAACTGTATGTCTCCTCCCTCTCTTATTCCCACTCTTATATTTAACAGGGATCACTTTTCAGTTAAGTTTCAACACTTAAGAATAATTGTGTGTTAATTACAGAGTTCAACCAATAGTATTAAGTAGAACAAAAAATATTAAAAGGGATAAAGTATTAAGTTGTTCATCGACAGTCAGGAGAAGGGTTGATCAAGTCACCGTTTCGCATAGTGTCCATTTCACTTCAGCAGGTTTCTCACCGATGAAGAAACAAATGTAATCCCAATTACAATCTCAATATTATTTTTGAAATATAGTAAATGCCCTTAAATTTTATCTTGAATAATTATTAAATTTATATATTAAAATAAAACCTTGAGATAAATTGGTAATGAATAAAAACTTTCCCCAACAGAAAAAATGAAGTATATTGAAAACTACTGTTATCCCTAAAGATTATGTATCAGAAGAATTTAATAATCTATAATAACAACTTAATTACATATGATCTTTTATTAAGTACTTGCTGCCAACCAAATACTGTACTAACTCCTTTACATTCATCATCTCTTAATGTTCACCACCACTTCAGATAAATACTGAGATTATTTCAGTTTTTAGAAAGGAGAAACATGGAGTGTCCAACCAATCTAATTTGCTCATATCTGTCCTGGTTTTTGAACTTGAAGTCCAGAATCCTTGGATACTTCCTCAATTCTCAGGAAACTGGTATGGTTGGACACCCAAAAATCAATGTTTGGAGTGCTTATGTCATTCAATCAAAGAAGGGTTACAAATGTTGGAGCTGAGATTTAAATCCAGCTCTGATTTCAAAGTCCATATTTTAGCACTGCACATATGAGATATGATCAATGTGCCAATACAAATGACTGGACAAAAGTATTCTAGACTACCTGGTTAACAGCATCACCCTCTACACTACAATAAATTATTGATAGATTAACTATTTAAATGTAAACATTAGGGACAGGTGTTGTGATGCAGGTGGTTAAACTGTTCTCTGTGATGTTGCATACCATATGAACACCAATTCAAGTCCATGCTGTTCCTCTTCTGATCCAGCTTTTTGCTAATGCACCTGAGAAAGTAGCGGACTATGACCCAAATACTTTTGCTTCTACCGCCATTGTGGGAGACCTGGATGAAGTTCCAAGCACTTGGCATTGGCCTGGCCTAGCCCTGGCCATTGTGGCCATCTGGGGAGTGGATCAGTGCATGGGAAATCTCTCTCTCTCTCTCTCTCTCTCTCTGTCTGTCTCTGCCTCTCTCTGTAACCCTGGCATTCAAATACATAAACAAATAAAGCTTTAAAAATGTAAACACTGCATAAAATTATAAGTGAACTCCTAGGTAATCTTATAATAGAAGTGGGCATTCTAAGCAAAACAGAAAAGCAGGAAACAGTAAATGAAAGCTGAATTTGGTTGCATTAAAAACTTATCTACTACTTCAAACATTTCAACAAAATTTTAATATAAAAATAAATAAGGAAACTACTTTTATTACAAATGAGAAATGGTTAATCATCTAAATACAGTTATGTACCACATAATATCATCTTGGTCAACAATGGACTACATATGTGATGGTTGTTCCATAAATCACCAAGTGACATTGTAGCTGTCTTCAATAATACCATTTGCATGACCAGATCATGTACAATGCATGTCTTAGAATTCCTCCCCACTATAAAGCAATGAATGACTGCATATAAAAGCCTCCAAAACTTCATGGGACTTATCTAAACTCAACAACAGAAACATAGACAAAAAACAATAATAAGCACTTCAAAAATGAAGTACAAATGGCTACACACATATGAATAATATATCATACCTCTAATTCTGACAAAATTGTACAAAATAAAACAAAGTGTTATTATTCCTAAAGTAGAATAACAAAAAGTAAAAAGAAATGATACTTAGTGAATGAGGGTAATCGGCCCTCTCATACGTGCATGGGTAGTGGAAGTACAGAACAATAAACAATGTGAATACATTTTGACAATATGAATAGAAGACCTTAAAATGCACAACTTGGCATAAAAATATAAGTACCATTCCAAGAAAGTATAATAGAGAAATGACCAAATATGTAGAAATTTATATATAAGATAGAGAGACAGAGAGAAAGGTCTTCCTTTTCCATTGTTTCACCCCCCAAATGGCAGCAATGGCTGGCGCGCTGCGCTGATCCGAAGCCAGGAGCCAGGAGGAAGTCCTGTCTCTCTATCTCACTGTCTAACTCTGCCTGTCAAAAAAAATTAAAAAAAAGAACTTGTGATAAGAACTTGATGGAAATAAGAGGCTGAAAGAGGTTAACAGGAAGACACAGATCCATACTTATTTGTATGCAGGTCTTAAGTTTCCCTAAATAGATATGTGCCAAGTATTCAACTACACAGAAAATTCAAATTTATTTCAAGAAGTACTTAATATGTGCTATAGTCAGTCCCAAGCTGCTTATGGTCTCTCTTAGAGTCTAGAGAGTAAAGTACACTTGATACTCCCAAAGTGTGTTTCCAAAAGGGCAGAGAACTGAGAGTCTCTATCCTGTAATCAACAAGGATATCACAACACTGTTGAACCCTTGTGTCTTCTGCTGTAGTACAGCTCTCTGCATGATGGCCCTTGACCATGCCACACTTGTCAGCTCATCTTTCTCCATATATTCATCTTTGATTACTTTCATCAGATCCCTTTCTATTATATTGAAATAAATGAAACTGCTAATATTCAGATTTCTTTTAAACACACTTGTCTGCATGTTAATGATATTTTATTTTTTTTAAAGATTATTTATTTGAAAGTCAGAGTTACAGAAAGAGAGGAGAGGCAGAGAAAGAGAGAGAGAGGTTTTCCATCCGATGGTTTACTCCCCAATTGGCTGCAATGGCTGGAGCTGGGCCAATTCAAAACAGGGGCCAGGAGCCCCTTCCAGGTCTCCCACAAGGGTGCAGGGGCCCAAGGACTTGGGCTATCTTCTACTGCTTTCTCAGGCCATAGCAGAGAGCTGGATCTGAAATGGAGCACCCGGGTCTCAAACCAGCGCCCATATGGGATGCCGGCGCTTCAAGCCAGGGTATTAAGCCATTGCACCACAGCGCCAGCCCCTCAAGTATTTTTAATGCATGAAAAATCACAATTTCGCATGGTTCAACCTACTATTCACAAAAAAAAAATCTTCCATATCTATTTCCTGAACTATTTGCTTGAGTTATCCAAAAAAAATGTCATGCCCCTCAACTGCCCATATTGAAGGTGCTGCAAATGAGACACGAAGTGAAATCAATATTAAACTGTATGCATAACAATGAGACACCTTCATATTTTCTTCTAAAGCCTGACATTTAAAAAAAAACATGCCAGAATTTTACTTTCTATTTTAATCATACTACTTACATACATTGGCATTGTACAAGGGAAAAGTATGGAAGAAATGAGTGCTTGATTGAATATTATTCCAGGAAACTCGATTTCTTTTTGTCTTTTGGGATGGGGGAACAGTACCCAACCTTAACTATATCAATTTAAAAGATATTTTCCATGACCTCTGGGCTATTTTAGAAAAATAAAGGATGTTTATGAACTTTATTGTCTAAATTATAATATTTATGGAGACTTCAGTATAGTTTAGTCACTTTCACTACACACTTCAGAGTCTGTTTCAAATACTTGAATAAATTTCTGTGTTATAATGTCTTCAACTGCAAAATAGGGATAGAAATTTGGTCTACCTCATAGGATTATTAGCCAATATAGCACATATAAAATACATTTAGTGCAGATAATCATATAATAGATGCTAAATTAACAGTAATTTTTATAGCTTCAAAAAGAATTTCTTATTCTTTTACCCTAATTATATAATCATGGCATAGAACTTGGACACCAAAGCCTAAAAATAAGCAGTCCTCTTCAAGTTGGAGTAGGAAAAAGCAGATAAAATGCTTCATTCTAAACTATCTGAAGGGGTCCAGCATAACACATTTGGCCAACACTTCTGCTTGCCAACTACCTGTGTAGCCCTTCAGTCCTAGTTATTACACATCCAACTGTAATCAGTGAATAAAAGAGCAGGAGAGAGTACCCCCCACCTCCAAATTGTCTTCAGGGAATATGATTTTCTCTGTGTACAGGGGAAATATTTAACATTATTCTTAATGAATTATTTTTCTCAGTTTAAAAAATTTTCCTTGTAATATTAAAACATACATCACCCCTTTTGACCCCCAAAATATCGAGTGGCTGTAACTACAGTTGAAGCCTCTTTACTTTGGCTTACCACAGCTACAAGCAGCTTTGCCTGACCTGCTGCTAAAGCAGCCGCTGAATAGCAGGGTGGCAGAAATTCAGGCTTGGGTCATCCTCAGCACAGGTGGAGCAAATGCCCAGAGGCTGTCTAAGGCTACTGCTCAGCAGCCAAATGAAGTTAAACCAACATGGAAATCGGAACAAAACTTGAAGTTGTTTGCATATTTCTCCAAGTTGTCATACCCCAAGCCAGATCATCAAAACCCCTCTGAGCTCTGGGAATTTTTTCTTTAATATAACTCTCAGCTACCAGTTCCATAGTCCTCAGGGAATGCATAGCCTGAGACTTCTACAGCTGACAAGGATCTGTAAATTCCAGGAGTGCTAAGTACCTACTATGACTACTTTGGGCACCAGTTTCAAAAACTCCTCCTTATTAACTAAACAAATTCTTCACACAACAGAAAAAGCTAAGCTGAGCTAAGCCTGAGATTAGATCCTGTCAAGCAAGATCTACTTTTCTTTCCTCATCTAATTATGGAATTTCTGTCTGATCCCGACAAATCAGTATAGCCCAGTAAATATCCCACACTGTAAAATACCAGATCCCAATTCTGCCCTTTCATAGCATTAGCTAAGCTGACTTTCTTTTGGAATACTTAAATTTAATATAATAATATTATATATATATAAATAATAATATATAATCAATTTGCTATTCTTCTCTCCTTGAATGTCTAATAGACATATCAACCTCACGTACCAAAACTGAACTCTTGATCTTTTTTCCTGATAAACAAAATTATATACATAAGGGAATTATAAAGTGTTAAAATTTAAAATGCTACAGAAAATAAATTATAGAAACAGGATAACATATTAGTAGTCCTGTGGTAGGGGTTGGAAAGTGAGAGATGTTTGGTCAGGGTGGGAACTGGGTCACTAAAAACAGATTATATTATTTTTTTCTCAGTGTCAAAAGTGAGCCATCGTGGGTACTCAGAGGAGTGACATAATCAAACATATTTATAGAAATAATTCTGGCTGTTATGTTGAATACAGATAGTAAGGGGGCAAGAGGAGAAACATGTAAATCAGTAAAGAGTTATTGAAGTAATCCAGGTGTGGAATAATGGTGACTCAGAACATCAGAATAGAGTGGTAGCAGTGGCTGTGGTAAGAAGTGGTCAGATGATAGACACTTATTAGCAAAGGAACTCTGAGTGTTTTGCCAACTGGAAAGCTGAGATTCCTATCCAATGGGATTTGGAAGACTGTGAGAAATAATTTTTTGTTGATTAAGCCACTCATCTGTAGTAATTTGGTATAGCAGTCTGAACTAAGATAGACTAATAAAAACTATTACCTATAGCACAGATTACAAAAAAAAAAAAAAAACAACTGTGATCAGAAGACTTACTGTCCGTTTTTTGAAAATTTTATTGGAACACAACCATATCCATGGAACAGGCAGTACGTGTGAAAAATTTCTTGGGATACATGTATTATTTCTTCCCTTACTTTGTCCTTCATTGTACACAGATGAAGCCAATACTCAGAAAGGTTAAATGATTTGCCCCAGAATCAGACATAAATAAAAAGCAGAGCTGATAATGCAGTTAAGGTCTCTCAGATGCTAAAGATCATGGCCTTGCCCACTAAATAATCCCAAAACACAGTGTGCTAGAGGACTCACTAATCCACATCGATATTGATGAAGCACAAAGGTAGTTGTGAAGAAGAATCAGCAGTTGTCATGAGACGTGAATGTAGATCTCTAGAGAATAAATAAAGCAAGTTGGAAACGCACATGGGTGATGAAATGGTGCCATTCAGGTTGACAGTTTCTCATATACCATCCCCTAGATAATGGGAGAAAGGCGTACTTGAAGGGTTTTAGCATCAACCTACATTTTCTTCTTCACTTACTCTGCACAATTGTGTTAATGAGACTTGGGCCAAGTCCAATAAATCACCTCCAACAGCCTGAGTTACAGAGTCATTTCATGAGTTAAATATCCATTAAAGTTCCATGTCAAGCCATGGTAAGAAGATTCAGGCAGTCTTTTGGATGAAAAATGCTCTGGGAAGTGGAAATCTTAGTTAAAATGTAGATTGGGACTAAGCATTCAGCACTTCCCCTTCAGTTGGGCACTAACTTCCAGTGCAGCCTAAGGGGCAAAAAGTATACTGAAGATATTGTCAAAGTTTCCACAGAATTACTGTGACCTAGTAACTATGCTGTCTTACAGAAGCCTGCTAAATGTTTTGTTTGGGTTAGAAACAGCATTTGGAGGATGGCAGCACTTTTAATATGATTGCGGTACAACTCCTCCTGGGATAGGGAACTGGTGGGCTATAGGGGAATTTGCCCTTCATAGTTCCATGTAATTTGCTATTATTGGCTCAATGCCCAGCGAAACTAAATTAGGTTAAGGCTCTTTAAACTGAGTACAATGGCCTTAAAGGTTCTGAATAAGATCTGTATGATTTGTTACAGGTGAACATAAAGCTACAAACGCTGTCATAAAGGTGCTATTTTTTAAAATAATATTTTGTGATTGCCGATTCTGTATCCACTCATTTCCTCATCTCAATATTCCATTATTTCCTTTTCCCCATGCTTTAGAAAACTGATTCTAGAGAGGAATAGTTCAAATTTAAATTCTCATTCAGCCATTTACTATCAGTTCTTGGGCTTGTTAGTTGACATTACACTTACACATAATATGTGTTATTTTGATGGTTTAATGTGATCATATATGCAAAATGTTTAATACAGTACTGACATATAGTATTTTTATTTTTATATGCTCCTAGGTATGGCATTTGGTGATGGCAGCAGTACAGCACAGTGAGAAAAAAGTAGACTTGAGGGCTGGCACTGTGGCATAGCTGGTAAAGTTGCCACCTGCAGTGCCAGCATCCCATATGGGCACCAGTTCAAGTCCTGGCTGCTGCACCTCCGATCCAGCTCTCTGTTATGCCCTGGGAAAGTAGTAAAAGATGGCCCAAGTACTTGGGCCCAAGTACCCGCATGGGAGACCCAGAGGAAGCTCGTGGCTCCTGGCTTCAGATCGGCTCAGCTCTGACCATCTGTGAAGTGAACCAGCGGATGAAAGACCTCTCTCTCTCTCTCTCTCTCTCTCTCTCTTCCTCCCTCTCTCTCTCTCTCTCCCTGCCTCTCTGTAACTGTGGCTTTCAAATAAATAAATAAATTTTTTTAAAAAAGAAAATAAAAGTAGACTTGAGGTCTGTAGACTTAATTCTTTTTTTTTTTTTTTTTTTTTTTTTTTTTTTTTTTTTTTACAGGCAGAGTGGACAGTGAGAGAGAGAGACAGAGAGAAAGGTCTTCCTTTGCCGTTGGTTCACTCTCCAATGGCCGCCGCGGCCGGCGCGCTGCGGCCGGCGCACCGCGCTAATCCGATGGCAGGAGCCAGGAGCCAGGTGCTTTTCCTGGTCTCCCATGGGGTGCAGGGCCCAAGCACCTGGGCCATCCTCCACTGCACTCCCGGGCCACAGCAGAGAGCTGGCCTGGAAGAGGGGCAACCGGGACAGAATCCGGCGCCCCGACCGGGACTAGAACCCGGTGTGCCGGCGCCGCTAGGCGGAGGATTAGCCTAGTGAGCCGCGGCGCCGGCCCTGTAGACTTAATTCTAGAGTCCTGGTTTTGTTATTTACTACTGTGTGGCTTTAAGTAACTATCTATTACCCTGTACCAGTATATTTTATCAAAAATGAGCATTTTGAAGTAGGTAGTCTCTAAAATGTCTTGCAATTCTAACATGGAATAATGTTCTATGATATACCAAAATGGGAATCATTCAAGAAAAAATGTTAATGATACAATGGCTTTTGATTCTAGGCATAATATATATACCTAATAAGATATATTCGGACAAAAGACATTATAATTCCCACAAGATTTAGCCTTAATTTTATTTTGTTGATATTTGCTTTATTATTGCTGGTTTTATAAACCACATGAAATGACTCATAGGTCAGAAACTGCCATAGACATTGTTTTATGACAATTTGCTTCATAACATAGGTGCATATCAAATTTTATCATTTAAAGTTCAACACATTGTTCTCTTCAATATGAAGTTGATTTCAGATGAATAAAAATCTTTGAATTAGAAAACAAATGAGTGATAGCTTGTACAATCTCAAGGGGGTTAAGAAGTCACAATATATTGCAGATTTGGGAAAAATCGAAGTTGAGTTGAGGACCTGCTCATTTCACTTCATGGAGGGTGACCTGATCAAACCCCAGACAGAAATGAAAGGATAAGAATGTCATTCTGCAAGAGGAGACTTGTGGGTCTGAGTGTCTGAAGCATTCAAAACTGAAAATGAAAACTATTTATTTTTCAGAATGAATAGACTATAATTAGCTTGCTTTGCTGTGGTAATAAATGACACAAGAGTCTCCGTATCTTACAATGGCAAGGATTTATTTCTCATTTTACATGTTGGCTGCAGGTTGGTGGCAATTCTGCTGCTGTTCCATGTGACTTCTTCCTTTCTGTGTCCATTCTAAGGAGCAGTCCCCAGCTTGGACCTTCAACTCTCACATCCACTGAAGTGAAATGTAAGAGAACTGATGGAAGCACATACTGGCCCTAAAAGATTATTTTCCTTAGGACTAACATACTGTCAGTTCAGCTCAAATTTCTTTAGCAAAACAAATTACATGGCCAAACCTGATGTCGATAGGGTAAGAAAATGGAATGCCTCCAAAAAAAGGAATTGCAAATCATATGGAAATGAGTGGAGGCAAAAACCGCTCTAAATGGTTTTCCATTTATGTCCATTATTTCCATTTCTACTACATGCAAAATATACTCATAAACCTAATTCATGCCTTTTCCTTGCCAACTTGGTAAGCTCTGTGAGGACAAGGCCATGTCTTTCTTACTATCCTGCCCTCAGTACTCTGCTTAAAACATAATAGTTGCTTAAAAATTATCAGATATGTAGATCAAGAAATAAACAAAAACGATGATATGAATATGATATTTCTTTTTTTCTATTTGCAAGGATATAAGGAAAGTACTCTTTAGTTGGTGGAATACTCTTTACATCTAAAGCAATGTTCAGAAGTGGATTTAATGACCTGAACCTCCTGGAGGCACATTGTTTTTGTCTAAGCTGACATGGCTGGATTTGGCAGAACTGTGAAGAAAAAAAATGATTGAAATGAAGTTTGTAATTTTAGTGGCACTTAGAGGTGATGAACCACTAAGTTCATAAAAAACACAGCACCCCCTGATTTATCCTATGCTATCAGTAAGTTTCAATGTACTCAACCGTCATCTTACAAAACCAGGCCAGGGGAAAACTTTCCAGGTCAATGTCCCTTTTCATCCTTCACACCCCACTCACCAGAAGAGAAAACTTTGAAATTAGCACATGAGATTTTATATCTGGATGCCATTCTGGAAAGAAATAGAATTTTATGCACTCGTCTTCTGCATAAGATGTAAACTGCTGTTATTTCAAGAGAAGCACGGACTTTATTACATCCTGAATCTTAAGGCATATTCCTGCCACGTTTATAGAACTTCTGAATATGTATTAATTGTCCATATATCTAAGGAGGCAGGAATCATTTTCTCCTTTGTAATGATGATAATGCCAAGGGAGACAAAATGACTTGCTGAGGGCAGTGTGAAACTGTGGCCGAGTCAGAAACAAAGTATAGCTTCCTAATTAGCAGGTTGACAGTCTTACTTCCCAGGCTTATGTCTTCAGCTCCTGCCCCCTGGCACTACTGAGGCAGCTTGGATAAGATGATATATTATTGGAAGCTCCAGTGGGTCCTATCTACCTCAAAATATTGGCTGGCTAGTATTGCATACTAGTAATCTGGAAAAACAGTCAAAGGAGGGTGAGGATGAAATCATGCAGACATGTTGTCATATAATCATTTGCCACGTCACTGTAGACCCTAAGAGGATGTTAATGCAGCCCATGACCTAAATGTCGTGAGGTGGCTGGGTCCACATTCTTGTCTCTGACACAAGAAGGAATTCGAGGGAGAGATGTAGGTAAAGATCTGCAGAGAAGCATGATTTATTTGCATGAAAAATGAAAATACACACTCAAGAAATGCAGACATGCCTGAGAGAGAGCTGCACTCAACAAAGTAGGGGGCCACACATTTATATGAACTGAAGACATAGGAGGTGGTGTCTAGGGAAGGGTTTAATTGAATATTCATCATGTGCAGGCTTGAAAACCACTCATTTCTTTATATTTTTGGGGGGAAGTCACAGAAGTGTCAAGATGTAAAGGGCATGATGTAAGTAGGTGTGTCAGCCATCTTGATTTTATTCTGATGACCTTACAATTAACTAAAGGTCACCACAGGGAAGCAGCTTGCTGTCATGTTGGATATTTTTGGCCAGCAACTGTCCTAGGCAGCAAAACTATAGAAGCGTATGTTGTTTGCTGCACAGAAAGGGGGAAGGATTCAGGCAGCACAAGTAGAGTTGCAGCAAAGGCAGGACTGCAGCAAGGGACTGACAACCTCAGCTTCTCTTTACTGGCTATCTCCTTGCCTACATCACAAGCATATATGAAGATGCGTCAAAAAATTTCACGGAAAATGGAATGAAAAGAAATTTATTTCAATGAAAAAATTTTCAAATTAATGATAACAAGGATCTTTAAAGAGGTCATGGAAATGTGCATTATGAAAAATTATGCTTGGATTATAAAATTTTGGCACAAAAATTAGCTTATATTTTAATTCCACTTTTCTAAAAACTTTTTGAAGTACACTTATACTTTGCAAATACTGTATAGCATGAAAAGCAAGTGTATGAAGGGCAAGGAAAGCAGAAAGCCAGAGAAGGTTAATTAATTTCAACTTCTACCCTTCCCCATTTGACTTTTCTCTATTTTCATATATGGACAGTTAAAGCACAAAGAAATTTGTTATTGGCCATTTTGATCAACCTGGAAATCTCTCTCTCTCTATCACACACACACACACACACACATACACACACACACAACACTTCCTTGACACCACTTTCTTCTCTAATTATATCTAATCTTTATCCTGTCATTTCATAACAAAACTTCCCAACAGTGTTTATCAAATATTTACACTTTCCTTATTTATGCTTTCTTCTTGTTTTATTTGGAACCCACTTCAGGCAGGCTCTGCCATGCCTTGTCCATTGAATTGACTGTAAGTTATCAATAAGCCCCATATTGCTAAATCCAGTAATTAACACCCAGATTTCATCTCTATTAACCTTTAAGCAGTATTTGACACAGACAGTAGTTCATCCTCCTCTAAATACCATTTTTTAATTGGATTTCAGAATGTTACATACTATAATTTTCTTCTGTCCTCACTGGCCACTCATTGGTCTCCTATGCTTATTCTGCCTCATTTTTCAGGTATTAACAATTAAAGTGTCCAAGAGATATACTTATTCACCTGTACTTGGTCCCCTTCTGCTAAGTAAGCTTGTATCTTTAAAAATTTCCATATATCAAAAACTGTAAAATCAGCATCACAAACCCAGAGTTATCCTCTGAACTTCAGATAAATATAGTCAAGTGTGTGATCTATGCCTCTACCTGGGTGTTTTGTAGATAATCTGAAACTCAAAATATTCAAAACCAAGGTCCTGATAAATTACCCTAAGCCTGCTATTTCATAAATCTCATTTCAGTTAATAGCAGTGGCATTCTTCCAGTTTCTGAGACCAAATCCTTAGAGTAAATTTTATTCCTCTGTTTCTTTCACACATCAAATAAAAATCCACCAGCAAGAAAATGCTCTTAGCTCTACCTTCAAAATCTCATGTATCCTGAATCTTACCTCCTTTCATCACTTCCACTGCCAGCACTTTGTTCCTTCTTTATTCTTATAGCACTCGAACTTAAGCTTCTGCATCAATTCTTGTTTCCTTTATGTCTCTTCTCAATAAGGCAGTCAGAATGACCCTGTTAAAACTGAAGTAAACTCATGTTATGTCCTTGTTTCAGAGTCGTACAATGAAATAGGGGAAAATTAAAGGAAATGTCTTGAAGAGCTTCTAATATTATTCCAGGTAAAAGCTACAGAAACTTGAAATAGGAACTATGGCCCTGTTACTTATCTGATATCATCTCCTACTATTTTCCCTATTACTTACTCTGCTCCAACTGTTCCCCCCAAAAATGTGCACCAGATACAGATATGCTGTATTATCTTCTCCCTTGAGAAACTCTTCCTCCAAATATCTACATAATTTACTTCCATAGTTCATCCAAGTCTTTATCCAACTGTCAATTTCTCAGTGAAGTTTTCACTGGCCATGAGATATAAAATTGTAAACCTTATTTTTTCCTTTACATCTACACGGGTACTTTAAAAAACTCATGGAACCAGAATTAACAGAAAATGAGCATTTTCCATGAGCTTTTTGAAGACCCTTCATATTACCATCTAGAATATTTCATTATTTATTTTTTATGCTGTTTATTTTCTGTTTCTTTTTTTAACTTTTATTTAATGACTATAAATTTCCAAAGTACAGCTTATGGATTACAATGGCTTTTTTTGCACTAGTCTCACAAGGATAGAGATTCTGTTTCTGTTTGGCTTATTGTTGAATCCTGGCACATCAGAGGTGCTTATCCACATTGGTCAATGAGGCACTGGCTGGATTTGGGGGCAAGAACAAACTAGTATTTTCTATAGATATAGCAATTAGCTTATTCTGAGTAATAAACTGCTCCAACATTTAGTGATTTAAAACAACAAGTATTCGTTTAACTTATAATTTTCTGGATCGGCAACTTTCTCTAAACTAAAACTAGACAGCTTTGCTATTGGCTGAGCTGACCACTACATTTTAAGTCAGCTACAATCAGTTGGAGAGTTATACTTCTTAGGTTTGGCTACCAGCAGAGGAAACAGTAACTACTGGGTCCTATGCCTTTTGTCATCCAGAAGGCTATTCCAAACTTGCTCACCTGGTGACTTGGCCACATTCTGAGAGACAAAAGTAGTGTGCAAGGCCACCTCAGACTTAAGCTAAAATGGAAACATTACTGTAGCCACATTCTGTTAATTAAAGACACCCCGAGAATAATCCATATTCATGGAGTAAACGCCTCCTCTTCATGGAAGTAGTTACATAATCACATCAGGGCAAGGCAAGAGGGGCCAGCATTGTGGCACAGCAAAGGTGTTGCTTGGGATGCCTGCATCCCATATTGGAGTTCTAGTTCAAGTCCAGGCTACTCGTCTTCCTGCTAATGCACTTAGGAAGGCAGTGGATGATTATGTTAGCACTTGGTTCCCTACCAACCAGGTGAGAGACCCAGATGGACTTCCAAGATAGTGGCTTCAGACTAGCTTAGCCTAGGTCATTGTGGCCATTTTGGGAGTGAACCAGTGGATTGGATTGAATCTCTCTCTCTCTCTCTCTCTCTCTCTCTCTCCCTCAGCTTGCCTTTCAAATAAATAAATGCAACTTTAAAAAGAAAAAAAAAACATGAATACAGAAAGGTGAATTATTTCATCCATTTTTGCAAACCATCTAAAACTGTACGTTTCCAAGGGAAGATCAGAAATTCTCTCCAGAGAACCTTTTGGAATGGGAAAGGATAACAGTAACTTCTGAGTAGTTTTACCTGAAACAGACATTAATGATTTCTTAATATTTATACTTCATTTAGAGAGACCACACATTCCACTTAAGATTCTGTTTGCCAACTTTTTATATCACCTATGACTCAAAATCAACATTGTGAAACAACATAATTGAGTGGAATAAAAACAATGACTTTTAAAACACAATTTTCCAGTTTTAGATTCATCTTTTTCTGCACATATTAATGTTTGGAGACAATTCTCAACATAAGTGGAAAAATCATTTATTAAATTAAAGTCTTGTTTGAGAACCTCACTGACTAATTATGGTCTTGATATTACTTTCTCTTTACAACCTCGGTTTAATCTTGGGTTTTCATTTAAGTATCTCTGAACCCAGCCTAAGAAAATTCAATTAACTCAAATGAATAGTTCTTCAGGATGACCAGGGGAACCTTTGGAGTTAAATCAGAGGTGTTAGCTTGAGGTACTTGCAATATGCTAAATGTTCATGTACCTTCCAAAATTCACAGATCAAAATCCTGACCCCAATGTGATGGTAATAGAAAGTGGGACCTTTGGTAACTCATTAGGTCATGAGAACAGAGCCCTCATGACTGGCATTAGGGGCCTTATCAAAGAGACTCTGGAGAGGTCCCTAGTCCCTCTGCCATATACGGGCATAGTGAAAAGATGTCCTCCTATGGATCAGAAAGCAGATCCTCACCAGACATTAAAACTGCTAGTGCTTTAATGCTTTTTTTCTTGGATTTCCCAGCCTTACTAGAACTATGAGAAGTAAATTTCTGTTGTTTATTAGTCACTCTATGCCATACTGTTATACCAGCCCAAACTAAGACAGTGCTGCTGTAAGAAATAAGTTTAAAAGATTTATTCAGTTCCATGGATGATGTCAAAAGTGAGGACAAAACAAGTTTAAATCCTATCTGCATCAGAGAGACATTGTGCAAGCCTAGGAACACAAGATGATCATTTGATTTCACCCTTTCTTTAGGCATTGTTTTGAAGATAGCAACAATAAATATAGTGTCACGTGTTCCCTTCAAATACTCTCCTATAATTCTCCCAAACAAGGCATCATAAGTGAAAAGGAAACATTTTAATTTGCAATGCAGTGGATGGAGTGGTAAATAGTAAGAAGCATATTTATGGTCATGCTCTGCGGGATATGACTGGGGAAAGAATTGTGAAGATGAAATTTTTCTTCCCAGGGTATTAAAGTGTCTGGCAGAGATTCTGATGCTGAAGTCTGGGCATTTGGTGCACCAGTTACAACAGGACAAGATTCCCACATCCCATATTGGAGTGCCTGGATGTGAGTCCCAGCTCTGCTTCCCATTCCAGGTTCCTGCTGATTCACACCCAGGGAGACAACAGATGATGGCTCAATATTTGTCAGGGCCCAGATCTGTTTGTTGTGGCTATTTGGGGAGTGACCTAATAGATGGAAGATCTCTTTGTTTGTCTCTGTTTTCTTCCTCTCTGTCACTCTGATTTTCAAATAAAGATTAAAAAAAAATGAACTTTACTATTGACTAGTAAATAGCTAATTTGTTGTTTACTTATAAGGAGTGAATTTATCTGCAATTATGGATTGAGAATATTTAATTTCATCTTGTATAGACTCATAGAATAATTTTGGAGAATTACTCACTTCTCATTAGTATTATCAGTTCAATTACACATTTGGAAAATCAGTATAGTTATTTGCTACTGTGGTAGATGATAGTCCTCAGAAATATCCATACCAAAAGAAAATTTCTTCTAGGAAGTATATTTATATTGGACTCTGTGACAAAGTACTTAGTTGGTGATTTTATTTTATGTATTTATTTTTCCTTAACTGCAAATCAACTGTGCATTATATCTCTTGTCAATGGATAGCAATTACTTGTGTGCCAAGTTTATTGTAGAAGCATCTAAAATGCAAAAGGGATTAAATCATAAATTCATCTGTTTCCCTAGAACACAGTGAACCATAAAAATCTTGTGAAGTTTGCTGAAAGTCTGCCAGACATCAACATTTAGAATTAAATTCAACATTTCTGTCCTTTACTCATTAAATTTCTGGCCATGTATTTCAGATGATACATACAATGAGTCACTGGAAAATATCAAGCCAATATAAAATCTGTAATAGTCTCTGAAGTGAATAAAATTCAATCTCCCATGGAAAAAAATAAAATAGGATACACTAAAAAATAGATAAAAGAGAAAATAGTTGATTATACAGATTGTAATTAATTTGGTGCATTGTCAAGTTCACTAAAATAATTGATAGGAAAATATCAAAATAATCACAGTAAAATAAATGTATAGTAGAATAGGCTGTATTCTAAAAGATAAAGTAGCCACGTTAATTTATTTTCAAAAGAAAAAAGTAGGGATTACTGTTGTCAATTGTGAGCCTTTTTATTAAGTCTTTTTGTCTTTGTGGAATAAAAATAATTCTGAGGGGAGCGAATTCTACGGAATTAAATCTAAAATTTACATTAATGTTCACAATAAGAAAATAGTTCGGCTTATTGCATTACATTATTTATTTTGTTCTTCCTATATTACTATAGTGTTTCTACCATCCTATCAAAATCCAGGTTCACTTGCCTGTGATATCATCATTAATTATCAAAAAATAAATGTGCTTAATAAAATTAATATGCTACACAGCTACTGTTTTTTTCTCAAACATTTTCTTTTCTTTTTTTTAACTTTTATTTAATTAATATAAATTTCCAAAGTACAGCTTATAGATTACAATGGCTTCCCACTCATAACGTCCCTCCCACCCGCAACCCTCCCCTTATCCACTCCCTCTCCCCTTCCATTCACATCAAGATTCATTTTCGATTCTCTTTATATACAGAAGATCAGTTTAGCATACATTAAGTAAAGATTTCAACAGTTTGCTCCCACACAGAAACATAAAGTGAAAAATACTGTTTGAGTACTAGTTATAGCATTAAATCTCAATGTACAGCACACTAAGGACAAAGATCCTACATGAGGAGTAAGTGCACAGTGACTCCTGTTGTTGACTTAACAAATTGACACTCTTGTTTATGGCATCAGTAATCACCCTAGGCTCTTGTCATGAGCTGCCAAGGCTATGGAATCCCCCTGAGTTCACCGACTCTGATCATATTTAGACAAGGCCATGGTCAAAGTGGAAGTTCTCTTCTCCCTTCAGAGAAAGGTACCTCCTTCTTTGATGACCCGTTCTTTCCACTGGGATCTCACTCGCGGAGATCTTTCACTTAGGTTTTTTTTTTTTTTTTTCCCCCAGAGTGTCTTGGCTTTCCATGCCTGAAATACTCTCATGGGCTTTTCAGCCGGATCCACATGCCTTAAGGGCTGATTATGAGGCCAGAGTGCTGTTTAGGACATCTGCCATTCTATGGGTCTGCTGTGTATCTTACTTCCCATGTTGGATCGTTCTCTCCCTTTTTGATTCTATCAGCTAGTATTTGCAGACACTATTCTTGTTTATGTGATCCCTTTGGTTCTTAGTCCTATCATTACGATCAATTGTGAACAGAAATTGATCACTGGGACTAGTGAGATGGCATTGGTACATGCCACTTTGATGGGATTGAATTGGAATCCCCTGGTATGTTTCTGACTCTACGGTTTGAGGTAAGTCAGCTTGAGCATGTCCTGAATTGCACATCTCTTCCCTCTCTTATTCCCACTCTTATATTGAACAGCAATCACTTTTCAGTTAAGTTTCAGCATTTAAGAATAATTGTGTATTGATTACACAGCTACTCCTTTTCCAAATCTCAAGCTACTGCTATATCATCAAATGTCAGAGATTACAATCATACCAAGTGATTTGTCAATTCTGTGAAGAAAATAAAATTAGTTTTAAATAGAACTCTCCAATCACAAAACAACTACTTGTTCACATGAATTAAGTGTAAGAAAAGAAAAAAATTTTTTTCATTAGTTTCCTCGAAAATATTAGCAACTACCCTATTACCACTACTACAGAATAAGAACAGTAGGTAAGTGTTTATTTATGATTCACCTGCTATGATTCAAAGTTTATCTCCATGAAGACACACATAAAAGAATTTGACCACAGTCTCCAGTAGGCTACTCTAAAAGTAATGTTCATTTTGAAAGCCATAGAATTTCATTTCTCCGGATTGGGGTATATGCTTTAATAAAGATGTTCAAAATGGAAATATCTGCTGAATGAAGTTTCTGCTTTGGCAAAATGTCATTCAATAAGAGATTTGATAAACTTGCTATAACAGAAAGAAAAAAGAACTAGAGAAAGAAAAAGAATAGAAAGAAGGAAAGAAAGAGGAGATAAGAAAAAGAGGAGAAAAGGAATGAGGAAAGAAGGAAGGATGGGAGGAAAGAAAGGAAAGGAAAGGAAAGGAAAGGAAAGGAAAGGAAAGGAAAGGAAAGGAAAGGAAAGGAAAGGAAAGGAAAGGAAAGGAAAGGAAAGGAAAGGAAAGGAAAGGAAAGGAAAGGAAAGGAAAGGAAAAGAAAGGAAGGAAGGAAGGAAGGAAGGAAGGAAGGAAGGAAGGAAGGAAGGAAGGAAGGAAGAAGGAAGGAAGGAAGGAAGGAAGGAAGGAAGGAATAAAAATCAGCCATGCATGTTTAAGATCGACAACTTTTATTATTCTATTGCTAAATCAGTACAACCTTTCCTGTATTTTAAAGTTCCATTTTGCCAAAGAATGAAAGACAAAAAAAAATACAGAATAGATATTCAGCTGTAGCATGAAAACATGATTAATCAATATGTTCTTTCTTTTTGTTGTGCATGATCTCTAATTCCACACTGAGTCAGAGCATCTGGGCTATGGTGCAAATCTGAGAATAAGACAGCTCAAAACACCCAACAGATTTTTGAACCAGTGTGATTCATCATATAGATGTAGTCATCAGGCCAATGAGATATGAAGCTTGAATTTACAGAATTCTAAACTTACAGATGAAATCTGGAAAACTTCAGTCTGACTCACAGATGTTTTTACTATTTGGTGATACACATCTGGATATTTGAAAACATCAAGATGATTAACTATATTCTTCAGTTTCTTTGCAGCAGTTCTGTGTCATATAAACAATCTTCAAGACTCCCTAAAGTTCATAATTCCCTATAATTTGTTAATGTTGTGGAAATATATATAATATATATACTGTTATATATATATACTATATATATACTGTTATATATATACATATACATATATATATGTATATATATATATAAACAGTAAAACAGGTGGTAGTTCCTTCCCAGGATCACCCAACAATGTTTGAAGCTATTTTTGGTTGTCATACCTGGGGGATGCTACTGCTATTGAGTAGAGACTAGGGAATGCTACTAAACCTCTTATGATGTGTAGAATCCACAAGAAGGAATATTAACCCAGGGGCTAGTTTATTTTAAATTAGTTACTCATTCTTTACCTATGTTTTCAAATTATTAATCAAATTACAAACAAAGGAGAGCAAGCTACACTCTAGAGTGCTGTTTGGTAACTCCAGCATTAAAATAATCACTTAGGTGAATCACTTAGGTGAATCCATAGTCTGCTTGAGCCTAGGTTATGATCAGTAGTGCTCTAGAGCTCAGGTGGTATCAATTTTGTGAGTCAGTTGACATCACATTGGTACCCTGAAATTGTCCATGTTGAAAATACTTACATGACAGAAATCAGCAAACACTACAATCAGAGATTGGCCCCCTCCCCAAGGGAGGTAGTTATTAATCCCTTGTCAACCCATTTCTGGATAGGAATAAGAGCATTAGTAATGTATCAAAGCAACATATTTTAAGAATAATCTGTTATAATGATTCTTTATATTTGGACAACATCATTGTATTCCCTTTCACAAATGCCAGCCTCCAATTATATAATAAATCCTAACTGACAATTTAATTGACTATTTCTTGAAAAACAAGGCTAAAAATTTATTGTGTACTCTATTAGCCAAAAGGTTAACTGTATAAACCTATACAATTAACTGACATAAGAGTTTTCAAGAAGTGAAGATACATTTTAATTAAGACAGAAAAAAATGAGCTATTCTTAAAAAGCTCAAAGTTGACACACTCATTATATACATGATGCTTTGATGTATCTGAAATAATTTTCTCCCTAAAGGTAAGTTCAGCAGCCTTAGAATGCTGATTTTACTCAATAAATTAAAGCTCTAGTTATTTGATTGGAGGATGAATGGTGAATCAAAACTTTCTTGATTTGCCATATAAGCTCATTTTGTTTCAAATACTAATTCCCAAACCCCACAATATATTAAAAAACACCCAGGTGTCATTATTTAAATCTATTTTGTTAGGTATCTTTTTGAGAGTAGGTTACAGAGCAATCATTTGATCAGATAGATCATTTTTGAGCAGAAAATAATTTGCTTTTTCCAGTTTACTTGGAACTTCAAGATAGAACTATTCCTTAATAACATCCATTACTTTAATAGAATGGAAAACAGAAAGGATTTTCTTCAACATCATAACTTTTTACTGATCAAGACTAAAAGTGAATTGAAAATAATCTTACTTTTAAGTGAATTTCAAACTGTCAAGTGAGACAATTAAGTGACTAAATAATTTTACATTGAAAAATTTTAATTGTAGACACCCTACACTCACAACAACCACAAAATCTGGAAGAACCTGGTATATACTAGGTGGGTATTTTTATTATATTTCATTCAGTGTTCGGAATACAAATACAGAATTATGAATCACACTGAGGTCCACTGGAAGCTAAGAAACTGTTTTTGATATTAGCATCATTGCATCGTTTTAAGCCATTTTTCTTCTAACAAATATTGAACATCTACTACCTGTATAGTGGTCTGTATTTGCATGTTGCTTCTTATTTACTATATGTGGATTTTGACAAGCTAATTATATCACTTTTTTTTGTTTTTTTTTTCCTATCTCTAAATAGAAATGATAATAGGTATTACAGGGATTTTTTAAAAAGGGTTTTAGAAAGCTATCTGACACCTAGTCAGCAATAAATAATAAATTTCATTTTACTATGTGCCAAGTACTGCTTGGAGGGATGGAAATACACTAGTGGAAAAAAAGACATTACTCTTGTCTCATGGCTTTACAGTAGAGTGAGGAAAACCTGCATATAAAGACATTTAAAATAGTGGGCAGTTGTTATGTGCTCTGAAGAAAAATAAAGCAGGGTAAGAGATACTGATGCAAGTTCTATTTTTAGACAGGGTAGTCAGAAAATTAAGGATGTGAAAGAACCCATTATGGGTGATACTGGAACAGAATGTTCCACTTAGAAGGAAGAATATGCACAAAGGCCTTTAGGAGGGAAAGAACTTAATATGTTGGAAAAGAGCAAGGTCAGCACAGCTGGAATAGAGTATACCAGATGAAGAGGAGTTCTTTTGATAGTTGGCTACAGAACAATTTTATGAATTTTATTTTCAACTAGGCACCGAGTTTCCCCAAAGGTAGTTTTCACATTATTCAGATAACGTTCACACATTACATTATTGAAGGAGCATTAAGCAATGCCGCATTTGAATGTCTTTAAACGACATTCCTTTTACTGAGTCCCTGACTCAGAAATAACCTTTCTAATGGTTCACCATGGCTGAGCTGGTATGTTTATAATGAAAGCCACAGAGCTGTTCATGTTCACTTAGGGAGGAAAAAGGCATTGCACAATATCAAAAACTTTTTTCCAATGTAGCAACGGTCCACTTAGCTTCTTTTGTTATGGTCTGACAGTCTGACTAATTCAATTTTACATTACCATTGCCTTGAACCTTCTCTCTTTCTTTCACTTCCCTTTTGCCAATCCTTTGCTCTTCTGGGCTCCATCTTCCTTTATTAGCTCTTATTTAAATGTAAGATCCTTTGACGATGTTGACAGTGCTGAAAGTATTCTTTCAGCAAATTATTTTCCTTTTTTCTTCACCAAGCATTATACAAGAGCAATTATCAAGCAAAAATGGTGGTGATGGAGAAGGAGGAGAAAATTGTTTCGATGTAAATATTTCAAAGAAATAACTTTTCCACATTAAACTTCTTTTAGAAAGTTTTTTCCAATTTGTCTTTCATTCTAGGCATAGGATGACCTAATTAATCTCTAAAAGAAAAATTTAGTTTGCTTTAACCAATTGTTAAATACTTTCACAAATTCAGGAGTTGAAGCCGATGCGCTGTAGGCATAAAAATAACTTTATTATATTTTGCTTGTTGGTTTATTAGTAGATTTACTCTCAGAAACCCCTGATATTAAATTTCCAACTGAAGGTTGTTCATGAAAGCACATTTTGTAATAGCCAAATATCAAAAATGACTCAAACATTTGTCAACAGGATGGAGGTTGAGTAAACTATGGTAAATCTACACAATGGAGGTACCATGTGCCTGTAAAAATAGTGAAGATCAGGGTTGGTGCTGTGGTGTAGTGGGCTAAGCCTCCAGCTGCAGCACCAGAATTCCATATGGGCGCCGGTTCGAGTCCTGGCTGCTCCACTTCTGATCCAGCCCCCTGCTAATGTGCGTGGGCTAGCAGTAGAAGATGGCCCAAGTGCTTGGGCCCCTGCACCCATGTGGGAGACCCTGAAGAATCTTCTGGCTCCTGGCTCCGGATTGGCTCAGCTCCTGCCATTGCAGTCATCTGAGGAGTGAACCAGCAGATGAGAGACTTTTCTGTCTCTTCCTCTTTCTGTCGGTAACTGCCTCTCAAATAAAAATAAATAAATAAATAGTAAAGATACCTATACATTCTTATTGAGCAATTTTTGGAATGCAATGTAGTATTTTTAAAAAGTCATTGTATATAAAATACATCAGGGGCCGGCGCCGTGGCGCAGCAGGTTGACACCCTGGCCTTCAGTGTCGGCATCCCATATGGGCGCCAGTTTGAGACCCAGCTGCTGCACTTCCGATCCAGCTCTCTGCTGTGGCCTGGGAAAGCAGCAGAAGATGGCCCAAGTCCTTGGGCCCCTGAACCCATGTGGGAGACCCAGGAGAAGCTCCTGGCTCACGGCTTCGTATCCTTGCAGCACCGGATGTTGCGGTCAATTGGGGAGTGAACCCGCGGATGGAAGACCTCTCTCTCTTTCTCTCTCTCTCTCTCTCTCTCTGCCTCTCCTCTCTCTGTGTAACTCTGTCTTTCAAATAAATAAATAAACCTTTTAAAAAACACATGAACAGGATGAAAAAGAAAAACCACATGCTCATAATAATAGATGCAGAGAAAGCATTTGACAAGATTAAAGTAACATACTTCAAAATTATAAAGGCTATATATGACAAACCAACACCATGATCATGCTGAATGGGGAAAAGATAAAAGCATTTCCTCTCAGATCTGGAACAAGAAATAATGTACATTATCACCACTATTATGCAATACAATATTGGAAATATTAACAAGAGCAACTAAGAAAGAAATAAAGTGTATCAATATTGGAAGAGAAAGTGAAAATATACATGTTTCTAGATGACCCAGTATTAAACATGCACAAACCTAAACACTCCACCAAAAAGCTGTTAGAACTCATAAGCCAATTCTGAAAAGTTACAAGATACATAATTAATATACAAAACTGTAGCATTTTATATAACAATAATGATATTGCTGAAAGAAAAAGAAATCTCATTCACAATAGCTACAAAAATACAAATATCTAAATTTTACTAAAGACATGGAAGATCTCTATAGTGAAAATCATGAAACATTGATTTAAAAAAAAAAGCACCAGGAGCACAAAAAGTGGAAAGATATTTTTTGTTCATGTAGTAGAAAACTAATATCATTAAAATGTCCACCCTTTTTAAAGCAATCTACAGATATAATGCAATCTCTATCAAAATATCAATGATACTTTACAGAATTATAAAAGATAATCCTAAAATTTCATATGGAAGCACAGAAGGCCTAAAATAATTAAAACTATCCTGATCAAAAAAAAAAAAAAACCTAAATCAATATGGAAGCATCACAATTCTGAATTCAAAGCATATCATGAAACTATAGTAATTAAAATAGCATGGTCTTGGCATAAATGCTAACACATTGCTCAATTTAACAGAATAAAGACTCCAGAAATTCGTCCATGTAAACACACCCAAATGATTTCTGACAAAGGTGCCAAGAACATACATTGGAGAAAGGATCATCCTTTTAATAAATGGTGCTGGTAAGATGGACTTGCATATGTAGAAGAAAGAAATCAGATCCCTACAGCATACCATTTACAAAGATAGACTGAAGATGGATCATAAACCTAAATGTAAGAACTAAACTATGAAATTGCTAGAGGGAACAGAATAAATAATTAAAGACATTGGTGTAGGCAATGATTTCTTAGATAAGATCCCCAAAGCAAGGCAACAAAAGCAAAGCTAAAAAATGATATTATGTCAAATTCAGAAGCTTCTGTACAGCAAAAGAAACAATCAGCAGTGTGCAGAGACATCCTACATGAGAAAAAATATTTTCAAGCTACGGATCTGACAAATGATTTAATATCAAGAATTTACCAGGTATTTAAAAAGACTTACCAACTGAAAAACAACCAATCAATACACAATTATTCTTAAGTGCTGAAACTTAACTGAAAAGTGATTGCTGTTCAATATAAGAGTGGGAATAAGAGAGGGAAGAGATGTGCAATTCGGGACATGCTCAAGCTGACTTACCTCAAACGGTAGAGTTAGAAACATACCAGGGGATTCCAATTCAATCCCATCAAGGTGGCATGTACCAATGGCATCTCACTAGTCCCAGTGATCAATTTCTGTTCACAATTGATCATAATGATAGGACTAAGAACCAAAGGGATCACATAAACAAGAATAGTGTCTGCAAATACTAACTGATAGAATAAAAAAGGGAGAGAATGATCCAACATGGGAAGTGAGATACACAGCAGACCCATAGAATGGCAACGGGTCATCAAAGAAGGAGGTACCTTTCTCTGAAGGGAGGAGAGAACCTCCACTTTGACCATGGCCTTGTCTAAATATGATCAGAGTCGGTGAACTCAGGGGGCTTCCATAGCCTTGGCAGCTCATGACAAGAGCCTAGGGTGATTACTGATGCCATAAACAAGAGTGTCAAATTGTTAAGTCAACAACAGGAGTCACTGTGCACTTACTCCTCATGTAGGATCTCTGTCCTTAGTGTGCTGTACATTGAGATTTAATGCTATAACTAATACTCAAACAGTATTTTTCACTTTATGTTTCTGTGTGGGAGCAAACTGTTGAAATCTTTACTTAATGTATGCTAAACTGATCTTCTGTATATAAAGAGAATCGAAAATGAATCTTGATGTGAATGGAAGGGGAGAGGGAATGGGAAAGGGGAGGGTTGCGGGTGGGAGGAACGTTATGGGGGGGAAGCCATTGTAATCCATAAGCTGTACTTTGGAAATTTATATTCATTAAATAAAAGTTAAAAATAAGAAAAAAGAAATGGGCAAAGGATCTGCATAGATAGTTTCAAAAAGAGGTAATATAAATGGCCAACTGATAAATGAAAAAATGCTCAATATTACTAGAAACCAGCAAAATACAAATCAAAACCATAATAAGATATCACCTCACATCTGTCAGAAAGACAAAAAGAGAGAGCAACAAATGCTGGCAAGGACGTAGAGAAAGGGAAACTCTTACACATGGTTGCTGAAAATGTAAATTAGTGCAGCCCCTGTGTAAAATTGTATGGAGATTTCTTTAAAAAAAAAAAAGACTAGAAATGGGACTGCCATATGATCCAGCAATCTTACTACTTACTACTTACATGAACACATTGTATCAAAGAAATACCTGTTCTGCCATATTTATAGCAGGACTGTTTATGATAATCAAAATTGAAATCAGCCAAGGTGTCCATCATGAGGTGAATGGATAAAGGTGATATATATACATAATAGAATACCATGCAGTCAAGAAAAAGAATGGAATTCTGTCTTTTGCAGCAAAATGGGTGGAACTAGATGACATCATGCTGCATGAAATAAGCCAGACACAGAAAGACACATGCCATACATTCTCCCTCATATGTCAGAGTAAAAATTAGAAAGAAGCAGAATGTTGATTAGTAGAGATAGGGAATGGTGAGGAAGGGATAGTAGGAATTTGGCTAACAAAAATAGGGGAAGCTTGGTGTGGTTCATTAATTGTGAAAAACATCTGAGATATTAATTACTGGGAAGCAATATGAGGGAGTATATTGAAACTTTATATTACTACTTTGCAATGTTTGTGTTGTAAATTTAAAACTATTTTAAAACAAAATGCTGATAAGTGAATAGATAAAAAGTCCTTGTGTATAGTATATCAACAACTCCCTAACTAACCTTAGATTCTATACAGAATGTTCCGCATTCTCATGGTTACTTTATTTTCCCTTTTTCACATATATTTCATTGTTGTTGTTGCTGCTGGTTTTTGTTTTACTTTGGCACAAAGAATCACACCCTTCCACCATATATTAAATTATTTCAAAAAGCTTATGAAAACAAAAATATTTTAAAAACCATGAATAGATTTCAATTTTTGCAGTAAAATAAATTTATCTTTCAAATTCTTTTTTCCGTGAACTTTTAAAAGTTTCCTCATAGTCCTATCATGGCTGATTTCAAAATGTCACTGTGAAGCCACTGAGAAGAGATGCGTATAGCTGGTTCTTGAGAGCTGGTGCAAGCTAACTCCAGCAGATCACCGAGTAGATAGGAATTTTCTGGTGAACTATGGGATAAGGGCATTCTAGAATAAGAGGACGTGAACAAATGATCAAGAGTTGAAGTATGCAGTATGAAGAAGCAATGGTAAGTAATAAGGCTAAGAGTTACTTAGCAATTGTTCCATAAGTTGTCTGAGGGTTTAGAATTTGGCTTCTGGGGGCACAGGGAGGGTAAGAAAATATTATCAAATAGGTCTGAGACAAGTTTAGTTTTCTTTTATTAAAATCAACAATAAAGAAGAAAGATTCAAGTAATTTTTGGGTTGTGAACCTCTGGAGTTCAGGGAGTCTCTTCAATCCTTTCTGTCAATCCTGCACCAGTAATAGAGGATGGGCTGAGAGGCAAGACTGAATCTGTGATGTCCATAAATGGCCTATAATGGTCTTGAGCCCCCACGGATGACACCTGCTGGTCATCCCTTAGCCCTTCTCAGTTTCAGAGTTGCCTTATTGAAGAGTGAGTTTTGTTGCTTAGGGATGGATCTGCCAGGTTTCCCAGGATTGCTAGGAAGGATTAGAGGGATTCTGACCCTGAACTCCAAAGGTTCACAACCCAAAAAGAATTTGATGAGTCATGGTGAGTCTGTTTGTGTGGGGGAGAAACAGTAAAGTGAGTGTTTTTAATAACTGGGATCACTTGAGAATAGAAGTAATGCCCTGGGCTTAGGTTTTGTGAATTAGGCTGGCCTTACATTTTAGAATGAGTATATAAATATGTGTCAACCTTGTTTCTGTTACAAGTTATAGAGGGCATTTGAAAAATCTTCCCAATTTATGAGAGACAGAAGTGTATGCTAAACTTGAAAATTTATATTTAGCTGAATGGTAAATGTATATTTTATCCTTGAACATTTAAAGTGGCTTATTTTCAGAATTAATTAACTCCTGTCTTACATGAATTTTGTTCAAAGAAACTCTAATTATGGAAGCCTTCATAAAAATATAGTAATGTATGTTTCAAAAGAGGAAATATTTCTAAAATATTTTTCATCTGTGGCCAGTTTCCCAATATTTTGAGAATATGATGTGTGCCATTTAAGTATTCTCAATTACACCTTTATTAGCATGAAATGCTACTACTACATTTTTTATGTTTTACAAGTGAGTGAAAGGGACAAATATTTTGAATGGGAAATATAAGTTTGAATTAAATTATTTTAAAATAAATATTAATTTTAGAATTTACTTCATGTTTAATGGACTATATTTTTTTTCAACTGAAAAGCAAAAACCTCCTTCGCTCTCACCAGTTCTCAGAGAAAGGGTCACACCTACAGAGTTTTAGAAGAGGACCCTGAGTAGGAGCTGTAGCCATAGAATTCACCAAAGGACTAAATGGTTTTAAAGCTCCTATTGATCTGTACTTTGTAGGGGATAGCTATTTTGAAATCTACCTTATGAAACTGTATCTACCCTTGGTAGCAGTGAGAACAGTAAAATACTTATGGGAGGGAATCTCTTTGGAAGATTTACTTTTATTTTGAAGAATTCTCCTGGAGAACCTGTCTTTCCTCTTTTTCTCTCAGAATGCATTTGTAAACATCAGAAGCTTAATTTGTTGTATGACAGAGCTTAGTTGCAAAACCAAATGCAGTTGGTTTAATGGAGAATATGGCAGCCTGGAGAGTCCAATACCAAAAATATGTATTTTCTTATGTGTCATTAAGCAAATTTTAAACCTTGGCTATTTTTCCAATTGGAAAGCACTTTGCAGGCCAAATAAAATATGTTCTTTGGCCATATTTACCTACCGGGCTTCCAGTTTGTAACCTAATATTCAAAAGTGATGGAAAAACTACTAAAAGCTGCCTAAAGATCAAGATGAGAACAATTATTAAGTGGTAATTAACATGACCATAAGGTTTGGCTAACATATGGAAAATGTGTGTTAGATTTTGGATTTGTCAATATGTATAAAAAGAAGGGAAGATAAATATGTGGTACAATGATACATTTAGTATTTCTCAGGACTAGAATATCTATTTAACCTGATAATTAGAAGTAAAAAAACTTCTTTTGTTATTTTAATTATTGGCATTTTTATTTGATAGGCTTAAAACCATTAAATACAACAAGGTTCAATCTCTGACATATTTTTAATCCATATAAAAACTCTCGCATATTTGCAGTCAAACTGAAATTTCTATAACTTTCTTAATTTTCATCGTTAGCCTTTATTTGGAAAAACTAAGGTTGAACCAAAGGTGACTGGAAATGAAGTATAAAGGTATGGAGATTCAGAGTATATATGGAATTGCGAGTTGGATTTCACATAATTTAGTTAACAAGATAATAGCACAGAAACTAGTTTGAGAAGTGAGAATCGGAAAATCAGGAAATAAACAGAAGAAAATAAATTAAAATAAGGGGGTTCTGATTCACTAGCTTTGGAGCAGAATTTGATCCAGAGGAGGAGTTTTTGATAAAACCTCAAAACAAACAGTAAAATTTTAGGAGGACTCTCTGTCATTTTGTGAGCCTAAAGTGTCTACTGGTTTTGAAATTCCTGTATTATCCAACAATAAAATAGACTTTACTTTCAGATATTTGGTTTCTAAAAGTCTCTGTCTTACTATGGTGACTGTTAGATTTATGATTTTTTGACAATGATATGAAAGCAAATATGAATTCAGTAGTAACTATGCTTTGAATTTTGAATTTTGATTTTTTCTTGGGAAAGGGGATCCTCTGTCACAATATTAGATGCTGGTAGAGACCACAGCTCCCAGTAAGCCCTGTGATCAGGAAAGGAAAAAAAAAATTGATGCTCTACAGTGTGCTGTGCTTGTATTTGTGGCAAATTAGTTGTTTTCAATGCATTTTCAGCTTACATGATTTTCCATTTATGAAAGTTTATGAGACACAACTCCATTTTAAATTAAGGAGGATATGTACTGTGTTAAAATGATGCATCTAGACCCATTTCTAGAAAATCTTGACTAGTGGCCATGAAGAAGTAATAAGAGCTCACCCCACTATCCCTAAATTCTGCCCTATGAACTATTTTCAACTATATAAAGCACATGAATACATTAGTCTTCACTGAAGCATGAAATAGGGTTGCGGAACAAGTAACACAAGAAAGATACATAGATTTCAGTATAAAGGCCATCTGGTAACAAAGGTGAGGAAAAGTGAGCACCTAACTTGAGGAAACATAAGGAATATGAGACAGAGAGTTTGAAGTAAAAGTATTACCAATACCTAGAGTACTTAAATGTTCGCTGCTGTTTAAGGAAGAATGGCTTTGAATGGCCAAATGTCCTCTAATGGATGTTCTCTGTTTCGTTGATTTCAGTAGAAGCGTTACCCCTTGTTAAGTTCTAGAGAAAGGAGAGATATTTGCTTATGATCCATTAAAAACTCTCATTCCTGCAGGACATATTGATGCAGTGGGTAAGCCACGAGTTGGGACACGGGCATCTCATATTGATATAGAGAGTTGGCCCATTTATCTAGGAGTCTGATTATGAGCAATTTGAAAAACCCAACAATGAGGCAAGTCTAAGAAGGTATAGGATCTGGAATCTCCTAGGTTAAAGGCATAGACTCTGGCAATAAATTAATTCATTTTCTGTATTCTACATTTTCCTCTACTTCTTTTTCTGCATGTGGTTAAGATATGGTATGGTGAGTGGCAGGAAATTTGGGAAGTTATTATGTATTTAGAGTTTTTTAAAAATGTTTTTGAAAGTATCTCTCTCTATAGCTGACATGAAAGAAGACATTTCTGAATTTGTACAGTGGCAATAAAATTCCCTGATGTTCTGCCAAGTGAACTATAACTGTGTTAAATTATTCTAGTAGATGTTGAAAACAAGAAGAGCTGTATGTCTCAAGTGATTGATAAAATAAGGAGTACAGTAATACATACTCTATGTTCAGAATAGTCCCTGGCATGTAATAAGGACTATGTATACAGCTGATAAATGAAAAATATATTTAATGGATATCTTAAGTGTAAATGGTTACTTCTGGAATTCTACCTAGAAAGAAAAGATGGGACTATTTGCAGTGGTAGGGAGAATGGGAAACTATAGAAATTTTTTAGATTTTGTTTCAATATGAGATATTTACAAGTCTATAATTTGAGGTGAATAACTCAGTGGACAGGAATACAGACTTCAAGGTCTTATTCAGAGATATAGTTGGAAATTATAAAGATGAATAACAACTTTATATATATTTATATGTGTTTATGTACACACATACATATTTATTTTTTCATAATATTCTAATAGCTTAATAAGACTTATGTTGACTATATTTTATCCATTATAATCACAACTCCTTTTGTCTTCTTTTTTCACTTTTTCATAGTACAGATCATGTTCTACAGTTGATCTTAGCCAAAAGGCTGAGAAGCAATTATATATCACTTTCTAATACACCATGTAGTTTATCCATTTATATTTTTAGCCACTTTATTTTCTGTGTCCTCCCACTAGCATATCAACACCAAGAAAGCATTTTTTCTCTGCTATGTCCTTAATATGCAGAATAGTATCTACAGCAGGTGCTCAATAAATATTTGTTAAATAAATAAATCAGACAGATGTGAGAACCACTGTCCCAATGAATGTATAAAGGAACATAAAATAGTGATACGCAAGATTCTGGATGTCTCAGAAATGGCCACTTTGGGACTAGTGCTGTGGCCCAACGTGTTAAACTGCAGCTTGTGATACCAGCGCCCCTTAGCAGAGTTCCTAGCTATTCCTATGATAATGCGACTCAGGAAGTCGGTGGAGGATGGTTCAAGTGCTTGGGCCCCTGTTACCCATGTGGGAGACTAGGATGGAGTTCCTGGCTCCTAGCTTCACCCTGGCCCAAACTGTTGTGACCATTTGGGCAGTGAAACAGAGGATGAAATCTCTCTCTCTCTCAAATATAGAAATAAATATTTGCAAATTTTTTAAATTGCCACTGTGCACAGGGAAGTGGTTGCATAGTCTGGCCAGTGGAGCAACTCTGGGTTTTTGGTCTAGGGTGAAGAAGTAAGGAAGACAAAGTCTTTTCTCATCTTATTTATTTGATCATTTTGTTTCCAAATGTGAATGTGGACTTTTTATTCTCAGTTTCATCCAATTTACATATGCCCCATCTCACATATTTTTCCCTCTTGTAACTGTTTCATGTATTTGTCTCTACATATTTTCTTCAATATTTTATTGGAGATTTGGGTGAGGTACATCTGGCACTGTTATGCTATAGGGTTAATCTGGAAGTGAAAAAGACTAATTATAAGAAAAATATTTTATAAGCACAATAATTTTCAAACTCATTTAGGATTCTCAAAAATATCTTAAATAAAACAAAAGATACATGAATCAAAATAAGTGGTTTAATCATTTTTACATTTTAACTTTTTCCTAAAATGCATATAAATCAAATGTATGATGTTTCAGAAAATGCTAAATAACTATAAACTGGTTAAAATATTATCTGGGTCAAACTAGGAAGAAGAAATGGAAACACAATAGCAATCAAAGTTCTTTTTAAATTTTGTTTAAGTTATACAAGTTTCATGTGTGTCATATATACAGCTTTAGGAACATAGTGATACTTCTTCCCTCCCTCCCACACATGCTCCAACACTTTCTCCTCCCTCTTCCATTCCCACCATTAATTTTTACAGAGATCTACTTTCACTTTACTTAATTATCATAAGGTTAACTCCACACTAAGTAAAAGAGTTCAAAAAATTGTATTAAGAACAACAACAACAAAAAAGAATACTGTTCCTCTACAGAAGAGACAAGGGCTATAAACAATCATCAGATCTCAAAGGTCTATTTCGCTCCAATACATAATATTACAGATACCCTATTAGTTACCTTGATCGGGGAAAACATATAAAATCTGTATTATTGAGAGTGATTTGTTTCACTAAGTATAATAGCTTCCGGTTGCATCCATTCTGTTGCAAAATACAGGATTTTATGTTTTTTTTTTGTTTGTTTGTTTGTTTTTTTTTTTTTTTACAACTAAGAGACAGGGAAAGTGCACTTATGAGTACGTTAGCACAGAGATTTAGAGAACAGATCAATGAACAGTGCAATTCATGTTTTGAAACAAATATATTTTGAACTAGATCCTCTGCAGAATTACCATATTATCCAACCATTGCGGAATAATATTGTAACAAGTATGCATCTGTAATGGTTAATGTTATGTGTCAAATTGGCTAAGCTCTGATGATCAGTTACCTGGTCAAATCCTAGTCAAGATGTGATTAACAGTTACAATGTATTGACTTTAAATAGAGCAAGTTCCTCTCCATAATGTAAATGGGCCTCACCCAACTACTTGAAGACCTTAAGAATAAGGGTTTCCCAAAAAAGAATTCTGTCTCCAAACTCCAACATAGAAATTGAGTGAATTTTTTAGATTCATTGTCACCACATCAGCTCTTACCTGAATATCTAGCCTGCCATCTTGGCCAATGGATTTCAGATTTTCCAGCTCCCACAATCATGCAAGACAATTCCTGAATAATATAGCATCTTAATATTATATGATTTAAAATAAAATAATACTCAACTGAACAATGGTACTTGGACAAACCAGGTATTCCACATACATTTGCTAAAAACATAAATGAGCATAGTTCCTGACTTGAGAAGTTAGGAAATAACTGGAGAGACAGAGAAATAAACAGAAAATCGTATTGCCTGATATATAGTTACAACTTCATTCTGCTTTTCTTTTACAAAGATGTTTATATAGATAATCTCTGAAGAAAACATGACAGCACTTGCTCCTTAGTACCTAAGTACTGCTCATTAGGGATGGTAGGGAAATTTTTCTATGAATATCCTTTTGCATCATTTCATCAAAAGTAAGTATCAACTTTTCCAAAAATATCATTAGTGGAGAGTGTTGTGGAATAGTGATTAAGCTACCACTCAGGACACCCACATCCCATTTCACAGTGCCAGTTGGAGTTCTGGCTACTTCTGCTTCAGATCCAGCTTCCTAATACATTGTGGTAGGCAGCAGGTGATGATCCAAGTGCTTGCTCTTCTGCCTTGGACTTGGGAGATTTGGATGAAATTCCTGGTCCTCAGCTTTAGTCTGGCCCAGTCCTGACTGTTGCAGGCATTTGGGGAGGGAACCAGCAGACAGACAATCTCTCTCTCTCTCTCTCTCTCTGTGTGTGTGTGTGTGTGTGTCACTCAGCCTTTCAAATAAACGACAATAAACATTTCAAAATTTGTTAAAGGTTATAAATGTAATTGCCAAGAACAAAGTATAAAATATATTGAAAGAAATAATATAACAAAACTAAACTTGCACTAGCTTAAAGCAAGGAGTTTCATTGAATTATTATTGTACTCATTAAACTAAAATTTATTTTATTAGATGCCACACAATTTCAGAGGTCATGTGCATCAAAATTCTTTTCCTGGGGGTCAGTGTTGTGGCATAGCTGCTAAAGTTGTCACCTGTAATGCTGGCATCCCGTATGTCCCGGCTGCTGCACTTCCACTCCATCTCCCTGCTGGTATTCTGGGAAAAGCAGCGGAGGATGACTCAAGCATTTGGGCCCCCGCCACTCAAAAGGGAGACCTGGATGAAGTTCCTGGCTCCCCGCATCAGCCTGACCCAGAGCTGGCTGTTGCAGCCATCCATCTGGGTAGTGAAATAGTGGATGGAACATCTCTGTCTCTTTCTCTCCTTCTTTCTCTGTAACTCTGCCTTTCAAATGGGTAGATAAATCTTAAAAAAAAAAATCTTAAAAAAAAATCTTTTCCCAATAACTGTTTCATGCTTTAAATGGAGAAGTAGAAAGGAATTGACAGATGTAGTCATTTATGCCTAGTTGTTTTCAGCATTTGAAACAAAAAAATCCACTCCCCAGATCCAGCATTTGGCAAGAATTTTAACCAGTTGAATTGAACAAAAGAAATACAGTTGCTTTTAAGGTATCACAATATGTTATGAACTAACCTCGAAAAATTAATCTAAAAGCACTGTATTTCTGAATGGAAATTAATTGGCAATATCAATGTTGCTTCATATTTCCTCATTCTAAAACCATCACACCGAACAGTGTATTAATTTCTTCCACTCAGGTTATGACTTTGGTTCACTAAATATTTATGCAAATTTTCAATAGAAGTTATCACATTAAATAAACAGTTTTATAATTCATATTGACATTTCACTTTTTAAATGTCATTCAAAAAAGCTGAGTGAAATTGGCAATGATAACTGGATCTCTTTAATTATTCTTTGGCTTTGGTTAGGATCAGAATTATTTTCATAGGATTGACTAGCTTCAGCTTTTCATGATAACCCATGCGAAAATAGGTTAATGATTTGGGGTATTAAAAATAGAATTAAGTACATAAAACAGAGAAAAATATACTGCCAATGTTATTCCTCTAATAATGATGTCTACTTGTCCTCTTTGGTTTCCAAGGAATTCACAATTCTGAATCATTGTCTATGAATGATTGGTTGTCCAATATAAGTTCACATTAGTTTTGTAAGATGTCAAAGGATAAGAAGTAAGTTCTAAAAATGAAGGGAGCAGTAGATAATGCAATACTTGGGCTGCTCTCATAGTGATATTTTCCATAAAGATTACAAGAACACTAATCTCCTAAAAGAAGATTCATTGGATATCCTTTTTAATGTGTCTATGTTTTAATGAAGGTGAAATCAAATCTTTTCCCATTTGATCATCTGTTTTAACAATCCCTAGGGTTTAACACTGATGAATTTAATTATTCCTCTGCTACCTCAGAAAAGAGTCCTAAATAGTAAGTGCCCAGCTGCCTGTTTTTTTTTTTTTTCTTTTGGTTTGAGCTAATTACTGTAGCTTTAATGTCCCTGACACGATTGGAGGAGATGCAGAAAGACAACACTTGTCCCTTCAATGCTCTGTCTTCAGGAAACCTAAGTACTTCTGGTTCAGAAGTCATTTAAAGACATTTTATTTAAAGATAAACCTTCCTTATAATCAAATAAATGCACATTGGACTAAAATAAATACTATGCCTAACAAATTAGTATATTTTTAAAAGAAAAACTACATAAAGGTGAAAAGGGGGGTGAGAATATAATCCCTCTCATTTTCTGATGCTAAGAGAAGAAAAATCAGGCAATCTTCCCACAAAGCAATTTGTCAAATACATATGCATAATCCTTGATTCCATAATCTGTTTTCTTGAGCGGGTATTTGGTGTAGTCATTAGGATGCCATTTGGGATGTCCACACCCCATATTTAAGTACCTGCATTCGAGTTCCGGCTCCTCTGATCCAGATTCAACTTTCCTCTTAATGCGAGCACTGGAAGGCAGCAGTAGTAGCAGTATGTGGGTCCCTGCCACCTTCATGGGAGACCCAAATTGGGTCCCTGGCTCCTGGCTTTAGTCTGACTCAACATTGGCTGTTGTAGGCATTTGTGAAATGAATCACTAGATGAAAGAATGGTGTGATGATGGTGGTGGTGGTGGTGAGGGGTTTGCGTGTGTGTGTGGGGGGGCTTGCTGTCTCTCTGCATAAAAATAAATTATGATAAATAAAGTTTTTAAAATAATCTCTCTTCTATATAATTTTAAGAGTAAAAATACTCTAAATCATTTAGGGCAGATGTTAATAGGAATGAAAAATGTTTCTTGTAACACAAATTTTGCTCTCTTTTCCAAATATCACACAATATATAAACATTGCATAGTGATTTTTACAAAAGTGCACTCAAGAGCATAAAAATTTCTTCAGGTTTAACATGTTGAAGTTCTCTCTGAAAAATAAAAATTTTAACTACTATTAATCAAAAGAGGGAAATGTGATGATACTGAACATATGAAGTAGAGAGAGTACCAACATATCCACTTGGAACTTATCAACAAGGCCTCAGCCCTCTAGGGCATATTCTCAATGAAAGAAAATGTTGAACTGAAACAAAATATGCTATGGAAATGGCCATCTTTTTCTCACATTAAATTATTTTAAGACATAAGTATTTGAACACAGAAGAAGGTCATATGCTCTGTTTCATAAATAATATGATGGTTTAGTCTTACACCCACACTGACATTGCTACTTACATGTCATTTTTGTCAAACAAATTCTTTCCCATATCACTGAATGTTTATTAAGCTCTGAATATGAAAGGTTCTCTGAAGTTCTGCGGTAAGGAAATCTGCTTAACACTATTTAACACATCAGTTCTCAAATCTTTTAACACTGTACCTTCCTCTCCCCCACAAAAAAAGAAAAAAAAAAGTAGTGCTATGAATCAACTTTGAATGAAACAGAGAAACATGGCATGTAGCTGATGATTTAAGTACTGGTCTATAGTAAACACACCTTGACTGCATGTATATTGTGTATTTTCAAGCAATTCTTTCATTTTTGTCTAAAAATGGGTCACTTTAAAAAATTATTAAACAAGGAAAGGGAATCTATTTTTACTTCTTGCTCACTTCTACAACTACTAATGGCACTTCTTTCTCATTTTATTGTTTAAATTATTTTTAAATGCTGCACATTTTGTATTCCCTTTTTTAAAGATGTATTTCTTTATTTGAAAGTCAGATTTCCAGTGAGAGAGGGAGAAACAGAGAGAGATCGTCCATCTGCTGTTTCACTCCCCAAATGGCAGAAACGGGTAGGGCTTGGCCAGACCAGAGCGAGGAGCTTCCTCTGGGCTTCACATGTGGGTACATGGCCCAAGCACTTCGGCCATCTTCCACTGCTTCCCCAGGTGCATTAGCAGGGAGCTGGATCAGATGCCTGTATCACAATGCCAGCTTTAACTGCTGTGCCACAACGACAGCCCCTACTAATGGCATTACCAGAAAGCATTTTGATGATTCACAGCGAACTAAGAACAACAATTCAAATTTGAAAAATAAATAGATAACATACTTGCGGTAATAAGGTGAGCATAATTTATTTAGAAAAATGCAGTTACATGAAATACTGGAAGATGGAAAAATATGTATAATTTCAAAAAATGTACGGCAAAGTTTGCATTTATATAATGATGCTCTAAGCAAACTTTGGCTTTAAATGCTTGGAGATCTTTTGATGGCATGGCAAGTGATTCACAGTTTTCCACAAACATATTGCCATTGAATTCAAAGAAAAATGAGGAAAAGCAAATATTACAGTTTCTTCTAGGCTTAATCCCAGTATCACTATGACTGTCCTAATTTCTTGGTTTCTGTAGTTTCCTGGGCTTGTGACTATGTGTATGTCTGACAGAGTAGTTTCTCTTATTTAGACTACTGGGAGCCATTAATGTGTTGTTATGGAAGCACTGCAAGATGAAGAATATGTTAATTTATCTTCTTCCTAAGACAAAGTAGAAAATAATCTGATATATCAATAGATAGTAGAGTTCCTTCATTTCTTCCCTCTTTTCTACTGTTCTTGCTCCTAAAGGTGCTAGCATTTTCTCATATGAGATTTTTGTTATTTTTCTTTTTAAATAAAATTTTCACTCCAAGTTACAGCCCTGACTTAGACACAGTGAGTGTATATGCTAATTTCTTTCTTTTAAAATCATTTTAGCACCTGGACTAAAATTTCCCAAAATGCACCTTGTGATCCATTGCTCCTGTGAATCTGCTTTTTAGCAAGGTGATCTAGATGCATTTTGCCTTTAGAGACCTCCACTTTCTTTCTATTCCTTTCAACAAAAGTTAGCCTGTTTGTTCAAATAGAATAATTAGTAAGGAAATTTGGTAAAAATCTAATTTCAGCACTTCCTAAACTGGTACTGAGAAGATGAATGAAGGATGATAATGAAACAAACTCACTAACGAAGATGGCAAGCCTTCCGCCTTTTTGGCAATAGAATATAAACTAAAATGTATTATAAAAATTAAAATTCCAGGAGTATACATTATTCTTTTGAAAAAATATTTATTTATTTATTCATTACCTGTTTCTTGAAAGGGAGAGGAAAAGAGAGAAAGAGAGAGAAATCATCTACTGGTTTATTCCCCAAATGTCAGTAATAGCTAGCACTGGCCTGTGTTGTACACAATTTTATTTTAAAAAGATTTTAAGATACTACAAAAGATTAAAAATAAACTACATGTATTTTCGCATACCAGTTGGGTTTTACATCACTGTACATCAGCTATAAATAAAAATACAAATATACACTATAAAATATTTGCTTAAAATCTGGAGTACTCCCTCAATGTACAAAGTTATAAATCATCTGCTCCTTCCCCAGAGCACATTCCACCACCAAGAATTTTATGTAATCAGCAATTTTGTCTTTCTCTCTTGAAGGGAACTATTTCCCTTCCCCTAAGAGTTATAACATATCCAGTCAGTATATAAATATAAGTCAAACTGTAAGAGGCAGGGGAAAGGTGTTTGGCACAATGGTTAAGACACTCCTTAGGTCAGCAACATCCCCCATCAGAGTGCGTGGGTTGAGTTTCTATTCTGTTCTGTTTCTGTTCTCAATCCCAGCTTCCAGTGAATGCACACCCTGGGAGGCAGCAGATGATGGCTTAAGTGCATGGGACTCTGCCATCCATGAGGGAGACCCTGATGAAGTTCTGGGCTTCTGCCTTGGGCCTGGCGCAGCCCTGGGTATATAAGGCATTTGGGGAGTGAATCAGTGGGTGTCAGTGCTGCCTCTTTGTCTCTGAATCTGTATTTCTCTCACACACTTGCTCACTCTTTTTCTCTGCCTTTCAAAAAAAAATAAAAGTTAAAAAAAAATTAAGAGTCAACAAAAACATTTTTATAATACAATTTCTGTAAATATGCTGTTTTGAAAAACTTCTACATGTTATAAACAAGAAATTTGTTATCAATAATGTCATATTGCTTATACATTTTGGAACTGTTTTTAAGTAAGACTATTAAACCGAACAGCCAAAATATAATCTGACAGTTTATCCTTGGTATTTATGGAAAGTTTTTTTAAGGAAGCTATGGATATGGGATAATTTTAATATTCTGTTAAGAACAGAATACATCCACTTTTAAGAGTTATAATCTGGGCCATGATGCTTTGAAGACAGTGAATTATTAATTTTTTTTTTGTTTTGGTGAGAATTAGGGCTTGGGTGAGGGGACCTATGGAGGATAAAAAATCCAGCCTCTTTCCCTGTTCAGATAACCTAAATGATTTGACCAAGATTTGAGCACAGAGTCCTTACAAAGTTTTCCTCAGGGTTTGGGGAGATGGTATGTAATAACAGATGGTTTCACCTCAGTTATAAGAAGTATCAGCTCATCACTTTATTTATTAAGTACCACTTTCCTTTTAACCAACCTCCCACCTATAATGCACACTATGAACACTTCCATTTCTGCCACCACCTCTGGAGGCAGATGCTGCTTTGGTTATGTACATTTCACAAATCAATTAACCTTGCATTTTTTTCTCTTCGATTTCCATAGCCAAATGTTTTTATCTCTCTCTCTGTGTGTGTATGGTATGTATGTATATATCTATATATAACATATATAGATGTATTTCAACAAGTTTATGGAAAATACAATGAAAAGTTTATTTTGATGCAAAAACTGTTAACATCCATGAGATTTTTTAAATATACATTTTCCATTAGCTTTTTTGTGAAGATTTGTATGTTTTATTTGAAAGGCAGAATTACAAAGACAGAGAGAGAGAAATATATTCCACCCATTGGTTCACTCATCACAATTGCCAGGACTGGGCCATGCTGAAGCCAAGAGCCAGGAGTTTCTTCCAGGTCTCCCATGTGGGTGCAAGGGCCCAAGGACTTGGGCCATCTTTCAATGCTTTCTCAGGCACATTAGCAGGGAGTTGGATCAGAAGTGGAGGAGACAGGACTTGAGCCAGTGCCCATGTGGTATGCAGGTGCTTCAGGCAGCAGCTTAACCTGCTACACCATAGTGCTGCCCCTTCCATAGTCTTTCTGAAGACCACTTATATGCATGGTTTCAAAATTTTTTGCACTAAGATAAACTTGTATTTTAAATCAAATTTTCCAAACACTTTTTGAATTCCCTTATATACATTCATATAACCATTCCTAAGCTATACTCAGGATACATAAACTTAAATCCACACAAGAATGCTACACAGTGTTTCTTTCTTCTTACTATTTGTTGAATTTTTACTTGGGGTGGAGGTTAAGCTTAGGATTATAAAATAAAATGAAAGTAAGTCATTGTAAAACATAAAAAAAGAAAAGGAAGGAGGAGGGAGGGTGGGAGAGTGACAAGCAGGAAAGGTAGTGTGGGAAGTATCACTATGCTTCTAAATCTTTATATATGAAATGCATAAAATCTGTTCACCTTATATAAATAAAAAAGAATATCTATACAAATAATCATAAAATATTTATTATTAATAGGCAATTTAAAAAATAGGCAATTTTGTGAACATTCTAAATGTTCATAAAATACAAGCATTTAGTGAGTTTCTTTAGGAAATAAAAAGGAAAGAAACATTTACTTATGCTAAAATGTGGAAGTCTTGAAAAATACTGTGTTAAGTTTAAAAACCAGACACAAAAGTCATATTGTTTAATTCTGTTTATACTCATGTCTCTTAACAAAAGGACACATTCTGATAAGTATTAGAAAATTGTGTGGTTGTGCAAACATCATAGAATATACTTTCACAAACCTAGATGATGTAGACTATTACATATCTAGGATATACAGTAAATACACAGTCAAATAATGGTGATTGTTAACCAAAACATCATTTTGCCATGCATGAATGTCCATGCAGTATCTTCAATAAGGAAAGCTATCATGGGTTTCAAAATGTTTGTGGAAAATTCTCATTATCTTTTAATTCCATTTTCCATGAACTTTTTGATTCTCCCTTATATACAGATAGAAAGTACATTAATGGTTGATTAGGGCCATGGGAGATAGGAGGATGGAGTGTTGAGAGGGATGATAGCTAAGGAGGTAATTGGCTGCTAGATGATGAAAATAGTCTAAGTTCATTGAGGCGATAGATTGAGTGAGTTAGGAATGATACTTCAGATAAGATAGTCAGGGAAGACCTCTCTGAAGAGACAATATTTGAGCAGAGACTTAAATGAGTTTAGTGAACACAGCAAGGGTCTCTTTTGGCAGAGTTTTACTGACACACAAAAGAGCCAGCAAGAGAACCAAGAGGCAGGATCTTGGTCACATATTTCAGGAAAAGCAAAGAAGGCCAGTATGACTGAGTGGAGTGAGCACTGGGGAAGAGTTGAGGGGAATGAGGTCAGAGGATTAGGCAGCCAGGGACTTGCAGGCTGTGACAAGGACCTGGGTGTTAGTCTACAAGAATGTATAATGACAAATCATTGAAGGTTTTAAAGCAGGAAGTGACACAACAAAATGAAGACTTTAGCTTCTATGTCTAGTCTGGCTACTAAGAAAACATATTACAGGAGACAAGAGTAGAAGAAGAGTTATTGTATACATCCAGGCAAGAGATGATACAAAGTGATCAATTGAGAATATATTTTGAAGGTGGAGTTAACATGATTTACTAAGGAGTAGGAGGTAACAGAAATAAATAAAAGAAAAAATTTAAGGTTTTAGGCTGAGAAAATAAGTGAATGGTGGTACTATTTACTAGAATGGGATAGAGTGGGGGAGTATGTTTGAGGGAGGAGGGAATGGAGGACAGAAATCAACACTTAAATTTTGACAGTATGTTTCAAAAGACTATTTGAGATCCAAGTGGAGATATTGACTAGCAATTGGTTATAAAAATCTGGAGTTGAATTGGATCTGGGGTAGAAATATACATCTGAGGGTCATCAGCAAGTACAGGATACTTGAAGGCACAGGCTTGGATAGGATCACTTAGGAAAGAATAGCATTAGAGAAGGGAAGAGGCTCAGGACTAAGCCTTGAGGCAGTTCACTATTTTTAGGTTGGAAACAAGAGAAATCATTGAAGTTTCCTGAAAGGTTGTGGCAAGTGAAGCAGTAGCTAATGAAGTGGACAGTGAGGGAAACAGCATGCATTTGAAAGAAAAGAGAGGAGAATATTTCAAGAAATTATTCTAGGAATTTGTGAATGGATAAAAGCTTCTGAGAGGTCAAGTAGAAGAGGAACTGACTGTTGACCATTACATTTTACAATAGTTTTTTTTTTAATTCAATTGATAATTTCTCTGACTGTGCATCTGAATGTCTACTTGTATTTTTATCATAGCTTTATCATATGACAGCCTAGTAGCCTAGTGAGCTACTTCAAGTTCTTTCTGGGAAAAAAATGCTAAAAAGCAAATTTTGATGATCAAATTGTTTGTTGTTGGCATCTGGAAATTGGCGCAACAATCATTTGATGAATTATGTGCCATACCTTGTGTAGGGATTAGAAAGAACTAATATGGTTAAAACAACACTTATTAAAGTGTTGGCCACATGTCAGTCATACTCAGTATCTCAATATAGCCAATGAAAACAAATTTGGATGATCTTGACTGAAAACTTCAGTTGTATTAATATCTACTCTGTAAAAAACAAAACTGCGGAAGTATTCAAATAAAATAAGTAAACATATTTTTTACCTTGGTGTGGAACGTCCTTTCTTAAACAAGATGAAGAAAGCACACACTTTTGTTGAGATATGTGATGGATATAACATTATCAAAATTTAATTTTTGTTCAATTCAAAAGATCATAACACAAAGTTAATAGGCAAGTAAAAAGATTTGGAAACAAATCAATGTCTAGAATATATCATGAGTAAATCAGTAAGAACAAGACAAGAATCCCAGTAAAATTGGGAAAATAATATGAGTAGGTAATTCTCAAAGGAGAAACTCAAAGTCCAATCAAGAATCGTATTACCTTCACAACAAATTAATCAATAACAGAGATGCTCAGCTTCAGAAGTAATCAAAGAAATGAAACTCGGGGTTGTTGTGGCACAGCAGGTTAAGCTGTCACATGGAATGCCCATATCTCATATCAGAGTGACTAGGATTGAGCCATATCTCTTCTTGTGACCCAGATTCCTGCTAATGTGCACTTGATAGACAGCAGATGCTGGCTCCAGCATTTTTGTCCCTGCCATCCATGAGAGGAGACCCAGATGGAGTTCCTGGTTCCAGGGTGAGACCATTTGGAGAGTGAAGCAGTGAATGGAGGATATCTCTGTGTCTCTCCCTCTCTCTCTCACTGTACTTTTCAAGTAAATAAATACTTTTTTTTTTTCAAAAAAAATACAGGTTAAAACAATGAAAGACCACTATATACCCATCATACAAAAGCAATTAAAAATTCAGGTAGTATCAAATATTGGTGAATATGTGAGTAATTGAAATATTTATGCGCAAATGTTGGAAACATAAATAGATATAGCCATTTTAGGGAGAAATTTTTAATCATTAAGTGAAATTAAGCATTCACATAACTTTCCTAGGTATGCATGTATATCCAAGGAAACTTCTATTTATATGTACATAGAGAAATGCATCATTGAAGATGTTTGTCAAAGCAATGTCTGTAATAAACAAAAAGTAAGCAAGAGCTGATTGGTTATTGATGTATAATAAAGTGAACTACCTGCATCATTTAATTTCTACTTTTTTGGCATCCAACTATGTTCTTGTTTTTCTTTGGCTGCTCATTTCTTAAAAACAATCCTGGGTAATAGTCTCTCGACCCTCTAGACCTTCTTTCTGTATTCTGCTTTCAGGAGCAACCTCTTCACCATCTGTTCACAACTTGAACAAAAATCTGCAATGGAAATTGGGCTGAGACCCGGCCCAAATATCTCCTGCAAGATCTTTACACTTCAAAACTGAAAAATGCACCATGTCAGAGGCATAGAATTATGTCCATGCAATGTTCCAGGAGTACTTTAAGGTAGCATAACTATGTACTAATATACAACCACCTGCTGCTAAACCAACAGAAATGGCAGATAGTCTTGTTGACAAATAAGGAATCTGCTTTGCTTGTGTGTGTGTGCATATGTGTGTGTGCTTCTTTTGGCAGGTTGATAACTCACATTAGCATTGGAAAAAGGCAAAACCATTTACAGGGTGGCTATTTACTACAATAAGGCTTCTTATCAAACCATCGCCAAACAGTTTTAAAAAAATATTTTATTTCCATGGATATACAAATCCACCTTAGTTGCTTTTGACTGTGATAGCTGAAACAGCTTTGCTGATCTCAGCTGAGCCCACACACATGACTGCATGTCAGCTGGGAGTTAGTTTATCTAGGCTGTGATAGGCTAGGCTTGGCTATGTAGCTCTTCCTCAACCTGCAGTTTATCAGTCCCAGTGAGTAACTCTGGTCCAAGTGTCCCTCACTTTCCTTGGATTAGTAGGTCAGGTTTGGGACATATTCTATTCATGGTATTGAAAGAGGCATAATAGTATATGCCAAATCATGCAAACACAATCCAAGATCTTGCTTAGATCATGCATTTTATTATCCTTTGGTCAAAACAAGTCACAAGGCCAAGCCAAAAGTCAATGATCAGAGAATCACAATAAAATGATACCCATGCTGTGTATGCAGACAAGCAAAGAATAGAACCCAATGTTCAATCTACCACAGCAACTCATATCTGCCAAGTAGAAAGTTATTTTAGAAATAAAGAACAATATAGTACTGGAATAACTATTATGTGTTGTGCACTTGACACAAATGATCATATTCACTCATTAAAGGACCCTGAAAGGCTGAAAATATTACACTATTTTCATGCTGAAAGTTGAATTCAGGTCTGTCTTGCTCCAAGACCCACAGGTTTTTCATTCTATCACTCTGCTTTTGAAATACACCACACTGTGATAGCACCAAGCATATGAATCCAGTTTCTTGTAAGTGTTATTTGGGCAGGGAGCATCTGTATTACAGAATACTTATTGACAAGTTTTTCTGGGCTGAATAATTAGAATAGATAATTGGTTCTCAAAACCTGCTATACTGTAAGATCACCTAGAGTGGTATTATTATTTTTATTTCTTTTTTTTAGAGATTTATTTATTTATTTGAAAGTCAGAGTTACACAGAGGGAGGAGAGGCAGAGAGAGAGAGAGAGAGAGAGAGGTCTTCCATCTGCTGGTTCACTCCCCAATTGGCCCAACAGACAGAGCTGTGCCCATCCAAAGCCAAGGGCCAGGGGCTTCCTCTGGGTCTTCCCACATGGGTGCAGGGGCTCAAGGAATTGGGTCATCTTCTACTGCTTTCCCAGGCCACAGCAGAGAGCTGGATCGGAAGTGGAGCAACCAGGACTCGAACCGGTGCCCATATGGGATGCCAGCGTTGCAGGTGGCGGCTTTACCTACTATGTCACAGCGCTGACCCGATTTTTATTTTTAAGAAGATTTCTCTGCTCCACTAATAGATCTACTTAATTAAAATATCTGAATGTAGGACCTATGAGTGTACTTACAATAAGTTTGAGTTGATCTGGATGCACACTCCACACCTGCATTTGAGAACAAATTCAGTAGGTAATTATGGCATCCTTATTACTTAGGAAGGGTTCAAATGGCACCCTTACTGTTTCCATTCCAGCCTAGGAAGTAGCTCAATGTAAAAAGCAAAAATCAGAGTCAACCACTCATTTCTCAAGAGGTTCCAGAAAATTAGACAGAAAAAAACAGTTGAAGATTTTGAACATAGCCCTCACGTGATAAAGGGGCCAAGGCTTAAAGATTGATGAAAAAGGAAAAATTAAATAGAGAGAGACATTCTGGAATGCTAGATGGAATGTTGTTGTGAGGAAATAGGGAAAAGTGGGAGCATTATAGGAAAATAAACAAATACCACAAAAATAATAGCAGCTACCATGTATTGGATGCCTAGTACATGTGCATGAATTATTTTATTCCTTATGATAATCCCATGAGGATACTAATCTTATTTTTAATGTCCAAGTGAAGAAAAAGAGCCTTGTGAAGTTTCTATAACTCGCCCAAGATCACACACCTAGTAAAATCTCAGTCTTGAAATCAGATCTCTCTGAATACATAGATTGTGCACATATCAAGTAGTCAAGGTCATTTAAAGAGGGAGAAGGAAGGAGAAAACATTACTATGTGAGAGAAAGAAACAATATTTCTTCAAGTATCTTTTTCACTCAAATATGATGGAACCATTTTTCTACTATTTGTGTGACTCATGCAAATGTTAACTTTACACCAGTATACTTTACACTCATATTGAAACATAAATATTGCTTTTGCTTTCAGTTCAAAACTATCCTACATGCTTAAATGATTTTTCCAAAGAATCATTTCTGAAGATAGCATTTCAGTTTCTCTTATGACTTTACTGCAGTGACTTATTCATGCATGGATCCAGTTATTTATTTATGCATCCCAAAAAACTCTACCATCACTTACTATGCGCAAAACATTAGGAAGTCAAAAACTTTAGCAGTGTATCATATGGTAAAGTAAAGATAACATCAGTAGCCTGTAAACTTTTCCATATCTAGCAGGGTACACTTTATGGAAGAAAAGAGAGCTTGAAATGTATTCCCTCAGAAATGGGCAAGAATAAAAGCTATTATACACAATAAAAACTAATGTGACAGCTTCCACTGAAATCATACAAAAATCTCAATAGGTACAGAGTAAGATCATCACAGTCAAGAAAGAAAAACTACAAAATGAAAAATAATGGAACTTACTGGATTATTTTAAATTCATCATTTCTTTCCTGAAATGTGTGTGTGTTTATCTTACATATATATATACTTCTTCAACTTCTGCCACAAATGCCAACTTTCTCTTGTTTATTTGAAAGGCAAAGAGGCAGACAGAAGGAGCAACAGAGAGAGAGAGAGAGAGAGAGAGAGAGAGAAGAAATATCTCCCATCCTCGCACTCCCCAGATGCCCACAGCAGACAGGGCTGGGCCAAGCTGAAATCAGAATGGAAATCAACTCTGTTTTCCCAAATGAATGCTTGAAACTGAAATACTTAATCCATTAGCTGATACCTCTCAGGGTGCTCATTATCAGGATGCTGGACTTGGGAGTGGAAATGGGACTTGATTTCAGGTCTCCAATATGAGATGTAGGCATCCCAACTGGTGTCTTAATGGCTATACCAAACACCTACCCTCTGAACAACCTCTTTATTGAAGTTTTTTCAAGCAACTATCTGTGATATTTCTACAATTTCCTTTGGAAAGGAAAGGAAATTTAAACCAAGTGGTAAATGATAGTCATTAGGTTCAAATCAAATTAAGTCATGTCAGTGTGCATGTATGTTCCTGAAATTAAATATTAATTAAGCTAATATATAATTGTCTTTCCAACATGAAATATATTAACATGACCTGAGTTTATCTTAATAATACCTGATTTAGTGGTGAGTCTTGGCACAGTGTTTAAGATGCAACTTGGGATACCTGCATTGCACATCAGAGTGCCTTGGTTCAATTCCTGGCTCCATTAACAATTCCAGGTTTCTATTATTGTGTGTTATGTGAGGCAGTAATAGAGGGCTCCAATAGCTTGCTCCTTGCCACCCACATAGGAGACTAGGATAAATTTCCAGGCTCCTGGCTTCATTCTGGCTGTTTCAGGCATCTGGGTAGTAGACTAGTGAATGAAAGTTCCCTCTCTGTCTCTTTGTTTTTCTGCTCAAATAAAATGAAAATTGGTAGCAAATTAAAAATTAAATAACATGATTTAATGCTTCAAATAAAAATAATTTTGGTAGATAATAAGAAATACATCTTTTCAATTTGGGACATGCTCAAGCTGACTTGCCCCAAATGGTAGAGTTAGAAACATACCAGGGGACTCCAATTTAATCCCATCAAGGTGGCATGTACCAATGCCATCTCACTAGTCCAAGTGATCAATTTCAGTTCACAAGTGATCATAATGAAAGGACTAAGAGTCAAAGGGAGCACATAAACAAGTCTAGTACCTGCTAATACTAACCGATAGAATAAATAAAGGGGAGAGTGATCCAACATGGGAAGCGAGATACTCAGCAGACTCATAGAATGGCGGATGTCCTAAACAGCACTCTGGCCTCAGAATCAGCCCTAAAGGCATTCGGATCTGGCTGAAAAGCCCATGAGAGTATTTAGGCATGGAAAGCCAAGACACTCTGGCAAAAAAAAACAAAAAACAAAAAACAAAAAACAAAAAAACTAAATGAAAGATCTCTGTGAGTGAGATCCCAGTGGAAAGAACAGGTCTTCAAAGAAGGAGGTACCTTTCTCTGAAGGGAGGAGAGAACCTCCACTTTGACTATGACCTTGTCTAAACAAGATAAGAGTCGGAGAACTCAAGGGGCTTCCATAGCCTTGGAAACTCATGACTGGTGCAGAGGGAGATTACTGATGCCATAAACAGGAGTGTCAATTTGTAAAGTCAACAACAGGAGTCACTGTGCACTTACTCCTCATGTAGGATCTCTGTCCTTAATGTGCTGTACATTGAGGCTTAATGCTATAACGAGTACTCAAACAGTATATTTCACTTTGTGTTTCTATGGGGGTGCAAACTGTTGAAATCTTTACTTAATGTATACTAAACGGATCTTCTGTTAAAAAAAAAAAAAAGAAATTAGCAATTCCCAACCTGACTCTTGCTGGGATTAAACATGACAATAGGTCTGATCTGATTTCATCATCATTTAAAAAATCAAAAAAAAAAAAAAAAGAAATACATCTTTTAAAACATGGCATCTGGGGCTATCATTGTGGTCCAATGGGTTTAGCTGCTGACTACAATGCTGATAACCCAACTGTACACTAGTTTGAGACTCAGTTGCTCCACTTCTGATTCAGTTCCCTGTTCATGTGCCTGGGAAAGCAGCAAAATGCAGCCCAAGTCCTAGGGCCCCTGCACATATGTGGGAGACCCAGATGGAGTTCCTGGCTTCAGCTTGGTCCAGTGGTAGTGAACCAATGGATAGAAGATCCCTCTGTTGCTAGTCTCTCTATGTCACTCTTTCAAATAGATAAATAAATAAATCTTAAAAGCTCCATGACATTTGTGCTTCTCTTCTTGGTCTGCTCATGCTTTTGGAGCTTCTCTGTATGATCATGGAGGCCATTTTCATTGGTACAATCAGGGAAACTCTGTTGGTAATTTGAGTGAACAGGAATAAGGAGGACACAGAGAGGAAGTAAAAGTCAATGGAATGCTATTCTTGGAAAAGTATAGGAAGTGCACTGTCATGGGAGAATGAGAGAGAAAACTACATTGGCAATCCTAAAGAAGAAGAGGAATGCCGTGGACCTGTGTGGAGGGTGCGGATGTGCAGCATGAACATGAACACAATGCACAATTGCAGCAGCTGAGAGCCAGAGTGGGCGACAGTTTGGAGATGCAGGTGAGAGCAGCTGCAGCAAACCATGGCGATATAGCTGGAGGGAGAGCATGGCGTGAGTCTGCACTGGAGCCCTGGAGGTTAGCAGTTGCTAGTAGTTGCTAGCGGCTGCCCACAGACCCAGCGGAAGTAGAAAGCGCACTTTTATCTTGCCCCAACTTCCCCACAACAGCACCCACTGCCTGGCTGAGAAAGAGTGGGTGCCATTTTGATTTGGGAAGGAGCTACAGAAGACTTTGCGAGAGCTCACATAAGCTGGCTGAGACAGGATGCCATCTTCCCAGCAGTACTGATGGCAGTGGCAGGGAGAAAGCAACATTTGCCTAGTGGTTCTTGTGTAAGCCTGTGATGAACAGATTCTAGCAGAGGGAACAATGAGCAGTCCCCACTGGCTGGGAGGTGGCAAGGCAACTACATAAGACAGTGAGGTGCCTGTAGCCTTCCAGGATCAAGATGCCTAGACAGAGCTGTCTTGGGGAACATCTGCCTCTCTGTTGACTGGACAGGCTAGCAGGACAGAGAGAAGCAAATGTGGGAGCCCGGTGCACTGAGACCATGGGGACTCTGGCAAGGTGCAGCTGGGTCTCTGGGCAATCACTGTTTGTGGTTCTATATACTCAGAGCTCTGTGGTTGCCTAGAGAAGGTCATTGCAACAGGAGCTATGCTCACAGTAAGGACTGCGTAGATCATTTGTGCAGTTCACACGGTTGTGCAGATGAGTGTTGAACACACTGGGGGCTAACACCCAGGCATTTCTCAGCTTGGAGGAGAGCAGATGAGCCTGTGATCACATCAGGAGAGGTGACCATCCCCCTCCCTCTCCTGTTAACCAGAAGAGACTTACCACACCCAAACTGGGTGCTACCCTAGATATTTGCCATACCCTGGAGCAATGATCAGAGCTCCCTGGCCACACCCCCCACACACCTCTTGGTATTCACTGGAAGTGCAGATTTTCCACTAAGCCACAGAGGAATAGCTAAAAGGTAAAAGCCATCAGAGGAAAAAACCAACAATCAACTACACAAATGCCTAAAAATAAATGCAGAAATTCAAGAAACAATGATAAGGAAGACACCAAGACCTACCCAAAGAAACACAACAACATTTCAATATTAAAATGTGAAAATGGAGGCTCATGCTGTGGCATAACAACTAAAGCAGCATGCAGTGCAGGCATCCAGTGTGGGCGCCAGTTCAAATCCCAGCTACTCCACTTCCGAACTAGTTCTCTGCTATGGCCTGGAAAAGCAGAGGAGGATGGCCCAAATCCTTGGGCCCCTGCACCCACAACAGGGACTGGGAGGAAGCTCTTGGCCCCTGGCTCCTGGCATCAGATTGGCACAGCTCTGGCCATTGCGGATAGAAGACATCTCTCTCCCTATGACTCTTCTTCTCTCTATGTGTAACTCTGACTTTCAAATAAAAAAAAATAAATCTTTGTGAAATGTGAAGATGAAGAGATGGAGGAAATGCCGGAAACAAAATTCAAAAAGTTAATCATAGGATTACTCAAAAATCATCAGAAGCAAATGCACAAACTAAAGAAAGCCATATATGACATTAATGAACATTTTTCCCATGAAACAGATTTAAAGAGAAGTCAAAATGAAATACTAGAAATGAAGAATTCAATAGGTCAAATAAAAAATTCAGTGGAAAGCCTAAGCAGCAGACATGGCAAGGCAGAACAAGGAATATCCAAACTAGAAGACAGATTTTTGGAAATCTGACAGTGAGACAAAAAAATCAGTGTTGGAGCCATTAGGCAAGAAAAAGAAATCAAAGGAATACAAAATGGAGAAAAGGAAATTAAACTGTCCCTATTTGCTGATGACTGGATTCTACATATAGGGGGTCCAAAAGACTCCATCGAGAGATTATTGGAACTCATAAAAGAGTTTGGTACAGTGGCAGCATATAAAATCAACACAGAAAAATCAATAGCCCTGGTATACACAGACAATGCCATGACTGAGAAAGAATGCTCAAGATCAGTCCCATTCACAAAAGCTCCAAAAATAATTAAAAACCTTGGAATAATTTATTTAAGGATGTGAAAGATCTCTACAATGAAAATTACAAAACACTAAAGAAATAAATAGAAGACATTAAAAATGGAAAAATCTTCCATGTTTATGTATTGGGAAAATAAACATCATCAAATGTCTGTACTACCAAAAACAATTTATAGATTCCATACAAACCCAATCAAAATATCAATGACATTTTTTGCAGATCTAGAAACAATAATGCAAGAATTCATATGGAAACACAAGAGACCCCGACTCCTTCTCTCTCTCTCTCTGTAACTCTGCCTTTTAAAGAAATATATAAATCTTTAAAAAATATTTAGAATTAAAAATGAAATATCTCTTGAAACTAATATTAACTCTGTCACTGATTAGCTATGAGATCTTGAGAGAGTCACTTTATCTCTCTGACTCTCAAATTTTTCATCTCTAAAGCAAGGATGACCATGCCTACTCTGTCTATTTCATAATCAACTGAATAGAAACTAGCAGAAGTATTTTGTGACTTTAAAGTGTTATCAAAGAGACAGGTGTAGTATTAAAGCAAAAATCTCTTTTTTAGATTGAAAATAGAGTCATAATTAGTAAAATATCAAATTGACCATTATTTGCAGCATATTCAAATTTCATATGCAGTTATATCATATCCAATATTTCAATTAGTATGAGTACTAAACAGAGAAAATCGATCTATCTTTCCATGTACTCTCCATTAAACAGTTGTCTCATTTGTTTGATATTTTCGATAGTTAAGTGCTTGTGTTAGCCAGAAATTGTTTGAGCTGTATAAGAATGAGATATATTCCCAGATATTATATTATATTATATTATATTATATTATATTAATGCACAAGCAGAGTGAAATATCTGTACGGCAGACATAGTTGCCAAATATCAGAATGATATGATATTCCTTCTGTTTTTTTAATATTTTATTTATTTATTTGAAAGTCAGAGTTACATAGAGAGAGGAGAGGCAGAGAGAGAGAGGTCTTCCATCCGATGGTTCACTCCCCAATTGGCCCCAACGGCCAGAGCTGGGCCGATCCGAAGCCAGGAGCCAGGAGCTTCCTCTGAGTTTCCCACATGGGTGCAGGGGCCCAAGGACGTGGGCCATCTTGTACTGCTTTCCCAGGCCATACCAGAGAGCTGGATCAGAAGAGGAGCAGCCGGGACTAGAACCAGCACCATAAGGGATGCCAGCGCTTCAGGCCAGGGCGTTAACCCACTGTGCCACAGCACCGGTCCCCTTCTGGTGTTTTTTATTCAGCTTTGTATTGTTTGAGTTAGAGCTTTCCTGAAGGCAGAGACAGGGATTAAGTTCCAGATGAGACACCAGTACAAATGTAAAAAAGCACTAAACCATAAAATTATTAAAAGGAAATAAAATGTGAATCTGTGTCTGACGTCAAAACGGAAAGAATCATTAAAATTATTAAAGAAGCCCTCAAGCTAATGGGTGTTTGCATAAACAAATATTGTTACATTAAAATTTAAAAATAAGGATTAAAACATAAATAAGACTAGGATGAATTGTATTTAATATACAGGAAAGTAAATATTTTTAGTAAAGATCAAGCTCTTACACATTAAAAAATTTATAATTACTATTTTTTTCAAATCTAGTTAAGGACATAATAATCTCTTCCTTAAAGACACAACAAAAATGATAATTAAGCATATAAAATAATCCAACTCTCAGTAGGAATATAAGAATGCTTATTATAACTGTCATGAGACTATCTTAATATAATATATAATTTTATAATTGTATAATTGTTACAACAATGACTACATAGAATATTTGAAAATATGCTTTTAATTATAACATCTAAAGTTGGCAAAGCTACAAGCAAATAGGACCATTCTTATACTGCTGTTAGAGTATAACTTAAAAATATTGATTTTAACATTATATGTTTTAATTAAAAATGGAGATAACTTAACCCAGTAAGTATACTTTCTGTGATTTCTCCAAAAGAAACCATTAAATCACAAGTCTACATAGCTTAATACAAAGGCACATATACACAGATGTTTATCTTACATACACGATCAACTAATTAGAAATATGTTTAAAAATAGGGAAAATTCAAGACATTTTATTATTAACGTTTGGTTATAATCTAAATATTGCTAGCTCAGTGTTGTAACTAAAACAATTTAATATGCATAGGTAGAATTTGTATAAATGTACAAGAAAATGTTAACATTGGTTATAACTTAACAGTGTGATTCTAAGATTTTTTTTATTTTCTTAGTGTTTTCTCTTTCACATCTTAATTTTTGACGATATATGTGTAATGTTTTAATAATCTGAAAAAAGTTATTTTAAATAAGAATAGTAAATTTGGATGAACGCTCTTTATTCTCAATGTGATCTGCTTTACACAACAGGGCAATGAAGGCAACTATTGAATTTGCCTTGACTGGCCAGAATCATGAGTAGGTATTACAAAAAGTGTATTTTACTCCCTTCTTTCCTCAAGAAACCTCATAGTTTTCTTCTGTTTTCCTGGAAAGCACTATAACATTTGAAAATGGAGACAAAATAGAATAACATTTAAATTTGGAAAATAATGAGATTAAGTCATGGAAATTTGCTGAAAACACTGAAATACTACTTGTTTTGACTATACAGTTTTCAGAGAAAAAAATAAAAAAGAATTTCTTTGTGGAAAAATAAACAATCTGAGGCTCTTTTTCCTCACTACCAGGATCCTTGAGCCCTATTTTGTCTCATTTTACAGGGTAAGAGGGCAATAGAAGAGGACTAGGACTTTTGGCAGAAAGAAGAATAAATAATGAAGTAGGGGCCTGGAAAACAGGAGTGGTTTGTTATGTTGCTTCAGGAAAAGATGAAACTAAGGACCTTTAAATCTTATAACTTAGATGCTAGATTCTAGAGGAGATAGAGTGAGGTCTAGTCAAGGAGAAAATAGGTAGTTGCTTGGTCAACACTTTATTTAGGCTCCTAGTTTGGTAGAGAGAAATAAACTTGCTATTTAGGTAGTCCTCCAACGTGTGCCAATCAGTTTCCCAGCAAAGTATGGTAGGAAAGACTTATTCATGAATAGCAAGAGAAGTAAAATGAGTGCATTCCTGTTGGATATTTTTCTTCAAGAGACAATGGATTTTAGTAAGAGCACAACATTTACGGATAATCTATATAACCTTCTATTTAGACAAATTCTATTTTAACATTGAAATAATAAAATTTACAAAAAGTAGCCAATATTTATTTTAAAGTTTTCACATTTTTTTCACTTTTGATTTAACTAGCAAAAGTTATATCACCGTTTGTAGAAAGAAAATTATAAATGTATATAGGGAGTCTATTATACATAAAAATTATTCTGGCTTTTAAGAATGAATATATATATATATATGAAACAAAATTACACAAAATAGTGTGAAACCATAGCTCCAAATTTAAAAGTTTCAATTTTTTGAAAAGTTCATTAAAAACATCAACATCTATAACTGTTCATCTGATTCTAGAAACCATACTACCACATTATTACAAGAAGAGCATATAATATAAATAAAACACTATGAAATCCCAAGTATAATTTGAACAAGAGTTAAGGCTGAAGAGTCAAAGAATTCCAAAAACCTAGTTATTACCTCATGAATCAATTATTAGACTTGGTATAATATCTGCCACACCTTTTTTTAAAGATTTGTTTATTTATTTAAGAGGCAGAGCTGGAACCAGCATTGTGGCGTAGCGGCAGCTGTCTCCCAGCTCGGTGTAGGTGCGCAAAGACTTGGGCCATCTTCTGCTGCTTTTCCAGATGCATTAACTGGGAGATGGATCAGAAGTGGAGGAGGAGGGACTCAAACTGGTGCCCATATGGAATGTCGGTGTTGCAGGCCATGGCTTAACCTACTGTGGGACAGTACGGGCCCTCTAGGATATGTTACAGGTTACACATTCATTTAAGATTGAATACCTGCATAAGAGCAAAATGTGCCTTGAAAGAAATGAATAGGCCTATGCAGATACATATGTCTGTGTTTGGGCATGGGATTTCCTTCAGTTAAATAAAATATCTTAGCAGAAGTTTGTTTTTTCCATATTGACATAAGTATGTGTTTTCTTAAATCTAATTGGCAATGGTGGTCTCACCAAGTTCAGACTGATATCTGGCCCCTTTCATTTCTTCAAGGATAAAGTTTAAATAGTATAAGTAATTAAAGAAATAGAAAACTTAAAACTAAATATTTAGGAGCTCCATCGATGACCAAGGTAAGTATGAGAACAAGTTTAAGACACAGTCGGCCTCTAGGGGCTGGCAGCTCAGGTTTTGGCTAACAGCATAGTGAAGCTAACTAGCCATCTGGGAAAATTAATTCTCACCTTCTACGTCATTAAATCAAAACTCAAATCAACTGAACTAACCACACCCTGTAAAACATTCCATCTCAATGAACAAATTCATTTAAAATTTAGAAAATGCCAGTAATGTACAAATGAAATACACAGATGAGCTTAAATCAAAGCTACTCAGAATCAGCGAAGAGAGAATCTCAAGGAGCTTGTGAAGTTAGAAATACGGAAAAAAAAAAAAAAAAATGACTAAAGTTCATTCTGAACCAAGGCCAGACCACTGCATGTATCTGTATCCAAATTCTTCCAGAGACAGTTGAGAAATGGGTGTCTTTGGAAGAACACCAATATCCAAGAAGACAAAGAGTAAAGAACTTTAAGCTAATATATTGGGATATTTAAGGGCTTGGAAAATCATTGGAAGGAGTGTAGAAGGACAGTACATTAGTCTCAGGGATTGAGGGATGTGAGTGAAAGCAGATTTCACGTTACAGAGAAAAATGGTAAGTAATATTGGATCGAACAGGCATAAAGTAAACCAAAATATACCCACATTCTTCTACTCCTTCTCCTTCTCTTCCTTTGTAGTAATAATACTATTAGAAAAAGTACAATAACGAGTACTTAGTATGGGCCAGGAACTTCAATAAAGCTTTTTCTGGCTTAGTCCTCAAAACAATCCTATGAGACAGGGTCTCATTTTTGAGGGTCTATTTTGGTCTCATTGTATTAATGAAGATGAAGCACAGAGATGAGACACAGTGAAAATTAAGTGATCGTTTCTTGTTACTATTAAAAGAAATTTATCCTTAGTGCAGCACTTATTCTAACTAAATAAATCTACTCACTTGGGTGTAAGAAATGTCTTCCTTTCTTTAAAAAAGTTTGTTTTCATCTACTTGAAAGACTGAGTGACAGATAGGAGAGAGAGGGAGGGAAAGGGGGGCGAGAAAGAGAGAGAGAGAGAGAGAGAGAGAGAGACTCTTCCATCCACTGATTCACACCACCAATGCTCACAAGGATTGAGGGCCAAGCCCAAACCAGAAGCCAGGAACTGCATCCAAATCTCCCACATGTATGGCATAGAAAGCACACTATTGATCACCCACTGTGCCTCCCAGGTGCATTAGCAGGAAGCTGTATAGGAAATGAAGCAGCCTGGACACACCCCGGTTGTCTGATATGGAATGTAGGCATTGCAAGAAGTGGCTTAATCCAATGTGCCACAACTTATCTAAAACATCTGTTGTTTTGTGCTGCCTGTGGCTCAGCTGGTTAAGCCTCCTCCTGTAGTGCCAGCATCCCATATGGGCACCAATTCGAGTCCCAGCTGCTCCATTTCCAATTCAACTCCCTGTTAATGTGCCTGGGAAAGCTGCAGAAGTTCTTGGACCTCTGTCACACATCCTGGAAGAAGCTCCTGGCTCCTGACTTCAACCTGGCTGAGCCCTGGTCATTGCAACATATTTGGGGAGTGAACCAGCAGATGGAAGATCTCTCCCTCCCACCCTGTCTTTCCTTTCTCTCTAAGTCTGCCTTTTAAACAAATAAATAAATCTTAAAAATAATTCAATTGGAACTCCTATTATACCTCTGGAGGTACCTATTCTGTGGCTTTCAGAAGTATTCAGTAAGCTGAATAAATTAAAAAAAACAAGCCTTCAAATTTTTCCATTCCAATTATTCCTTGATTTCCCCTTTTCCTATTGTGGATATCAAATTCCACATATATAGGATGCTTAAGTCCTTTGTATAAAATGGTATATAGTATTTGCATATAATCTATGCACATCTTCACATATATTCTAAATCATCTCTAGATTACTTATATTACCAAATACAATGCAAATGTTATGCAAATATTTGTTATATTACATTGCTTAGGGAATAATAAGAAAAACAGTTTGCATATGTTCAGATCTACAATTATTTTTGCCCGAATATTTTTCATATGAAGTTTGTTGAATCTGCATACACAGAACCTGAAGATTTGGATGGCCAACCAAATATTTTATCAGCTGAAATTTTCTCATGCTTTTGGAAATGTAACATTTTTATGGAAAATAACACATTGATTATAGAAAAATACTAATAAAATACTGATAAAATATCATCACCCCATTTTAGTTAGCTGAAAATTTGTATTAGCTGACAATTTTTCAGTCAGAGAGACAGACACAGACAGTGGTCTCCCATCTGCTGATCCCCAAATACCTGCAACAGCCAGAGCTGGGCCAGGACAAAGTCAGGGTCTCCAAATTCAATCTGGTTTTCTATGTGAGTGGCGTGGACACAACCACTTAACCCAACACCTGCTGTCTCCCACAGAGCACATTAGCAAGAAGCTGGGATTTGGAGTGGAGTTGGAAGTCTAAACTCTGATATGGGATGGTGACATCCTAAGCAGCATCTGACAAAAAAAGAACAAGAAGAGATATTTGAAAGGCAGAACAGCAACACAAAGAGAGGGAGAGGAAGGGGGTGGGGAGAGAGAGAGCAAGAGGGCAGCATCTTCCATCTGCTGATTCACTCCCCAAATGGCAGCAGCAACAAAAGCCAGGGCAGCCTGAAGCCAGGAGCCAGGAACTCCATTCAGTTCCACATATCAATTAAGGGCAAACTAAAAACAGATAGTAAAAGACAAACATTTAAAATGACATGCAAAGTGCATACTGAAGGAACTTTCAGGCTGATTTTTCATTCAAGACGTGCTGCTCCTACTCAGTTGAATAAATTACATGTGAATATATACAAAAAGAATATGTGTGTTCAGTATAGTCACAAATGCTACCAGAAATGTGGCAAATGTTCTGTGCTCATCTAGAAAAACACAAATCTAGTTCACAATTTCACTTCTTGATACCTTTAAGAATCTAAAGAGAACTTGCACTTCAAAACTTTCCTGTGATAAAATACAAGTATATTTTCTAACAAAGCTAGTACTTCTATTAACTTATCCACCTGACAGAAACATGACATTAGGGAAAAAGTTATGAATTATTAGATATACCAGAAAAATTAAATAATTAACCAAATTCACTTCTGTGGCCATTTACTAAGAGCTCTCTCTGTAGGCAATGCATTGTTCTACAGAAAGAGAAGAAAGACTGCTTTTTAAAGGACCCTAGAATTAGAGTGCTCAACTTCCAATTTTGACACTGTAACTTACCAGGTGATTTTACCTGATTAACTTACAAAATCTACTTCAGCCTGAATTTCATGCTTTATAAAATTAAAATAATAATAGAACTTACCAAGGAGAAATTCGGCGAATTTAAGTAAAATAAGCATTGAGGTAAATCCCTCAGTTTATTTCCTGACGCATACTAAATGCTCAATAAATGTTATCTATTATTGTTATTCTGTTTAGTAAAGTAACACTAGTATAAGGTACAGTGGGGATAAGTGCTGCCAATATGCACAAAGATCTGAAATATTCTAGGAAAAATAGTTGTACAGAGTTGTGTGGAGAAAAAAAGTTTTTCATACTTTATATATGAAATTCATAGTTCAGTTTCATATAAGCCTTTAAAGAGGTACAGAGATATGACAGGTAGTGAAGAAAAGGTCTATGACCATTTATAGATGGTAAGAACAAGAATGATCAGAGGATCAGATGTGAAAATGTACATAGTATTAATGAGAAGCAACAGTATTTGAATTTATTTGGATTTCTGCCTAATAATAGAAATGAAAAAAGACAAGACAGAAGAGTTAGAATGGACCACGATGGAGCAGCGACTTGAAGATTTGAATTCAGTGACAGACATCTGTATTTAGTTTAGGATGCAGTGGGGGCGCTATAGAAGGTGTTGAGCAAGGGAGTCCAGTAATCAATCTGGAAATGGTTAACAGAGATAAAAATCTAGCAGATCGATTAGGCAGCTTTTTTAAAAGATTTATTTATTTATTTATTTGAAAGTCAGTTATAGATCTTCTTTGTATCTACTGAATATGTGCAGTCTTTACTACAGCTTCTTGAACATATGGAATACAATGTTAACTGAATATTTTTATCTCCTAATTTTATCACATCAGTCATTTCTGTGTGGAATATTGATATTTTTCCTAATTATGGGCTATAGTTTCATACCTCTTTGCATGCTTGGTAGTTATTTAATTGGATACCTGGCATTATACATTTTTCCTTTTAGGTTGATATATATTTTTGTATTTCTATATATATTCTTGAATTGGGATATAATCAAATTTTTTGGAAATGCTTCAAGCTTTTTGCTGTTCAGCTTATTTAGGCAGGGCTAGAACAGTGTTTATTTGGTCCAGGGTTATGTTTTTTCCAAATATTAAGCAAATCTCTTAGTATGGTAATCAATGTGGCATGAGTTGTATGCTTTTCCACTCTGGCTGGTAGAAACAGACACAATATTCCACTGTGAGAGAGCTGGACACATTTCTATCATTTCTCTTCTGTTTAGTACTCTGTATTGCAAACTCGAGCTGCCTTGCCTTTCCTGGACTCATGCTTTGTCTCCTCAACTCAGGGTATTTTTGGGGTCTGCCTATTTTCCCCCTTCCTGGATTGCAAACTGCAAATTATCTCAAAGTACAAAGTTGACAAAATCACAAAGTTCTCCACATTTGTAGGGATAACTATCTTTTGTTTCCCACGTTCAATATCTTCCAAGTCTCTTTACCTTGTTTTGTCTAGTTTTTAATTTGCAAAGGTAGGAAGTTGAATCTAATCCTTGATATCACATTTTGCTTGAAAGTGGAAGTTTTCTTTCTTTTGGCTTTTGAATTTTCCTATTTAATATTTATATCATTGATCTCACATTCATTTAAAGTGTTGAAAGTAAGGTAGAGGTTCATCTTTATTTTTTCTAAGTCCCTAGCTACTTGAAACAATACTATATTTTGACTTTTAACATTAGAAGGAAAATCATTGTGAAAAGATGGTAATGCAAGTAAGTAGAGGTAAGACAGTTTAAAAAGAATGCCCATGACAATGATAATGAGAAAAAAATCTGGCAATCATTGTTCTGTAATCACAAAAGACAGTGAGAAGTTGCAGGCCATTAACTCTCAAGTGAAATCTCAAGCATCATTCACCAAGTGGGGGAGGAAAGAAGTCTGGAAGTAGAGTGAGAAAAATGTCGGGTAATCTGCTAAGTATGACTGTGATTCCAGTTCTCCAAAGAAGGAGGCTAACGTCTGAGAATCTTTCACTAGCCAGGCCATTCTTTGTGATGGAATAATATGGCCAGACACTCCATCTGAAAAACAGAGGCACATGGTGAATCAGGATTCTAAGTCAAAAACTAGAAGCCCAAGGAATCTGATTCAGCTTAGAGGTGTGCTTTGCAGCAGAAAGAAAATTTCTGTTTGTTATTTTGAATTCATTCACAATATTTTAATGGGACATTTCAACTTAAAAATCTTAATATCTTATTTATCTCAAAAATTAAAAATAAATTTATAAAAACTAATTCACTTTCCCACATAATAATCTTTGGACAGGGTTCTTCCATTCAATTTATTCATTCCTGTCAGGTTCCTGGATTTTATTCTCATTTGAGTTTATTACCACTGGTCTAGTGGTAGAGCACAAGTATTAGAAATAAGATTGGAAATGAATCATTGACTCAGGTGGAAGAAAAGTAGATCAGCATATGTTGAATGACTACTATGTGCCAGGTACTGTAAAATTTAGTTATCCTAATAGCATCATAAGGTAGCTATCATTATCCCTATCATACAGATGGGAAAATTAAGACCTATAGCAGTCATATAATTTAGGCAAGGCCGTACAGGTGGCATATTGCTAAAGCAGCATTTAAACCCTTGTGTAACAACACAAGTTGAAGAGTTTTCCCAATGTGGTTATGGCAACAGACTCATTTGTGGCACTTTAAACATACTGATTTCCAAGCACTTCCCCCAGAATCTGATTCAGTAATTTGATAGATCTGTGGTAGTACCCTAGGATCTGCTTTTTAGAATCTGTCTTTTACAAAGTTTCATTGATGATTCTGATGTAGCTAGTCCACAGACTAGTATTCAGGATGCATTTGTTCTGACTTTCATGAAAGGATCTGATTGCTAGACATTCTTTCAACTTAATCCTGGAGACTGAAGAACTAAAAGAGATGAGTGATATGAGCAGATCTGTACTTCAGAAATATCACTCTGGCAGCAGCAGAGTGGAGCATAAATTAGAGAGTAGAGACTGGAAACAGTATCAGTTAAAAGATTACTGTAGTACTCCAAGCAAGAAATAATGGGGCTGGAATGAAGGCATAAGCAACAGGTCTCACTCCAGTGTTCATGATCCATGTTTTCAGAGGCAAGACTATGTTGTGGGAAGGCTCTTTTGATACTGCAACTTTAAAAATAAAAACGGAACCATGGTGCCTTGAAGACATCTCACATTAGCTTTTGAGAGTCCAACAGTACAAAGATTTTCCAAACTCTGTTTTCTATGACAGCACGTTGGTAGTTTGAAATTAACAATGGTGTCATGGAAATCAGTAAGTAATACATATTTGGACTCTTATTTTGGGAGACATAGCTGGTTGTTAAACATTTATCATCATACTACTAAATTTAAACTCCCTTGAACAGAGTCCAAAGAAAAAAAAAATTTGTACTAAATCTCAACTATAATGAGTCATACACTAATGTGGCTGCAATAGTCTCTTCAATAAAAACCTCATTTAGATTGAAAGTTTATCATGCACAAATTATTAATTAGATCTATATTTAAGAGACTCTAATTTGTGTGTCTAATTTTATGTGCCTCATTCAAGAATTAGGTTCATTCTAATTTTCTTTTAATGCATTTTTTTATTTTCTTATTGATTTATAAGGCACTGGAAACTTATACCTTTTAATATTGCAGATACTATTTTGTCCAAAGGAGCTCAGAGAAGTTTTTATTTCCACAGTTTTGTTCTGGTATAAGTGCTCTCAAACAGCACATCCTGGAGTGATATGGCTACTACTATGCCATAACCCGATGGCATGATGCTCCTACAATACAAAGAAGGGCAGGTCGTTAAAAAGTTAGTGATACACAAACGTTTCCAGTTGAAAGAACAATCATTGCAAATAGTAGCTTTTGTAAGTGAAATAACAGAGTACTGTGAAGTTGTCATGAAATGACTGCAAAATTGGCAAATACTGCAGGTTCACTCTCCAGGAGTTAATGGCAAACCTATTTTAACAGCATCTGCACTTCCTTCTAAACTATAGTTTGTGAAAAATGGAGTTGATATCTTCTTAGTTTTAATATGTAGATATGCTACTATCTCAAAAAGAAATAAGGTTTACGTTTGAGTGTTTTTGTTGAACAAAATCTCTCTAAATGACATGAGTTAGGAATGGATAGTTCAAAGTATTATATATAATGAATGGGATATCCAACTTCTTGCACACCAGGTTTGTTTCATTTTCCCCTTTTGACTAATGTGACTGAGAATCCTTATTAACTGAAAGGTGTTCAGGGATGGCAAAAGTTGCTGCTTTAAGTATTGGAAAGTCTTGCATAGCTGCTTTTTATTAACAGATCACATTCCCGGAAAAACATCTCTTTTTCCAGCCTTTGAAATTGTTACTCGCCTACAGCAATCAGTGAAGAATTCTGTATGTCCCTTATTTTGGAAACCTTCATAGATAAAAAGGATAATAGATAATCATGTGTATGAATGAAGAAGGTTGAGGGACTCTTTGACCAGGCTTTCCTCACAAAAATTAAAAGAAAAAAATAACATTGGTGATAACAGAGCACACTCTTGCTCTTCCCTCAAAAAAAAAAAAAAAAAAAAAACTGTTTCTAGCCACATACTTCATAAAATACCAAGGCAAAATGAGATCATCTCAAGAATTTTAGGGAAATTTAACATTTAAAAGGGTTTATGCATTTTTAAATGTAGAATCGAAGCCTAATTCAATGGTGGCAGCTATATTTTAAGTAGGATAATTTTCACGGAATTCTCTCATCCTCCCTTACAACAGTATTATAGTGTCAACCTAAATACACATATTACATAAATTTTTAAAATAATGTAATCTCCAACACTAAGTTTGCATTCCTTAAGATATAGCACTATTTTCAATTATTAATAATATCTACTCACCTAAAATCATTATTCCCTTGAGGAACCACTGTAGTATAAAATTATGTTATTCTGCTTTATAACGCACTCTATTGTGAAATTTTATTATATTGCAAATAGTCAATCATTCAAAATGAAAAGACCACAAAATTAGTCAATAAGAGGCATCCACAAATCTGAATTTGGAGCCCAATTCTGCCTCTTTGTAGGTGTGTAACTTCATCTTGTCAGTTTGTCTCTTTGGATCCCATCTATGAAATAAACATGATAGTTACCTTGTAGAAATATTATGCTAATTGAATGAGGTAGATATGTAATGGCACCTAACGTGGTAAGTGCACCACAAATGGCAGATAATATTTTTATATCATTATTGTTATTTTTACTGCTGTAAAATAAGCTTTTAGGGTTTCTTCAAACTCTCAGAGACTATTCTTTATGTAAATATCAGAAATTTTATTTCCTCATAATAAGATAGGTGGAGAGATGACATGAATAAGTGGTTAAAAGCACATTCTAGAGCCAGGCTACCTCTATTGTTTTCTCAGCTCTACTATTTATTAGTTGGATGACCATTGTGTGTGCTTTAGTTTCACCAGCATGACTGCATTTATTGCAAGGAATCATTATAATGACAAAATTATTCAAGGAATTTAAAAAACTTAGCAACATTCCTGGAAAAAGGTGCCAAAATTATCAAAGCATAACAATACACTATTTTTATTCAGTATAGCTAAAGTGTATTATAAAGCTTATTAACATATATACATGCTGCAGCAATTGCAAAAGGGAATATTGGTTTAAGGTTAACATTTTAACATTATTAATAGTGAGTAATAGTGCTATGGTTATTATTGTGTGGATGGGCTAGGCAAAGCAAAGTCTGCTTTCTTGCTTGCATAAACCATTGCTGTACAGGCTACTTCCATTTATTGGGAGCAAGATATCATAGTAAAAGGGAAATCCTGTAGAAGTTTTGGGATGTATCTGTAATTTAGATAAAGGTCCATGGCCTGTGCGTAGTATCTGGCAGGAGCTTACTAGTTTAATTGGGCACTCTGCCAGGTTGGAGAAGAAGCCAAAGGCCAAGTAGGGGACTAGAATTGTAGGTAACTGGGTATATTTTAATAATTAGGGTATTAAGCCATCTAGTTTTACAAACCAGGTGAAAATTAGAATGGAATAAAAGTACTGAAGTTTAGAACTACACAAATCACCAAGTATTATCCACATAGACTTTGTATTTCAGATACTAATGGGACGTTCATACATTCAGCAGATAGGGAAGGCAAATGAACGGTGGCAAGTACACAGGGATCCAACACTTATGAATAAACTAGTACATCCTGATCTCTATTCAATAGTGGGGCTGAAGCTATTTGTATACTTTCTGACTAGATATTGGTAACCAATAGGATCCACCAAGAAACATTTGGAGATGCAAAGAAAAACAAGCAAATAAGAGAACAATTTAAAAATCCATTTCCTGGATTTCTTTTTCATGGATTTATCTAGACAGGGGACCTCTGTGCTACTTTATGTATTCAAAAGCCCATCTCCTACTTTCAAGAATGATGCTACCCCATTATTATATTCCATTGGGCCTATCGAGTAGTAAAGTCTCCTAAAAAGCAATATATTAGGTTCACATGTTTCTAGATATTCAATAAAATATTGTGCTGAATAGAATTTAAGCAGATGGGATCATTCAGTCTCAATTGTCAATGTGGGTGCCTCTTATGAACAGAAATTAGGTGGGTTTGATATGATAGGCTTTTCACAAAATTCAGGTTTTCCATAGGCCAAATAATGGAAAATGCAAAAATTACTAGTTCTTTTGCTTGGTAGGTCATCATAATTCAGGGCAGTAGCCAATACAGTTGTAGTTCCTCAGTCACATCCAATTTGGTCATAACTACATCACTGCCAACACAGTGAAGATTCACAAGTATTAAAATCTATAAAAATTTAGATGTCTTATTCTTTCACTGTTGTGGTTGATATCACAACTACATTTAAAAATCAGACTAAACTTCCTAATGAACTATCTTTAATTTATTAAGCACTTAAAGTGCTTGGGCCCTGCACCCCATGGGAGACCAGGAGAAGCACCTGGCTCCTGCCATCGGATCAACGTGGTGCGCCGGCCGCAGCGCGCCAGCCGCGGCGGCTATTGGAGGGTGAACCAAAAGCAAAGGAAGACCTTTCTCTCTGTCTCTCTCTCTCACTGTCTACTCTGCCTGTCAAAAAAAAAAAAAAGAAAGAAATATAAAAAGCATTTTAAATTATTTAATTTAAATATACTCATTCCAATATATTTCAATTAGATGATCATGTACATGTAATTTATATATATATATAATTATGTTTGCAAGAGAATATTCTTGACTATAATGAAGAAAATATTTTAAATCAATAATAGATTAGATTCAATATGCTAAAATTATCTTTGTGCTGTTTTAACTTTCCTCAAAACAAATTTTCTAAAAAGAACTGAGCATTCAATTTTTAACCAAGAACATTAAACAATTCACACAAACTAATGTTATTTCAATTTATTGCATCTTTAAACTCCAGAGAATTAAATAAGAATGGTTATTCTTTAAAACAACACTTTATATATTTATGTTGACTGTTTTACTAGGACACAAAATTAATTTATAATTAATTTATAATTATAATTATAATTAATTAATTAATTTATAAATATATTTTAAATATTAGAAATATTGGAGGGACATTCTAGGAAACCAAATAGAAAAGCCCAGAATTTTCCTTCTTTACAGAGAAAAATCTGTATCGGTTACATGTCAAGGTGAATGTCTGAATAGGAGCAGTAAGGGAACAGTGAGAACACAGTAGGACACTGAAACGAGGCACAGCAGCACATAAAAAGGAACAAAGTCAACCAGGAGGCTGAATCCCTGGCCCTACAGCCAGGAACACTCCCTGCTGTAAGGGAAAGTGTGAGCAGGAGTGCCTCAGTGGAGTCCATCTGCACAGCTTGCATGGGAATTCATCGCTGCACATACACTCACCACAAACCAGCCACTCAATAAGGAGAGCTCCCTGGAAAACTCAAGGCTGCTTTGCTTTAAAGAAGGAACCCAGGTTGTCTCCTCCCAAAACTCTCAGACCACTGACTGTGACACTGTGGTGCCATCTACAGAAGGTGTTCGAAGGAATCAAGGAGTTTTTGACAAAAACTCCAACATTAGAAATTCCTGAACAAGGCATTCATAAGAAGATCCTCTTCAGATCAGTTTCAGCTTAAAGGAAAGGGACCTTACCAGGTGCTACTGAGCAAGACTACCTCCTTGAAATTAGGATTAAACTTCTACCACTTAACGTCTTCACAGGTGAATACGAAAGACATGCCTGATTATTCCTGTAAGCCAATCAGAGACGTACCTCTACAAAGCATAAAGCATAAGTAAAGCTTTTGCCTTTGTCACATCAAGACTGCTGCTCCTTAAGGCAAACATGCTGTACCTGCCTTTCTTAATTATCTCTGGGAACTGTTATTGATGATAAAGCCACCTAATGGGATCTTGTATTATAATTCTCTGTTCTCAAGATAAATGGGTTTATAATCTACATAAGGGTAGCCTATCACTGCCCACTATCTGGGAGTCTGTAAGATAAGTTCTTTCCATCTTATTGGGTACCCCATTTATAATTGGTTTTGTTCTAGTTTTTCTTATGCTAATTAACAAATTTATATGTTTTAGAACTCAACTTCTGGGAGTAACTGAACATGCAGGGGACACAGACGTTGGCAATGACCGAGACTGCTCCAGCTCACAAAGCAAATTTGCTAGATAGGATAGGCAGAGACCTCCAGACCCTGGATAGGCAGGGCCTGCACTACGCCCCTCATAAGCAGGAAGCAGTTACAGAAGAGATGATTCAAAGTCCATCAACTCACCTTAGGATTAAGGGGATGGAGTCTCTGAGGGGGGAATGAAGTAGGCAGACATACAGGTTAAAATCCATTAGGCTTGTGAGCTGGAAGACCACACCTTCGCCACGCCCCTGTATGACCTCATGCCCCTACCTGGTCACACCTGGGTGCCCACCAGCCAATCAGGTTAATTCACCACTCTCCTTTGAGAGTGGATTAAAAGCCTGGAACAGGGTGTGTCTGGCCCTTTTTTCTTTCCTCCCTCCTTCACCCTGGCCTCTTGCCAGTAGGGGGCTGGCTGTAGCCCTGCACCTCCTAGGCTTCCTGGCCTAGATGCTCCTCCATGTGGCTGGTTCCTGGTACTCGGTATGAACCCAGATTTACCTCTCTCTCTTAATAAAGCTCTCACTCTCCTATGCATCTTTCGCACTAAATAAAAGCTTAAAATGTACCATGCTGCCTCGTTTATTTATGCCTGTATTTAGAATTCTCTAAATATTAGGCAAGAACCCACTTGGGCTTATTAATATTGGGGATTTATTAATAAGCATATAGTTATATCTTATGGCACCCCAAATTCCGGTAACATATGTGGCACGCCAGATGGAACTTCTGGGAAACTTTAAGGGGCCACATTTCAATATATTTTTAAAGGGTTAAGTTCTGATATCAGACGACAGGTTCCAAATGAGAGAAAGTATGGTTAACGGAGGTTATTAAGAGTAGAAAGTTATTAAAATATATTATTAATTTAAGAAAGTTAAAGATTTGAAGAAGCTATTACTGAAACTGCTTTATTGTTCTATCTTGTATGTTATGTTATATGTGTGTACATATTGTATGTATACAGGGGAAAATTTATTTAGAACTGTTTAGGGGCCGGCACCATGGAGCAGTGGGTTAAAGTCCTGGCCTGGAGCGCTAGCATCCCACATGGGCGCCGGTTCTAGTCCCAGCTGCTTCTCTTCTGATCCAGCTCTCTGCTATGGCATGGGAAAGCAGTAGAAGATGGCCCAAGGCCTCGGGCCCTGCACCCACATGGGCGACCTGGAAGAAGCTCCTGGCTCCTGGCTTCAGATCAGCTCAACTCTGGCTGTTGTCTTCATTTGTGGAGTGAACCAGCAGATGGAAGACCTCTCTCTGTCTCTACCTCTCTCTGTAACTGTCTTTCAGATAAATAAAATAAATCTTTAAAAAAAAAGAACTCTGCTTCAATTGGCTTATAGATAAAAGATTGCTCATAATTTAAAATTAACTGAAGAAATCTTTTTGATTCACATGACCTAGATAAATCTCTGTTTGGTAGAAAGAAACTAAAAATGTTTTTACATGGTTATGCTTGAGTTTGCTGATCAAACAAGTTACACTGTGCTAGATATTTAAGATTTGTTTCCAAATACATGTATTTTTGTCTTAAAATGTATAGAAGGTACTGGACCTTCTGGTAAGTGTTTTCATAAGTTGTTATTTGACAGTTAAAATTGCTTATTAAGTTATTCACAGTAAGCGATCTGGGAAGTCACATTTGTTCCTTCATTTCTCTATTCCCTTCAAGATGGGAAACTGATTCTGTTCTGAAGGACTCTCCATAAGAAGCACCACGGCTCACTAGGCTAATCTTCCGCCTGCGTTGCCGGCACCCCGGGTTCTAGTCCCAGTTGGGGCACCGGAGTCTGTCCCGGCTGCTCCTTTTCCGGTCCAGCTCTCTGCTGTGGCCCTCGAGGGCAGTGGAGGATGACCCAAGTGCTTGGGCCCTGCATCCGCATGGGAGACCACGAGGAAGCACCTGGCTCCTGGTTTCGGATTGGTGCAACGTGCCGGCCGTAGCGGCCATTTGGGGGTGAACCAATGGAAAAGGAAGACTTTTCTCTCTGTCTCTCTCTCTCTCTCTCTAACTCTGCCTGTCAAAAAAAAAAAAAAAAAAGAGTACAGTTTGATTTTTAGACATTATAAAAGAAATGGCTAACATTTTTTTCTGTAGTAATAATAGCCTGGCTATATAACATAGCTTGAAGGAAAGTTTAAATTATGATTTCACAGCTATATTTACTTTGCCATGGGCACAGTAAACAGGCATAAACTCCCTTTTCAAACCAAATGAAGGGAGAAAGAGTTTTACTAATGACTTCAAATTTTATAGATTAGGTGGTCTGCATGTTTGATGTTAAAGTGAGGGCATAGCTTTCCTCATGAGCATTGTCTGCCTCACAGATAAACCACTCTCAGAGCATGCCTGTGAGTGTAGATTTCTAGCTTAGGCCACCAAAGATTAGGAATGCAACTGAGCACCTTCTTGACTTGCATCCTCTTAAAAGTTGCCTCCATGGTCTCCTTTGTCAGAAACCAGGAGGAAACTGGAGCAAGTTAGGCAGCAGGAACAAGACAAGGATATACACTTTCTTATTCAATATAGTTCTTGAGGTTTTATCCAGAACCATTAGGTAAGAATAATAAATAATGCCATGCAAGTCTGAAATTGGAAATAAAATTATCCCTGCTTCCCAATGACATTGACATTGGAACTTGACCCCTTAAAATTACATAAGAATGTGGCCTTTTAAAGTTCCCCAGAAGTGCCATCTGGGGTGCCACTTATATTATCGGAATTTGGGGTGCCGTATGCTTATTAATAAATCACCAGTATTGATAAACCTAAGTGTGTTCTTGCCTAATATTTAGAGAAGAATTCTAAACACTGGCATAAATGGTACCGGCAGCATGATACATTCTAAGCTTTTATATAGTGCGAAAGATGCATAGGAGAATGAAAGCTTTATCTAAGAAAGAGGGGTAAATCTGGGTTCATACCGAGTAGCAGGAATCATCCATGTGGAAGAGCATCTAGGCCAGGAAGCATGGTGCAGGTAGGCCAGGAAGCCTAGGGGGGTGGCCCAAAGGCCAAGCACCCTGCAGACAGAGGGCTACAGCCAGCCCCCTCCTGGCAAGGAGCCAGGGTGAAGGGGAAGGAGGAAAGGAAAAAAGGGCCAGACACACCCTGTTCCAGGCTTTTAATCCATTCTCAAAGGGGAGTAGTGAATTAACCTGATTGGCTGGTGGGCACCCAGGTGTGGCCGGTGGTAGCTTTGGGATCTGCATAGAGGAAAGGCCTATACTGCTGGGAATGGAGAGTCCCTTCCTGTACTTGCGGGGAAGAAAAGTCCTTGTCAAGGTCCCTGCAGGTGCCTAAAGGTCAACCAATGAGGATCAGACCTGCCTCAACCTTTAACCCCCATGCCCTGAAACTATAAAAGGAGCTCTCCCAATCTCTGATGCGTGACTTCCCTGCCCCCTGCTCTGTTGCTCTGTTGGGACCATGGAACCTCGCCCGGGAGCGGAACCCCAATAAAAGCCTGTGAATTAATTGATTCATCTGCCTGGGAAGATTTGTTAAGCGCTGGACACCTTGAGCCAGGTAGGGGCATGAGGTCACAGGGGCATGACGAAGGCGTGGTCTTCCAGCTCACAAGCCTAATCAATTTTAACCTGTATGCCTGCCTACTTCAACATGATGCAAGATATAAAATCACATATGCAAAAAGAAACAGCATTTTTATACATGAACCATGGTCTTGCTAAGAAAGAACTTATAAGAATGATTTCATTCACAATAGCTCCAAAAATACAAATGCCTTGGGATAAATTTAAGCAAGAATGAAAAATCTCTATAATGAAAATTGAAAAATACTAATAAAGTAAATATAAGAAGATTTATAAAATGGTATAATGGAAATACTACCTATGTTCATGGATTAGAAGAATTAATATTATCAAAATATTTATATTACCTGAAGCAATTTAAAGAGACCATGCAATCCCTATCAAAATACAAATGACTTTTTTACAGAATTAAAAAAGTCCTAAAAATTCATATGGAAATGTGAGAAGTCAGTCATGTTAATCGGCACTCAAGGTGGTCCAAGTGGAAATTAAGGGTGCAAAATTCTTTCTTCTCCCAAAAGTTATCTTTAGCAAAGTCAAATGTGCCACCCCATTCCTTAGGAATTTCCACTTTTCCCATGAGAATACCAAGGAAATGGTGATTCCTTCTGAATTCCCAGTTTATTGTAAATCAAATTAGGTATCCCACTCTTCTGATGGCCCTTTTGTTTTATATTGAGCAAACCAGATAGTAAAAAGATTACAAATCAGGTCTTTTGATGAATTTGTCCCTGCCTTATATGGACTGACATTTTCTTCCCCAAGATTGTGCTTAAAAACTCCACTATCACCAGGCCCTTAGGGTTTTTCCTCTATTGGAACACCTCCTCCAGGCCACTCTGGCTGGAGTTCTCTTAAATAAATCTTGCTTGGGGTCAGTGCTGTGGCACAGCGGGTTAACGCCCTGGCTTGAAGCGCTGGCATCCCATATGGGCACCTGTTCAAGGCCTGGCTGCTCCATTTCCCATCCAGCTCTCTGCTGTGGCCTGGGGGCGGGCAGTGAAAGATGCCCCAAGTCCTTGGGCTTCTGCACCTGCGTGGGAGACCTGGCATAGACTCCTGGCTTCAGATTGGCGCAGCTCCGGCCATTGCAGCCAATTGGGGAGTGAACCAGCGGATGGAAGACCTCTCTCTCTCTCTCTGCATCTCCTTCTCTCTGTGTGTAACTCTAACTTTCAAATAAAGCTTTTAAAAAATAAGTAAATGAATAAATCTCACTTTACTTTTTGTGTTGTCCTCTTGGAAATTCTTCCATGTGAGACAAAGAACTGAGGTAATATTTTCTCTGTCACCATTTCACCTGTAACAGAAACACAAAAGACTTTGAGTAGCCAAAGCAGTCTTGAACAATAAAAACAAAGTTGAAGGCATAATAAACCAGATTTCAAGACATACAGCAGGGCTATTATAGTCAGAACAGCATGGTACTGATGTAAAAGTAGATCAATGGAACAGCATAGTAGCTCCAGAAATAAATCCACACACTGTGACAGCCAATTTATCTTTGGCAAATATGCTAAAAAACATTCCTTAGAGAAAGGACAGTCTTTTCAATAGTGATGGGAAAACTGGATTTCCACATGCAGAATTTTCAAACAAGACCCTCTTACACCCTGAACAAAAATCAACTCAATACAGATTGATTATCTAACTATAATTCCTGAAACTGTAAAACTACTAGAGGAAAACACAGGGTCATCTCTATAAAACATTGGCATAGGCAATGTCTTTTTGGATAGGACACCAAAAACACAGTCAAGAGAAGCAAACATAGACAAACGGGGTTTTATAAAACCAAGAAGATTCTACACTGTGAAGAGATTACTTTTCAAAATATGAGATACAAGTGGCCAAGAAACATGAAAAAAATGCTATCAGAGAAGTGAAGTATTATCTCACTCTAGTTATGCCTTTTAGAATGAATAATGCTGGTGAGGAGGTGAAGAAAAGGAAATCCTGATACACTATTAGTGGGAATTTAAATTAGTACATGACTAGAGTATAAATTAAATTATTTAAACTCTGAAACTGTAAAAAAGAAATTTAGAGATGGTTTAAGAGTTTGTGAAGTTTATAGATAACACCACACTTAGTTCTGTGCCACTGTCAAATACTTTGAGTTCTTCCTTGTCTTATTAAAATTTAAATGCTAAATTCTTCTCTTGCTAAATGATGATGAAACCATGTCATTCATCTTCTCTGAATTTTTGCTTCCTCATGAAAATCATTCATATCTATAATTGCTCCTCCTTATTCAGATTCCATATTGCACATTTACTTATTCACTAAAGTTTATTTGTAGCCTCCAAATTAATGTTCAAGTACTTTCACAGTCATTAGTACACACACAGAATAGTGGAAAATTTGTTTTGACTGGCATGCGTGTTCTCAACTGAAGTCCATAAAGCAATACATTGCCTTTCTGTTTTAGTATTTAGTACCATATTTTTCACATTTCCATGCTCTGCTAATTTCACTTCTTCAAATGGCCCCCAAACATAGTGCTGAGTTGACACCCAGTGTCACCAAGTATAAGAAGGGTGTATTATGCCTTAGAGAGGAAATATTTGTGTTCAAAAAATCTTCATTCAGGCATAAAAATACAATCTGGTGGCTATGAATTCAGTGTTAATTACTCAAGTACCTATTTTATAAGGAGTCTTCAAACAGAACAAAACACACATAAAACAAGGTTATACACTGACCAGTTTATGGACTGGTTGTAAGCAAATGCTTTCAGGAATTGCAACCTGTATTCTGTAGGAACAGCAGTTTAGTATTCACTAATTCAATATTCACAGTAACTTTATAGAACATAGCTACTGTGAAAAATCAGGATCAACTAGACTTCTAAATGCCGTTGCTAAGACTAATGGAAATAGCATCTACAAAACAATTAGCTCAGTATTACATCCTTGTATTAATACTGTGGGTAGTAAAAGTGTGGGTGATTTAACAGAATAAACTGCTCATCACTGTACAAATCTCTTGGGCCAGTGGAATGCCATATACTTATTTCAATGCACTAAAGCATTCCTTGTTGCCTCAGGTAATATGAGAAGTTAGCTCAGTAGCCCATACATAGAAATAGTGTTACACCAAGCAATGACCTACTCAAAAGAAATATTTCTAATTCAAAAGCAAACCTGTTGTTTCTTGTCAAGTCTTGTACTAAATAACACATCCTATAAATTTCATTGTATAGATTTTCCTGTTGGATTTATTTTTCTGATTTTAATTTCTGTAGCCTTTATATAATTTTGAATTTCTCCATGGGCTTCCATTTTTCTATAGCAATGGGAGTGACATGGGATATTTAATAGTTGCTGGTGTTTATTAACAATATTTTAAAGTAGTCAACTGTTTATCATTTCTTCCAGGCTGCATAAATATCTATTAGATACAACAAAAATTAAAAGTAACTAATGACATGAGATTTCTGTGTATATTATATGTGAATGAATATGGTTTATCTGTGCATATAATTATTTTACTGACTTACTTAACTGCTACACAGAAATGCCATTTTTGAATTTTGAACAGATAGACTAATGTTTGTTTATACATGTGTCATACTGCTGCCAAGACAAGTGTCAAAATTTTGCTTCAGAAATTATACATATTTTTGACAGGTGAGAACTCAGAACTTATTTCTACTGCTTTTCAAGTTTGTTTGGTATTATATTGCTGATATTCATTAACTGTTTTGTTATATATTTTTAGTGCTAGAGTAAGCCTTAAAAAGTAATACTGTTTTAAAAGGGTATAAAATGATTTCTACTACAAAGAACTAAATGTTGCCAATCATTTTAGAAAACAGGATGCATTCTGTATTTGATCTTCAAAATCATGTATATAAGCTTTTTGTTTTGTGTGTCTCTACCCAACCCCAAAAATCTAAGAAGTCTGCAATGAGAGTATGATTCTCCATTGCCTTTGAAATTCCACCAAATGGACACAGCATTATCTGCTTTCATACTAGGTAGTGGAAAGAATAAAGGATGGATAGATTATAATGGCAATGATCAAAGAGAAAAATATAGTATCATTTCTCTAGGATATTTCCAAGGACACACTTAAGGACACATGAAAATCTTTCCAAAATATAAGACTTTTATTCCCAGGCAATCCCACCAAGCCGAATAAATGCACTTCTTAAAATACCGAAAATTTACCCAAATTATATGATTTCTCATCTAAATGGTAGTATATTTAATGTTCACATAATCAGATTTGAGTCTATGTTTCCTTGTACAGAGAAAAATGAGAAAATAAGAGTGATAGAGTAAGTATTGTCACAAAGCAGTGCATGTTCAGTCTAAGGAAAGGTATTCTTTTTTTTTATAAAAGTAACATTCTCTCTCTCTCTCTCTCTCTCTCTCAAAATATATATATGCATATATATATATGGTGTTAAAATATTCTTCCTTTGTGAGATTTGTGATAGTAAATGACATTTTAAAATTATCATTATTGGGAAAACAAAAACTAACAACTCTGTGAAATATAAAAGTCTGGGAACCCCTGATCAGTGTCTTACCAAATTTTACAGGGGAAAATGCACACAGGTGGCAGCTTCACTGGCTACACCACAGCACTGGCCCCGGTTATATATATATATATATATATATATATATATATATATATATCTTTAAAACTTAGGCATATTCCTTCCATATGGTTCAGCCATTCCACTCCCAGGTTTTTATACAAAACAACAGATTCATATGTTAATACAAAATCTTGTACACCAATATTCATAAAACCTTTTATAATGTAGAAACTGGGAAACCAAATATTCAGTCAGATAAACTGTAGTTTACAGTTTTGAACACTGTACAATACAATAGAATGCTACGCAGCAACAAAAGTGAATGAACTATTAACACAGGTCGCAACATAGCTGAATTGCAAATAATTGTACTTACTGAAAGAAGACAAACAAAAAGAGCAAATACTGCATGATCTCATTAATTTAAAACTCTAGCAAACACAAACTTCTGTGATGAAACAAAGCTGGTCAGTAGTTACTCGTGAAAATTGGGGCATGAGAATAGCAAGGTGGTACTAAAAAGACAATTTTTGGCTCAGTGGATTCATTCACAATGCTGATGTGGCAATGGTGAGTTTGTCAAGACTGTCAAACTTTACATTTTAGATGTGTGCAGTTTATAGTATATCAATTATATCTCAATAAATATTTAATTTTAAAAATCATTTATTTTAAAATGATTTTTTTTTGTATTTCTTTGTAAAGTGTAGAAAGAGAGAGAGAGAGAAAATGAGACTGAGAGAGTCAGACAGGCCAATCTCCCATCTGCTATTTATTCCCCAAATGTTTGCAACGACTAGGGCTGGGCCAAGACAAATCCAGGAGTCAGTAATTCAATGCAAATCTCCAATGTGGGTGGCAGGGACACAACTACCTAAGCCAACATCTACTGCCTCCTAGGATGTGCATTATCAGGAAACTGGAGTTAGAAGCAGAGTTAGAAATGCAACCAAGGCACTGTAATATGCTCATATCCAAGTGGTGTCTTCATTGTTGCATTAAATGCCCAGTTCACTCATTATTTTTAACAAATCTTCAAGTGAATCTATAATTAGTAGGTTAAGAGAGAGAAAGAGATCTACATATTAATGAATCCAAAGATGAATATAGTTGACTGATTAGACACCTGCAAATATCTTTCCTTCTTTTGTACTCTTTTTATTCATTATTTGTTTAAAAAGACATTTGTTATTTTTCTATTTGTTTATATAAGCACCAATGTTGACAACAGACACATTTTGAGTCATGCGTAACTCCTAGAACTGCTGTTTTTGCTGTTGATGTAAATCCTAAAGTGTTAAAGGCAAAGACAAATCTATGGGTCCTCTTTCCTCTACATTTGTTAGATAATGGTACAAAGTAAGCTTTTGGGAAGGCTGGAAAAGGTACTATAATATTAGTATTAAAACAATCTATGTTAATTTTTTCTGTTTGAAATAATCATAGAACAATAGAGGCATGAGACTAGTAAGTTGCTTTGGGGAAAAATACAATGTACAGTTTAAGTGATCCAATGTATGTTGCTTTGCTCAAATCATATTTTAGGATTGTGTCCCGCTCTGAAGACTCATTTTATGAAAGGAAATCCAAAGGAAGTCTAAATAGGTATTTAGAAATATAAGGAACCAAGGAATTATCAAAGGAACTTTGATTATTTACCCAGTGAATGAGAAGATTTTGATTGGCAAGGAGTATGATACCTATCAACATTTGAAAGAAAGTCTGAATATTTTCCACGGTGAGCTTCATGCCAATATCCCTGAAGCAGTTAACTGAAATGTGACTCTAGGAGAACCATTTGGATTTATGCAATGTGATTCTAAATAAAGACAATTTCTACACAATTTCTACACACTAATATCCTTTCTCACAGTGGTTAAGGCCACCATGCATTCCTACACATCATGATCACACAATTGATATGTCTGGAAGTTTTGCTATGATCATGCAGTACATAACTCCTTCACAAGAAAATCTCACCAGGCAGTAGCTCAAAGGCATCACTACAACGAGTTTAATGATTCTGCTCCCCAGTTGGAAATAAGGGCTTTCATCATTCATGCTTTTAGATTGACCATTCTACCTAAAATTACCAAACCATATACTGCTCTGCAGATCTGACCTTACTGTTTAGATTCAGACTAATTCCCTGTTGTTGGTGAGAATTTAGACTTTACAATATATAATATAAATATTTAAGCACAAAATATTCATTTCCACAGTTATTTGTGTTTATTTACTAGAGAATCCTAACTCACTGAACAATTTCCAAAACTCCATTCTGTGTTCTAGAGACCTGCTTAACAAGCCAATTTCAAAGAAATCAACTAAATATATTCCTCTTACAATCATTAGTTTACAGAAATAAAGAGCAACATGGTATTATAATTAGTTGAATATTATTTTTAAAAATTTCTTTCAATATCAGTAATGAAAATAAATACATAAATAAGATATCATAAAATATCTCTATCACTAGAAAAGGAAGCACTTATTTTTAATTTTAGAAAGTACCAGGATACCTTAAAGGCTATCCTTGCAAACAACAACAACTGATCTACTAAATTTATTTGACTATTTTGATATTTTGGATCTGGGTAAATGGAATTTGACTATATTTGCACAGGATGTAAGAATCTATTATATTTTCTTGGAGCATGAAGATAAAATTATTCAGGAATTTGAGATATATATATATACATATATACATTAATATTTGAGTCTATATAAATACATATCTACAAAACATGTTTTATTTGCACTGTAGATTTTTTCAGAAGCAAAAATTTTAGAACTTCATGACTTTCTCCCTTTCCTAAAGATTATCGAAAAAGTCCTGTTTCTGTGACTGTCATTCAGCATACACATATCCAGCAGCCGAACAGCAATGTGATCTTGACAGCTCCTGCCAAGGTAGTAATATTGCTTGTAATTGCTCTCAGCTGGGCTTTCAATTCCCTGCGACAGGCGGGAACATCAACAAGGTCAACTCATTTATCTACAGTGGCAGTGGCACTAGCCTATTATGAAAGTACATGAGAATACAGGCTTTAAACCACAGCTTTTGAAACAGGACAAAAACAGAGTGAAGCAAAAGAAGAAATAAAGTCTCAAAATACTTATTTCAATAATTTTTAAAATTGTTTCTTAAGATTAGAACATAACAAAATATGGGAATAAAATTATTCAGATTTCCCAAAAGAGGCAACAATATAGTATGATGGTTCAAAACATGGACCTTGACTCAGTTTATTCATCTGCTAAATGAAACAATCATCGTTAATGCCAGGACAGTCTTGCAAAAAATTTTCATGGTCAATTGCTCACTCATTTTTTTATGAACACTACTAATTTTCCCAGAAAAATACTGAATATGACTTTTCTTTATCACATTTTTGTCTGAACTCTTCCTTTTCACATAAAAGAATACAGCACATATCACTGGATTGACCTAGTTTATAATACTTATTCAACACTTAGCCTCTGGGCTGCCAGTTCAAACTACCTTAATAAACCTAACACTGTCTTTATAATGGCTCATTGCTTAGAAGACAGGATACAATTGATGTCAGTTCAATAATCATAGCAAGAAGAGTTACTTTCTTCACCAAAAATTGAAATGAAATCTCATGAAGAACCCTCTTGAATTGGACAACACCAAGCAAAACTGTAAGATTGAAAACATCCAAGATGCACAATGAATGATGAAAGTGTGTACGTATCTGTTGCCCAAAAGCAATAATGCTGATAATGAACTATGAAGATTTTCTTCCACAGTATTCTTTTTTTTTTTTAAATACCTTTTTTTTTTTTATTTGACAGAGTTAGACAGTGAGAGAGAGAGAGACAGAGAGAAAGGTCTTCCTTCCAGAGGTTCACCCCTCAAATGGCCGCTAAGGTTGGAGCTACACCAGTCTGAAGCCAGGAGCTTCTTCCTGGTCTCCCACGCAGGTGCAGGCGCCCAAGCACTTGGGCCATCCTCCACTGCCTTCCCAGGCCACAGCAGAGAGCTGGACTAGAAGAGCAGCAACCGGGACTAGAACCTGACACCCATATGGGATGCCGGCGCCGCAGGCAGAGGATTAACCTAGTGAGCCACGGCACCGGCCCCAACCACAGTATTCTTAATCGTGAGCCAATGGTGTACACAATGTCAAATGCTCCAACAGAATTCAATGAATTGCCTGCCTTGCATTGTATGCATTACCTGTTACAATTTCTTCCTTCCTTCCTTCCTTCCTTCCTTCCTTCCTTCCTTCCTTCCTTCCTTCCTTCCTTCCTTCCTTCCTTTCTTTCTTTCTTTCTTTCTTTCTTTCTTTCTTTCTTTCTTTCTTTCTTTCTTTCTTTCTTTCTTTCTTCTTCTTTCTTAATTTCTTTCTTTCTTTCTTTCTTAATTTCTTTCTTTCTTTCTTTCTTTCTTTCTTTCTTTCTTTCTTTCTTTCTTTCTTTCTTTCACAGGCAGAGTGGACAGTGAGAGAGAGAGAGACAGAGAGAAAAGTCTTCCTTTGCCATTGGTTCATCCTCCAATGGCCGCCACGGCTGGTGCGCTGCGGCCGGCACACCGCGCTGATCCGAAGCCAGGAGCCAGGTGCTTTTCCTGGTCTCCCATGGGGTGCAGGGCCCAAGCACTTGGATCATCCTCCACTGCACTCCCAGGCCACAGCAGAGAGCTGGACTGGAAGAGGGGCAATCGGGACAGAATCCAGCACCTCAACCGGGACTAGAACCCGGGGTGCCGGAGCCGCAGGAGGAGGATTAGCCTATTGAGCCCCGCGGCAGCTCCTTCCTTCCCTCCCTCCCTCCCTCCTTCCTTTCTTTCTTTCTTTCTTTCTTTCTTTCTTTCTTTCTTTCTTTCTTTCTTTCTTTCTTTCTTTCTTTCTTTTTCTTTTTTCTTTGACAGATAGAATTAGACAGTGAGAGAGAGACAGAGAGAAAGGTCCTCCTTCCTTTGGTTCACCCCCCAAATGACCGCTAAGGCCGGAGCTACACCAATCTGAAGCCAGGAGCCAGGTGCTTCTCCTGGTCTCTCATGCAGATGCAGGGCCCAAGCACTTGGGCCATCCTCCACTGCCTTCCTGGGCTACAACAGAAAGCTGGACTGGAAGAGGAGCAACCGGGACTAGAACCCAGCGCCCATATGGGATGCTGGCGCCGCAGGCAGAGAATTAACTAAGTGAGCCATGGAGCTGGCCCTATCTGTTACAATTTCAACACAATCACTTTTGTAGATCAACATTGAGACTCCTTTCCAAAGACTGCAGGAATATGACTATTTTCTAACAAAAATAAAAATTTCTTCAACACTGGTTTCAATTTTCCACTAACACCCAACCAACCTATACTGTTGACAACATAAAGAAAAAAACACTGGCTACCAAACACCCATTCTTTCACTGAGATTTGTGACATTATAAAGTTATATATTTCAGGATCCAGTGTTGTGGTGCAGCAGGTAAAACTGCTGGCTGGGATGCTGGCATCCCATATCAGAGCACAGGTTCAAGTCCTGGATGTTCTGCTTCCAAACCTGCTCCCTGCTAACGCACCTAGGAAAGCAGCAAGAGATGGTCCAAGTACTTGGGTCCCTGCCACCTATCTGGGAGACCTGGATAGAGTTCTGGGCTCCTAACTTCAGCGTGGACTAGCCCTGGCCATTGAGGCCTTTTGGGGCATAAACCAGCAAACAGAAGATTAATTGACCCATCTATCTATCTATCTATCTATCTGCTTCTATCTTTACCTATCTTGCTGTCTCTTTAACTCTTCCTTTAAAATAAATAAAATCTTTAAAAAATAAAGTTACATATTTAATACACATCATTGCATGTACAGAAATCTTGATTCAAGACAAGGGAAGCATTATAATTATAGCCTTTAGGGGCCGGCGCTGTGCCATAGCGGATAAAGCTACCACCTGTACTGCTGGCCTCCCATATAGGTGCCAGTGCAAGATCCTGCTGCTCCACTCTGATCCAGCTCTCTGCTATGGCCTGGAAAAACAGTAGAAGGCAGCCGAAGTCCTTGGCCCCTGCACCCTTGTGGGAGACCTGGAAGAACCTCCTGGCTCCTAGTTTCGGACTGGCTCAGCTCCGGAAGATCTCTATCTCTCTTCCTCTGCCTCTGCCTCTGCCTCTGCCTCTTGCCTCTCTGTAGCTCTACCTTTCAAATAAATAAAGATAACTTTTAAAAAATTATAGCCTTTAAAATTTGTCAAATATTTAATAAGCATCTATTGTGAATGCAGTACTATAGAAAATATTAAAGTAAACAAAACTTTTCCTGGTCTTTTAATGTGATTAAAGAGAAAAGGCTAACACGTTTTATCACTTGACAAGCATTTTCTGAGCAAGGACTACCTACCAAAACCAGTACTATGATTATACAATGACCTCAACACTGTGATTCAAGTATGCTCAAGGTAGTGTGAGAGAATAAAGAATAGACATCTGACTGAAAAATGGATAAAATCAGAAAAGATTCTTGAATGATATAAGGTTTGGACTGAGCAATAAAAGATTAAATAGTGATTCACTTGACAAATTAGCATAGAAATGGCTATATGTTGAGACGTGAAAAGTGGGTTAAGAGAAAAGGAATAGATAACAAAATCTGATGTTAAGTGATGACTCCAAGACTTTTAAGCTAGAAAACCCAGAAATTTGTGCAATCAAAAGGACAGGCACATTTTGGATTGTCGCTGTTTTTGGAGAACGATAATTGGGTCTTATAGAGTATTCTTTATTGGAAATGAGGGAGACAATTAGCATGACAAATCCTGCAGCAAGATGAAAATACAGGAAAAAAAGCAAAGTGGATGATCAGGGCTGGATTTGAAAGCTGTGTGAATACATAGAAATAATTTGTAATTCACCATAGTTTCACTAGTAATTGTTGAACTTACGATGGTTAGCTACCACACAAATGGGACCCTTAGTTTGGACCTTTCAGCATAATGTCCAGTTGTAAAACACAAAAAGCAGATTTTGCAAAGCAAACTAATATTCTTTTTTTTTTCAAAGATTTATTTATTTATTTGAAAGGCAGAGTTAGAGAGAGAGAGAGAGAGAGAGAGAGAGAGAAAGTCTTCCATCCGCTGGGCTGGTTCACTCCCCAGATTGCAGCAACGGCCAGAATTGTGCCTATCTGACAGGAGCTTCTTCTGAGTCTTCCACACTGGTGCAAAGGCCCAAGGACTTGGGCCATCTTCCGTGGCCTTTCCAAGCCTTAGCAGAGAGCTGGATCAAAAGTGGAACAGCCAGGACTTGAACCAGCACTACCCACCACTCCACAGTGCCGGCACCAAGAAATTAATATTCTTTGTCAAGGGCTACATCTATGTGAAAAATGTGTTACTCTGTGATCAACATACCACAACTCTAAAAGAAGTATATAATACGGAAATTAGTGTCTCCGTCCTACTCTAATGCTGAATTGGTTTGTTAAATATGGTGTCAGCAAAAATTAGTGAAATTTACTACACATCATAAGCAAGAATTATTTTTTAAAAAAAGCTCTCAATGACCTGTCACAATAATCATTAGAGTGCAAAATCATGTTCTGGAGTCACTGTAGGATGTTGCATACTTTCTGCAGCCACTAAAATGGGTCAGAATTCATAATTAGCATTATTTTGATTTTGTTACCAAAATGCCGTTACAGTATCACTGTTACAGTATCACTTTGTAACAATTAGATTATGAATACCATATTTGTTACCATTCCGTCACAGGAAGCTGCACAAAAATATTCTTGGTGACAGAGCATAAACTACTCATCCATTTTCTTACCATGCAATTAAGACTGTTAATTGAACTAGTATTTTACAAAGGATGCAAAGCCCACAACCAATCTTCTTACACACACAGGAAATATATATACTTTTATAACCAATTATCTATTTTTGAAGAACATTCATCTGGTTGAGTTGAAAATGAAAGTGATTAGTTCTCTTTAAATTTAATTTTTGACATCAAAGTCCTGAGTTCAAATATCCCTTTCATGTATAGCTTTCTTTGTGAGCATCTGATACTTTCTTTGTTTGAGCTAATATCCTTCCCTCTCAAAATATTAAATTGACACAAATATCTAGCACATGGACCTGTGTCTATTTTTTTAAGTAATATGGAAAGGACAGGCCTGGATGTCATGCAAGGAAAAGTATAGCCTATACTTAAGTTTAAAAAATGTCCAATCGCCAAGAAAGATATTGGCATTGGGAACAGCATAGTACATAATATATTCAGAGTAGGCAGCATAAATGAGCTTAAGGCGGAGATGAATATACACTTGGAATCAATATAGTTGGATATGTTTGCTGAATAGCAAGATGCACCTGCTGAAAGGCAGCAGGATAACTAGATTGATACTGGCTGTTTCCAACCATAAATTCCATGTTTCAAAGTAATATTTCATGGCTGGCAACTGTAACAGTGGTGGCACAGTTGGATTGATTGGCACAGAACACAAAGTTTTATTTGTCAACAAATGTATTTCATGATTCATCATAGACTCACTGATTGATTGGATGTTAGCTACATAGAAAAAAATTTATAAATGTATCACAGAAGGTTTTAGAAATCTGTCAACAACACTGATTCATCATCCTGGTCACCTACTGGAAGGATGCAGAAGTTTTCCTGGTAGTTATTTCTATTCAGTACAGAGACAAGAGCTTAGTAAACAGACTCACATGCAACAAATGCCTAGCATAATCATCTCATTCAGGGTGTTATCAGTGTTGTGCTTGGCGCAAAACTTTTGTCCCCTAACTTTTGTGCCCCATAATTCACCTAACCATTAATGGATACCAGAAGGCCATGGAGGAACAACTAACTGTAAACTTCTTGTAGTGGATAAGAGCAGTTAGTAGGTAATGGATAATACTGGTGAATTTGGAATCAGACAATCCTGAGTTGGAAAAATTTAGTTTCTTTCTCTGTATTTGGGAACAAGTTATTTATTAACCCTAAGATTTGTTTCTTAATGTGTAAAAATAGAAATGTTAGCATAAGCATGAAATGGAATGATGCAAGTGTTCAAAAATACTAGCCATCATTCAGCAGTTTTAGTCACACAACATTAGGCAATATGGTCCTTGGCTCCTCTCAGATATGATGCCTTATACTAGCTATTCTCAACAGTTCAGAAACAGTATTATGCAATGCCTGAGCCGTATCCGCACCCTTCAGTCATTTCCTGATGCACTGGGGAGGTGACTCTGAACATTTCATTTCTTCCCCTGAACAAGGAGGTTACTGCTCATAGAAATTGGACAATTTCACTTCTTGGCCCTTCTTCCTCCTATTTAAAGGTCAGTCGATTGATCCATCTGTCAACAACTCATTAGTGAGAAAGTTCAAAAACCATCTGATTTATTAGAGTGGTCTATATAAACGGGCCCTTTATGAATATGTGCAAAACGCATGTTTGCTTAAGGTGCTGTCATTTGCGAAAATCTATATCAAACAAAACAAAACCTGCGGGAAAATGAAAAAGAAAAAAACATTTACAGGTGATTGAATTGCATAAACCAAGCACCAGGGAGCAGCAATAACCCAGAGTGGTTCGTGGTTGTTTATTCAAAATTGTGACAGACTACACAATAAAAGCACATGGATGTTTTTAGTACAATTCTTACAACATTCTTCTGCCCCCATTATTAGGTAGAGGAATAAATCTTTGATTTTTACTTGGATAATGCCTTAGGACTGAAAATCCAATGAATGGAATAGCGAGAAAAAGCTTTCATTTTTGTTAAACAATTAAAACTATATCCACAAAATCAGCATCAATTTGTAAGATCTCTCCTATTAGGCATCATGCAGCCCCAGCCTCCTGAGTACTTGTTCATCAACTCTAGATTGGCTAGTCCCTTGAGTTCTCAAAAATATATAAGAATCAGTTTTCTAGTTTTCAGCTGTACTGAACTGACCCTGGGCTTACTTTGCTGCCGTCTCCTTGATTGTTTAGTGGGCTTCAGCTCTGGTGACTCAATAACTGCCTCCTAGCTTTGACCTCCGATTACTCCCTACCCCCCAACTTATTACTTGCCCATACATTTTTCTTGTTCCTGTCATACTAAATTGTAAATCACATCCCTGAAGCTGACTTGCAAACTTCAGAGAATATCAAGAGAATTCAGGTATATACACACACACACACGTAGAAAAATAAAACTTCATGCATTTTGTAAGAATTATCCAAAAATTTCAGAACAAATGAGCTTTCGATATGTTATTGGATTCATTCTCTAAAGAAACTAAACTCACTGCATGTTTTGTCACATTACTGACGTTGATGCCAGATAGATATCAAATCATGGTCTCAAAGTAATTGAAATCCATTATGATTACAGATTTTTATTTACTTCTTTCTGTTAAAAGAACATGAATTCTTAAAGCACTGGAAACATTAGCTTCCTGGTAATTTGTCATAGAATACTGTTTAAACCAGACATTTTCTGTGTGGGAGAATCCATGTATCATAATTCCTCTAGGGGACATTCTCAGGCTACACACTGCCCAACCCCACTGTGTCCTAACCTAAATTTTAACTGTCCTCTCTCAAGAAATATCTCCCTCTGCAGTCAAGAATCTTTTCTGAGATGATACAGATCACTGATGTGAGCTTGGCCTATATTTTTTTCATTTTGGGAATTATTGACTTAAGACTGACATGTATTCATTCATTCAACCAACACATATTGAAGGCCTACTGGGTGACATACTTTTTAAACAAAATGGTAAAATCGAATAAAGCAAATGCCCATCATTTTTGTAAGATATTAGTAGATGTCTTTCTTTTGCCCCAATTTCCCTAACTCAATCTTGAAAAAGTGCAATCAAATTTCACAAGCTACTGAAAATAAGAATATAATTCCTTCATTGACTGACCTATGCCATTTTACCACATTCCATTATGGAAAATTGAGTATTCGAGGGTAATTTTCACATTCAGTTTGTCAATAATTACCGGAAAAATTCATACTTTTGTTAACTTACTGGTAAGATGGTGATATTACAATAAGATTCAATAGGCCGGCACCCCGGCTCACTAGGCTAATCCTCCGCCTGCGGCGCCGGCACACCAGGTTCTAGTCCTGGTCGGGGCGCCGGATTCTGTCCTGGTTGCCCCTCTTCCAGGCCAGCTCTCTGCTGTGGCCCGGGAGTGCAGTGGAGGATGGCCCAAGTCCTTGGGCCCTGCACCCCATGGGAGACCAGGAGAAGCACCTGGCTCCTGGCTTCGGATCAGCTCGGTGCGCTGGCCGCAGCGCGCCAGCTGTGGCGGCCATTGGAGGGTGAACCAAAGGCAAAAAGGAAGACCTTTCTCTCTCTCTCTCTCTCTCTCTCCCTGTTGACTCTGCCTGTCAAAAAAAAAAAAAAAGATTCAATATCAAAATAGCTGTATTTCCAAAATCGAAAAATTATTTTTATTATTAATCTTATAATGTTGTAACTTGTACTCAAAATTCATATTTTGTACATTTTCAATATAAAATTAATGTCTTTCTAATGTCCATTTTATCTTGAAATAAGTAAACACTTCATATTTTTTATATTGTATTTCACATATTTCAGACACTTTATCTCAAAAGTTATGTTAACATATTAAAAATAGAAGTCATTAATCCCAGGATTCAGCTAGGGTGTACTTCATTTTCTGTGAGAGAATTCCTGCCTTGCATGCAATTAATGAAATAGTTTCCCTAATTACCCAAATGCCAAATTTGGTCATAAATACATCTCTCACATACTGTATAGTCAATATCTATCTCTCTCTCTCTATATATAGTATATATAATATATATATATAGTCTCTGTCTCAATATACATTCATTCATCAGAGATTATAGAAAGTTAAAGGATGAGCAACATAATTATACAATACATGAGCATTTTTGTTGTCTACCTGGCTTTTACTTTAATTGGGGTACTGACATTTTCAAATTAATTTCTTTACTTTCTCTGTTTTTTTGTTTTTTTTTTTTTTTTGGACTGCTTCTTCCTCATCAACTAGGAATTGCTTACCAAGTTAAACTGTCCTTCTTTCCCACTAAGTATAACATAAACTCCAGTAATAATTGGTCTTCTTTCAAAAAACTCAAACTTAACTAAATACTAAACAAAATGTCCTTTAAATCACACAGAATAGATAACCTTGAGATAACCTATTTTCTTTCTAATTAACACAGCACAGAAAATGTGCAGAGAAACATATGCTTCTGCTCTCCCCACAGTTCAGGCTAATGCAACACTTCCAAAGACTGCAATATGAAATGATGAGCAGATTAGGACTAAGAATACAGAATAAAAGGGAATCTACCCCAAGAGGGGAGTGCTTGTTCAACCACTAACATTTGACATTTTTTGTGAAAAGTTGGTTCTGATTCTACAATGTGAAATGCAAAGTGGCTTCTCCTCCTACCATAAGCACAGGAACCACTTTTTGTGAGATGGAGTGAGTGTGACCACACCAACTCCCAACACTTAATTCTGAGGTAAATTAAGAATTCTCCATTACATTAAAACCCAGAAGTCAAAAAAAGCATACACACACACACACACACTTTAATCCAAGCTTTTTCTCCTTAACTTTTTTCTCAATAAGTAAGTCTGTTTTGTTTAATTTATTTGAAAGGCAAAAAGAGTGATAGGAAAAAAAGATTTTCAATCTGCTGGTTCACTCTCCGAAGGCTCACAACTATTCTCATTAGCAGGAACCCAAGTATTTGAGCCATCCCCTACGGACTCCCAGAGTGTGCATTAGCAGGACGCTAGAGTCAGATACCAGAAGGAGGTATCAAACCCAAGTACTTTGACATGGGATGAGGGAGTCCCCAAGCAACATCTTAGCGGCTGCACCACATACTCCTTCCATCAATAAGTAATTCTTAAAAGATATAAATGAGTATTTGTTACTACGATGAAAATAACCCAATGCATTCTCTGTTGGTTTAATGCCTTCAGTCCTAGGGCCATACTGAAGGGTTCCCATGATGAGCTGTAATGTCCATGTCTCAGATGTCAAAAGAAGGCTTTATAAAGGTTGCTGAGATATAAAAACAGCCAGTTGGTAGTGTTAAGTGAAACAAGTCAGTTGAGACTTTGGAGTCACAACATCCCTTATTAGGTGCATTTGTAAAATTCAGAGGTGAATTCTGGTAGTACGAGAATCACACATATGAAGGGCTTGCAATGTGTGATTCTTGCAATGTCTGATTCATCAGAAATATGTAGGGTTGAAGCCATCAACTGACTATTATGGTGTATTGGTATTCTAAGCAGTTAAAAAAAGCTTGCTGTTAAGCAAGGAGGGAGAGATGGAGAGAGAGAGGGAAAGGGAAAATAAAAGGGGAAGAGAGAAAGAGAGAGAGAGAGATTCTTTGTTGCCCAGTTTCACTAACTGTACATTTTCTACCAGTTTATAAGGTTTTCTTAATGCAAGTCATTTCTCTATCTGGTGTATATAAGTTTACTTCTACTTAAGTGATTTCTAAGGTAATGTATCTCTATAAAGTATAAATACACTATTTACTAGCACCACAATTACTGTGTGACCTTGTGTGAGTGCCTTAGCACCTCAAGGCTTCAATTTCCATGTATGAAAATAATAGCGGGCCGGCGCCGTGGCTCACTAGGCTAATCCTCCGCCCTGCGGCGCCGGCACACCGGGTTCTAGTCCTGGTCAGGGCACCAGATTCTGTCCCGGTTGCCCCTCTTCCAGGCCAGCTCTCTGCTATGGCCAGGGAGTGCAGTGGAGGATGGCCCAAGTGCTTGGGCCCTGCACCCGCATGGGAGACCAGGAAAAGCACCTGGCTCCTGTCTTTGGATCAGCGCGATGTGCTGGCCGCATCGCGCTGGCCGTGGCGGCAATTGGAGGGTGAACCAACTGCAAAGGAAGACCTTTCTCTCTGTCTCTCTCTCTCTCTCACTGTCCACTCTGTCTGTCAAAAAAAAAAAAAAAAAAGAAAGAAAATAATAGCTCCTACTTCTTATGTATGCTTTGAACATTAAATGAAATGATAGATTTACTTTAATCTTATTACAACAAAACCTGGCACGGTAAATCCTTGAAATATGTTAACATTATTATCATTCTCTGAAGCCTGTGCCATTGTTTCTATCTGGTGTATTTCCAAAGTGGACTTTCAATAGAGTGTGCATTCTGTAAATTAACCAGTCACTCAACAATTGTATTTATACTCAATAACCGAGGAAGAATAGCCACTTTTAAAGCAAGAATTGTCAGGACTAGTCTCATAATTGTGTTTTGTGAGGGAACTTCGGGATCTTCATACTCACAACCAATGCTCCATCGCCACTTCCACCTCTCTGATTCACACACACACACACACGCACACACACACTCATGCACACACACACATACTTTCCTTTATAGTGATTCCTATAACAACATCACAGATTTGGTCTTCTTTGTTAAGCACTGTTCTTTTTGGTAAAATTTCTATTAAAATTTCAATTCCCCAAGGAGATCAACACATTAAGTGATTCACACTTTAATGTGACTAAACTTGTCAGATTTTCTTCTCTCTGAGAAAGGCTCTGATGAATGCAGCTCCTGATAGCTAGTGGGAGGTCACCCACTCAAGATAAACTCTGCTGCTTCCCAATTTTGCCATGGGCTGACTGGCCCTGAAACACGCTGTTAGTTTTTCATATTAAAAAATGTCCTTGCAGAAATGGTGTTGTTTAGGTGTTTTTTTTCCAAATGCACCAGAGAAGAAAAAAGCAGACTTGCAAATCCATAATTGATGCTGCTGGAAAGTTTGTTTGAACAAAGCTGATTGAGAACATATTCAGGAATGGTTTATCCTTAAATAAAGATTAACCTTCCTCTGTTGCCAAAAATCACCCAGACATTTTGTTATCTGCCAAGAAAATGCTCAGAGGCATCTTTAACTTGCAAAGCTGTTTGCAGCTTTAATTCTGAATTGACATTTGTTCTTTAATTGCAATAAATCTCTTTACAAGCCCATTTGCTTTGAATGTTTCTTGGACATATAACCTGTCATTCTTTAAGTGAGGTTACTTTGTTCTTTCCTGAGCACAAGCACACAAGAACTGCAATTTCTTTCTTCTGTAGCACAGACATTATCGTCTGAAAAGCCATTTTCAGAGATGGCCAAGGGGAAGAAGAAAGGGTATGTATAAAGCCTCAGGACAAGTGACATTTTGTTCTTTATCCTCCTTCATGATCCTGGCCAACATTTTTAGACATACAAAATCAGGTCACCTTGAATGTCAAGAACAGCCTAAAGGAGACAAGCATACTAGCCTCAGGGAAAGAGAAGAAAGGGAGAGAAAAAGGGAGAGAGGATTGGGAAGAATTGACTTTCTTGCATGCCATTGCCTCTTTCTGAAAGAAGGAATCCTTACTCTGCTGCCAGTCACTGCAGCAATACAAAGTGGCATCAAGAAGCTCATTGAAAAGTGGGAAAGATAAATTTATCTTGGTGTAAATTTTTTTTTGAACTATTAGGAGACTTTTTGTATACGTTCACCGACTATCACCAAATCCAATTTGACACATTTTCTAAACTTGGGAATAGCTCTGTACATATTCATGCCACTCTTTTCCCTCTGTGTCCATTTATTTCAGGGTTTACCTAAGTGCAAGACTTTCCATAGTCTCTTTCTAAGTCAGTTTCATAGTCTTACGTAACTCATTAACCTTTTTTTCCCATTTATCCATCCATAAAATCTGTCCTGATGTAATCTAATGTTTCCCTGGCTTCACTCATGTGAATATTATCTTCACAATTTCTGCCATAGTCTGCATTGTGTGAGCTATGACTTGCTTAAGAAATTTCTTTAAAAAGACTAGCTTTAAAAACCATGTATCTGTCTTAGGGAATGATATCAACAAAATAGCAGTCATGATGTACTACCTGTATCTTTGCAATATACTTTAAAAAATAATTTTAAAAATTAAAAAAAGTTGGGCCGGCGCCATGGCTCAGTAGGCTAATCCTCCGCCTTGTGGCGCCGGCACCCTGGGTTCTAGTCCAGGTCTGGGCGCCAGATTCTGTCCCGGTTGCCCCTCTTCCAGTCCAGCTCTCTGCTGTGGCCCGGGAGGGTGGTGGAGGATGGCCCAGGTCCTTGGGCCCTGCACCCGCATGGGAGATCAGGAGAAGCACCTGGCTCCTGGCTTCTGATCAGCGCGGCGCACCGGCCGTAGCAGCCACTTGGGGGTGAACCAACGGAAAAGAAAGACCTTTCTCTCTGTCTCTCTCTCTCACTGTCCACTCTGCCTGTCAAAAAAATCTTTTTAAAAAAGTTTTTCAAATACCACATAAACTCAGTTTATGTAATGCCATCCTTTGTGAGACCTTTGTATGATTAGAGCATTTACCAAGAGTTGATTATATTCAGAGCTGTTCCCAAGTTCTCACCTAGAGAACTGCCTCTGTCCCTTATTTAGGGATCTTGACAAGTCACCGATGCCTACCACATAAAGTTGCTAATAAGACAATTGAGAAAATGCATGTTTGGAGTTAGCATTAGTAAATGTTGGTTACTCTCTATACCACAGTTTTTGCATGTGTGAAATGAATCTGACAATAAATGGATTGAGTATCGGCTTTGGAGTCTGGCCAACTCTACTAAAATCCCTGCTTTACTTGCTTAACCTTTATGAACCTCGGTTGTCTCATTTACGTTGGGTGGTTGTTGTCAAGATAAAAAAATATTGTATTTCAAGTGTTTAAAACAAACAACTATACTATATAAATACTATATAAATAGTAACATCAGTATTTTTTTAATCTTTTATTTAATGAATATAAATTTCCAAAGTACGACTCATGTGTTACAATGGCTTCCCCCCCATACCGTCCCTCCCACCCACAACCCTCCCCTTTCCCACTCCCTCTCCCCTTCCATTCACATCAAGATTCATTTTCGATTATCTTAATATACAGAAGATCAGCTTAGTATACCTTAAGTAAGTATTTCAACAGTTTGCTCCCACACAGAAACATAAAGTGAGAAATAATAGATGATTTTTTTTAAATGATGATGAAATCATATCAGACCTATTGTCATGTTTAATCCCAGTGAGAGTCAAGTTGGGAATTGATAATTTCTTTTTTTTTTTTTTTTTACAGAAGATCAGTTTAGTGTACATTAAGTAAAGATTTCAGTCGTTTGCACCCCCATAGAAACACAAAGTGAAATATACTGTTTGAGTACTCGTTATAGCATTAAGCCTCAGTGTACAGCACGTTAAGGACAGAGATCCTACATGAGGAGTAAGTGCACAGTGACTCCTGTTGTTGACTTTACAAATTGACACTCCTGTTTATGGCATCAGTAATCTCCCTATGCACCAGTTATGAGTTTCCAAGGCTATGGAAGCCCCTTGAGTTCTCCGACTCTTATCTTGTTTAGACACGGTCATAGTCAAAGTGGAGGTTCTCTCCTCCCTTCAGAGAAAGGCACCTCCCTCTTTGAAGACCTGTTCTTTCCACTGGGATCTCACTCTCAGAGATCTTTTTGCCAGAGTGTCTTGGCTTTCCATGCCTGAAATACTCTCATGGGCTTTTCAGCCAGATCCGAGTGCCTTTAGGGCTGATTCTGAGGCCAGAGTGCTATTTAGGACATCCGCCATTCTATGAGTCTGCTGAGTATCTCACTTCCCATGTTGGATCACTCTCCCCTTTATTTATTCTATCGGTTGGTGTTAGCAGATACTAGACTTGTTGGAAACATACCAGGGGATTCCAATTCAATCCCATCAAGGTGGCATGTGCCAATGCCATCTCACTATTCCAAGTGATCAATTTCAGTTCACAATTGATCATAATGAAAGGACTAAGAGTAACATCAGTATTAGCAATATTGCTTTCCTCAGTGCCATATCTATATCAAAGACAAAAAGTCCATGTTATTTAATGAAAAAGAGGTAAACAACCTTATTATCTTCTGTTTCAGATTCTGTCTCTCTTCTTCTATCTGATAAACTCTGATAAAGAAGTCAGGGATCTTATCACAGAAGCTATATTGCTGGAACAAGGCAGTATCAATACCAGAATGAAAATGAGATGCAAAGCCAAACAAGGGCCTTCAAACCAAGGCACATGAGTTAGTATTTGTATAGTGCCAAGATAGCCTGACAAAGTATATACTCTGCAAGTGTTAGGTGTACTCTGTAAGGGTTAAACAAAATAAACTAACTTTAAAAAGCTGTGGGAATAGAACAAAATCAAAAGGAGAAGAGTGATATAATAATTGTTTAATAACAAGGACATCCTTGCGACCCCCAGATGAAAAGATTTATGTGTCAGTGTGAGAGAAATGGGGTTAATGGAGAGGAGATGGCAGGGACAGAAGGAAGCAGGAGTACCCTGGTATTAGAGAGTGCAAGGTAAACTCACAGAGGCAAATTGACCTGGAGGATCTTTGGCTCCTTTTTAGCAAAGGAAAAACCAAACAAAAATGAAATGGGTTTTTGCAGAAGGCTGCTTCTTTCTGTGTGGAGGTGGGCGTGCAGAAACTCAGAGTACAACAGATGTAGTCATGAAGAACAAAGCGATCCTTTCATTGCTCAACCTTCAGCTAGAGGCTTCACTACTCTCCCCCAACCAGATATTTTCCCATTATAAACTGTTTTACTTTTTATCTAGTGCAGTGTCAGTTAGCTGACTGCAGAAAGGATGAATGCAGGTCTAGCTAATTAAAGAGAGACTCCAAATCAAACTTAAAAGTAGCAAGCATTTTCATTAATAATAAACTGATTCACTAATTATAAAATATAAAACAGCTTGATATAGGACAGCTTATTTTTAGGGAAAAAAGAAACTCTAAAATTCATAAAAACACTGTTTTGAAGTTGAAAATGCATCTTAAAAGGAAAACCTTGTTGATTTTAGTGAACAAATGTAGACATTATAGACTTGTTAGTGAAAAATGCTAATTAAAATGTAGCTTTATGAATACAGTGAATGAGTAGGCAGAAAATAGTTCACAGTAATCTTTCAAGGCTCAAAATTGCATTGCTTCTGAAAAACAGCTTGTATTAGATCAGTTCTCATGAATCATTACACATCAAATGGAATTTTGTTCTGAAATGTATTGGCTAGGAAAAATTACTTTAAGTATAATTTAGCAATAATGAGCTACCTATATAACGATGTTATTCTCTGTCTTATGTCTTCCTTTTCCTACTACTTTATTTTATTTTTTTTTTTTGCTGTTATTGGCTTCCCTTCTTTTTACTGTGAGTCTCTTTTTATCTTTCTTTTAATTTTTCTCATTTAAAAAAAATCTTCCACACATGATTCGGTTCCCTTCTGCTTGTTTCCTGATTTATGACTGCACCCACAACTCCTTGACCTGTGTTTATGTTCCCTACTCCTTCATTTAATGCAAAAGCAGTACAATAAAGAAGACAGAAAACCAAACTGAAAAGTGAGTTGGTCCAATTTTCTATAGCTTGCCCCACAGGATAATCTTGAAGCACAGAGCTTTATGACAAACCCTACCAAATTGGTTCAGCATTTAAAAGTTCCAATATAATTTAGCTGTGGTCATATGGATACAGAATTAGCACACAAGTGTCACGAACTGGATATACGCAATCAAAATATCAGGGATTATTTTGGCAGGCGGTATTACTATCTTAATGCCAGACAAAATGTTCATCACTAACTCCAGTTGACTGAAGTTTTCCCCCAAAATGATTCTTAAGTTTATACTATTTGAAGGTTTAAAACATAGTAAAGAAAGAATTAACAAATAAAATAGTACATTAACTTTGGCATTAACAAGCACAAAATTATTAATATATATAGGATTATGTTAGTTGTGTTACAATAGCAAAATTTTATATTTTCTTATCTTAAATGTTATTTGTATTTTTAATTTTGTCTGTGAAGTGTTTAGAATTCATTTTTTAAAAATTTTTTGACAGGCAGAGTGGACAGTGAGAGAGAGAGACAAAGAGAAAGGTCTTCCTTTGCCTTTGGTTCACCCCCCAATGGCCGCTGTGGCCGGCGCACTGTGACCAGCGCACCACGCTGATCTGAAGCCAGAAGCCAGGTGCTTCCTCCTGGTCTCCCATGTGGGTGCAGGGCCCAAGGACCTGGGCCATCCTCCACTGCACTCCCGGGCCACAGCAGAGAGATGGACTGGAAGAGGAGCAACCGGGACAGAAACCGGCACCCCAACCGGGACTAGAACCCAGGGTGCCGGCGCCGCAGGTGGAGGATTAGCCTATTGAGCCACGGCGCCGGCCTAGAATTCATTTATAACAGTAAAATAACATCTTAAATATTTGTAGAATTGTCGCTCCCCCTCTTCGTGGAGGAACGACACAGGACCCTGCGCTGTTCTTTCGTCTGCTCGGCCTTCCCCGGGTCTGCTGCTGGTTCTTCCCGGGTTGGCTACTATCCCTTCCACCTCCGTGGAAGGGCAGTTCCCCCTGGCCACATTCCCCACTTCCGCAGGGGAGCGGCACACCGCCGGCCGGCTCTCTCGGGGGCTGCACAGGTGTTCCTTCAGCTAGATGTTCCCCTTAGATGTTCCTGGTGCATGCCGTCTCTCTCCTCCTTTATAGTCCTCCTCCGCCAATCCCAACTCGGCTGCCCACACGCCGAGTACGCTGCTCTCCAATCAGGAGCAAGTCCTACAGTTTATTGGTTGAACTGGAGGCAGCTGGGTAGAAGCTGTTTTCTCCTCTCCCAGCGCCATATTGTAGGAGAGCAGATGCATAGAATAAGTCTTAATTCCAGTAACTTAGTCTAGTCCGAGCTGCTCCCCACAGAGGAGAGCAGATGCATAGAATAAGTCTTAATTCCAGTAACTTAGTCTAGTCCAAGCTGCTCCCCACATAGAATATCATCGTGGCTAGAACTTAATCATTTTACTCATTGAAGGTTCAGAATTATTAAATAACCAGAAACATCATAGAATGGGAGAAAAACTATGGCCAGAAATTTCATTTAAATGTACTTCACCAAGGATGTCATTGTGGCACAGCAGGTTAAGCTGTTGCTTGCTTGCGGCATCTGCATCCCATACCAAAGTACCCATTCTAGTCCCAGCTGCTCTTCTTCCAATCCAGCTCCCTGATAATGTGCCTGGGAAAGTACGAGAAGATGATGTAACTGTTTGGACGCCTGTCACCCAAGTGGGAGTTCCTGATAGATTTCCTGGCTCCTGGCTTTTCCCTGGTCCAGCCCTGGCCATTGGTGTCATCTGTGGAGTGAACCAGTAGATGGAAGATCTGTTCTCTCTCTCTCTCTTTCTGTCACTCTGTCTTTCAAATAAATAAATCTTCAAAATAAATGTATTTTGCCATCTTAACTCTTCCACAAAGCACATGGCTTTTGCTACAATGAAAATTCATTTGTCCCCAAAAGCAAAGTAAGCAATCAAATATTTACTTTGAAAAATTACTTTTCGAACCTAAACAGAAAAATTTGAAATTTGCACATGAGTGTATCTCAAAGTTTATGGAACAGTGGGATTTTGTTAGAAGAAATTTTGAAATTGATGGTTTTCCATAATACATATTTTCCATGAACTCTTTGAAGATCCCTTATCAAAGCACCACACACACACACACACACACATACAACTCAAGCTACAAATCAGGAGAAAAATTCAGATTTGGGATAAGGATTTAATAACCTAAATATAAAAAAGAGCTTTTATAAGTCAATAAAAGGTAAAGTGTACAAAGGACACAAAAAGGTGATGAAAAAAGTAATGCACATGAAATAATTCAATGTCTATTGAATCCTTGTAATAGATGAGATATTCTGCTCAGAATATTTGTGAGACTTTCCTCAGTTGGCCCTCACAACTCTGTGAGGGATATATTATAATTATCCATGTTTAGCCTATTGAATAAACTGAGTCTAAGATAAACTCACTTTCTGAGATCACAGAGCACTGGCAGTTGAGCTCAGGTCTCTTTTTTCTGAGATTTGATCAGTATCATATATTGCAATACCAGTAAAAGAATAATATTATGTTCAAATTCACTAGTAATCAGATAAATGCAAAATTCCCACACCTACAAAACAGCCATTTGAAATTTTTTTTAACTTTTATTTAATGAATATAAATTTCCAAAGTACAGCTTATGGATTACAATGGCTTCCCCCCCACCATAACTTCCCTCCCACCCGCAACCCTCCCCTTTCCCACTCCCTCTCCCTTTCCATTCACATCAAGATTCATTTTCAATTCTCTTTATATACAGAAGATCAGTTTAGCATATATTAAGTAAAGATTTCAACAGTTTGCACCAACATAGAAACACAAAGTAAAAAAATACTGTTTGAGTACTAGTTATAGCATTAAATCACAATGCACAGCACATTAAGGACAGAGATCCTACATGAGGAGTAAGTGCACAGTGACTCCTGTTGTTGACTTAACAATTTGACACTCTTGTTTATGGCATCAGTAATCACCCTAGGCTCTTGTCATGAGTTGCCAAGGCTATGGAAGCCTTTTGAGTTCACCGACTCTGATCATATTTACACGAGGTCGTAGTCAGAGTGGAAGTTCTCTCCTCCTTTCAGAGAAAGGTACCTCCTTCTTTGATGGCTCCGTTCTTTCCACTGGGATCTCACTCGTGGAGATCTTTCATTTAGGTCGTCTTTTTTTTTTTTTTTTTTTTTTTCCAGAGTGTCTTGGCTTTCCATGCCTGAAATACTCTCATGGGCTTTTCAGCCGGATCCGCATGCCTTAAGGGCTGATTCTGAGGCCAGAGTGCTGTCGCTCCCCCTCTTCGTGGAGGAACGACACAGGACCCTGCGTTGTTCTTTCGTCTGCTCGGCCCTCCCCGGGTTTGCTGCTGGTTCTTCCCGGGTTGGCTACCGACCCTTCCACCTCCGTGGAAGAGCGGTTCCCCCTAGCCACTTTCCCCACTTCCGCGGGGGAGCAGCATACAGCCGGCCGGCTCTCTCGGGGGCTGCACAGGTGTTCCTTCAGATAGATGTTCCTTTTAGATGTTCCTGGTGCATGTTGTCTCTCTCCTCCTTTATAATCCTCTTCCACCAATCCCAACTCTGCTACCCACACGCCGAGTACGCTGCTCTCCTCCAATCAGGAGTAGGTCCTACAGTTTATTGGTTGAACTGGAGGCAGCTGTGTAGAAGCTGTTTCTCTCTTCTCAGTGCCATATTGTGGGAGAGCAGATGCATAGAATAAGTCTTAATTCCAGTAACTTAGTCTGGTCCGAGTTGCTCCCCACAGAGTGCTGTTTAGGACATCTGCCATTCTATGAGTCTGCTGTGTATCTCGCTTCCCATGTTGAATTGTTCTTTTAATTGATACATAATGAATTGACATTTTATTTCAAAGTAGGTTGTCTATAGTTAATAATGAATCATAGATTTCAAAAGAGCTGTAAGAGAGGATTTTGAAAGTTTTCTACAAAGAAATGATAAATGTCTGAGGTGATAGTTATGCAATTTATCCTGAATTGATCATTATACAATGTATACAAACAGGAATTTTTAAAGAAAAATTATATATACAAATATTTTCAGGAGTGGATAGACATGGTCAATCTTGTAAACTACTTGTTGGAAGATGAACTAGTACAATCTTTCTCCAGAGTGGTTCAATAATATGATACATGAATATTATAAATAATAAAAATGTAGGAAATATTAGTAGCTCAATATGACCTGCACAAAGCAAGGAGATGTGAAATCTAAGAAGATTCTTCATTGCCCTTGTGCATACTTGGGACACTGTTGTTTGGGAGACAAATCTGATTAAGGTAAATTGAAACTAGATCATTGTAAATATTAAAACAAAAGTACAATATGGAGATTCCTCATAAATCTGAAAATAGATCTACCATATGACTCAGCCATACTACTCCTGGAAACTTACCCAAAGGAAATGAAATCAGCTTATTAAACACTTATCTGTACCCATGTTTACTGCAACTCAATTCATAATAGCTAAGACACAAGGTCAACCCAGATGTCCATCAGCTGATGACTGGATAAAGAAAATATGGTTTATATATTTATACACGATAGAATACTACTCAGCTATAAAAGGAATGAAATCCTATCATACGCAAGAAAATGGATGCAACTGGAGACCATTATGCTTAGTGAAATAAGCCAGTCCCAAAAAGACAAATATATGTTTTTCTTGATTTGTGATAACTAATGTAAAGAGTACAAAAAATCAATGCATGTGAGCAAAATCGATATTTTGAGATTTGATTACTGTTTATAGCCCTTGTTGGTACTCTTGAGGAACAGTGGCTCTTCTACTTAGTATTTGTTAAATTATTTTAGTGGAGGGTTAAGCTTGTCGTTGTAAATATTATAGGAAAAGAAGGATTAAAAGTGGAAGGGAAGGTATGCTGGGAAAGTATCATTATGCTCTTAAAACCGTATATATGAAATAAATGAAATTTGTTTCCTTCATATTAAAAAGATAGTGTAAAAATGATAAAGGAGAACATTTCCTTCCCTATGATCTCACCATGGGAGATGTGAGGTTATGTAATACAATAAATTGTCACTTTTTATAGTGGACAGTCAACATGGAGTACTTAACATTGATATATTGATGAATAGAAATGAAATTACATTAAATAAATATATAATTGCTGCCATTAACAAGACAGAAATACAGAAACTGTTTAAAGGTGTTTACCTCTGAGAGTAAGGATTTTTAGCTTTAAATTATTTAGGATTATTTAAGTTTCTATTTTTGTTTAATAATGTCCAGAAATTATTTTAAGAAAAACTTGGGGCCGACATTGTGGAATAGCAGGTAAAGCTGTTGCCTGCAATGTGGGAGCCAGTTTGAAACCTGGCTGCTCCACTTCTTATCCAGCTCCCTGTTAATGCGCCTAGAAAAGATGGCCCAAGTGCTTGGGCCCCTGCACTCATGAGGGAGACCTGGAAGAGACTCCTGACTCCTGGCTTCGGCCTGGTCCAGTCTGGCCATTGTGGCCTTTTGGGGAGTGAACCAGTGGATGGAAGATTCTTTCTCTTTCTCTCTCACCTCTCAAAGTAACTCTTTCAAATAAATAAATAAATAAATAAAAGAGAAGTTCTTTGCTGACATAACAGCTCATTGGGTATTAAAGAATCCACTCAAAGGAGTAATCCTCTTTGACAGAGACTGTTTATATGTTTTTCAAAATCTATTTTTTCAATTTCAATACAATTTGCAGTTTTTTGCCTTCCCTTTACTTTGAGTGGGACCATGTGAATGAGCTATGCTTTCACAAATAAATTTTGTTAAATATTCAGTCTAAAAAATTAAAATCTAATTTAAAACAGAAAGAAAGGCAGTCACATTAATTGAGATTTTTTTCCTCTATCTTTATTATTTTTTATATTGTTACATATATTTAATATGTCTATGCCATTGAATACCATGCTGTCTGAAATAGGATCCCATATAACTATTTTTATTTTTTTTATTTATTTTATTTTATTTTTTTATTTTTGACAGGCAGAGTGGACAGTGAGAGAGAGAGACAGAGAGAAAGGTCTTCCTTTGCCGTTGGTTCACCCTCCAATGGCCGCCGCGGCGGGCGCACCGCGTTGATCCGAAGCCAGGAGCCAGGTGCTTTTCCTGGTCTTCCATGCGGGTGCAGGGCCCAAGGACTTGGGCCATCCTCCACTGCACTCCCTGGCCATAGCAGAGAGCTGGCCTGGAAAGGGTGCAACCGGGACAGAATCCGGTGGCCCGACTGGGACTAGAACCCGGTGTGCCGGTGCCGCAAGCAGAGGATTAGCCTAGTGAGCCGCGGCGCTGGCCCCCATATAATTATGTGAAAATATAAAGTAACAATGATGGAAAATAGCTAAAACATTTATTGGTAATTTACTTTATTTCAGGCACTATTCTGAACTCATCATGTGTGTTCTCATTTAATCATCTCATATGTTCTGTGAAAAAACTCAGACACAGAGAAGTAAAACAAATCATCCAAGGTCAAATAGGTAGCGAATGGCAAAGCCTGGATTAAAATCCAGGCAGACTAGTACTAGTCTACACATTTTTTAAGAAACAGTACTTTATTCATTGTTTTTGATATAATATATTTTTAATTTACATTATAGTCAAAGGATTAATGACTCCACTAAATAAAGAATTCAACAAATAAAAAGTAAGAAGACCACAGTCCAACAGGAAAATAGGCAAGAGCTATAAATAATAATCAAATTAAAAGATGTTCAACTTCACTCATAAAAAGCCTACACATTTAAGTACTACAGTCTACTGTTAAAACAGCAGGTAAAAAAAAAAGTACTTGCAAAACAACATAATTTTTATTTTTTTGAATTTTTATTGTTTTTATTTTACATTAAAGGCAGATGGACAAAGAGAATCAGAGAAACAAAGATACAGATAAAGAGAGATCTTCCAGCCACTGGCTCATTCTACAAATGCCTGCATTGGCAAAGGGCAGGCTGGGTCGAAACCAAAAATGATGGCAGGGACCCAAAGTACTTGGTCATTATCTGCTGCCTCCCAGGATACACATTAAAAGTATACTGAATCATAAACAGAGAAGCTGGGACTAGAACTCAGGCACCCAGATATGGGATGCTTAACTGCTATGTGAAACACTTCCCTATATATTTTTCTTACAATTGTGTGTGAGTGTGTGTGTGTGCAAAGTTTGCAGCATGAAGAGTATTCATTGTGTGTGAGGTGATTTCTGTGTGTATGTGCACACATGCATGTACAAGTGCAATGGGCATACAAAATTTAGAAGACTATACACCAAACTCTTGTAAATGAAAGGAGAAGAAACCAATATTTTTCTCTTACTTTCTGCATTTCCCTCTGTTTAATATTCTTTGAAAAAATAAAACAGCATCCTTAAAGATGCCCCAAATCTTAAGACAAATAAAATTGTATCTAGGAACTGATTTTAAGGAAAAAAATATGTGCAGGTATAGATGCATATACAAAAACTAGTCATACGCTCCTACTCTCCACCTTCTTAGTGTGGGTTGTAGTGTATGGGTTTATCCAACATTATGAGTCAGGGAAGCAAAGAGCAATTTTATGTAGGAGAAACCACACAAATACTATTTTAGCTAGGTGAAAAAGTCAACTTCCAGAGTCATAAATCATGCTGATAAGATATGAGTGGCACTTTACTTGTGTGATCTTCCTCCGAAGAATACACAAGCAGTGTCTGATCATGAGAAAGGCATCAAATACCCCATTAGAAGGGCATCTTATAAAATATCTGATCCGTTATCTTCAAACTCTCGAGGTCATCAAAAATGAGGAAAGTCCGAGAAACTGTCATAGCCAAGAGGACTTTAAGGAGAAACTGAAGACTAAACATAAAATAATGTTTTGAATGGGATCCTGGGACAGAAAAAGGACATTAAAGGAAAACAGTGTATCTCAGGGTAGAGATTCTATCATATAAAAATGTATCACTGTTGATTCACTGTTGTGACAAACATATCATTCTAGTGTAAAATGATATTAATGGGGAACCTAAAGGAGTATAATAAGTATGAGAGTCTTCAAAAGTTTATGAATATGTGTGTTAGGAAAAATTTTTTCAAAATTTCAAAATTTCTCACCAAAATACTTATCTTTTAATTTCATTTTCCTCAAACTATTTGATGTACCCTCATTTTTCTTCCCAAAATTTCTGTAATTATGACACAATTTTTAAAAATTAATTACATTGCATTTAATATTTTGGATTTATTATGGTAAAAATATATATACATATAAGTAAAATGAGTACCCCAAACATCTAAAAATCAAGAAGTGATTAAATGAATCAATACTGGAATATATACGATGAAGTGCAATGCAGACATTAAAAAGCATGCCAGAGAATATTAATGAGCAAAACATCCCACGGACAAATGCAAAATATAGGTTACGGAACACTACATATAGTCTTATACCACTTTAAATGAAAAAAGTGCATGAATATATAGGCAAAAAAATTATTAAAGACAAACAGATAAATGTGAACAGTTGTTTTAGGTCATTGTGATTATGGGTATTTATTTTCCTTTTATATTGTTCTGTGCATTCCAAATTATCTTCATGGAACATAAAATGCATTTGGTTAAATAAATTAAGTATGTTAAAAATATATAAGCATCACATTGGAAAACGAATCTCAATCCTTACTTCATCTCATACACAGACTGTAAAAATAACCTAGAAGAAACTATATGATAAAATAATCTGCATGACCTTGGATAAGGAAAAGGTTGTTGCTTAGATATATAAAGTAGTATTCAGAAACGACAAAAAAAAGCTGGATTTCCTCAAAATTGTATTACATCTGCCATTTTAAATACATTGTTAAGAAATGGAAAAGACAAGCTATAGAGTACGGTAGTAAATCTGTGTAGTATTTAACTGACAAAGCACTTGGATCTGTATATATACATAAATCATACAGCTTAATAAAATGTAGACAACCAATTCAATTAAAGACTAAGTGACCCCTACCTAATAAATATATGAGTAACCAATTTATGCATAGAATATATTGCAAATCTGTTTACTAGGGGAATGTCAACTTAAATTTTGAGGTAACACAAAATATCAGAATGTATGAAATGGGAAAAAACTGGCAATAAAAAGTGTTGTTAAGGCGGTGAGCAGCTGAAACTCTCTTTCAATTGTGGGCAGATATATGAAATGCTATAACTGCTTTGGAATAGAATTGTGACTTTTTGTGAAATTAAGTATACACTGACCCTATAACTTGGCAACTCCATATATATATATATATATATACACACACATACTCACGAAAACATATGTCTACAGATAGATTTGTAAGTGGATAATAATAGCAATTTTATTAATAGTAAAAAATCTGGAAACAATCAAATGTTCATTAACAGGAAACTAGAAAAAATAATTTATGACAAAATCAGGTTAAGGTATACCACTTAGAAATGAAAAAAGAATGAACTATTAACATATGCAGTGGTGTGGCAATGCTCAAAAACATCATGTGGGGTCAGGGCTGTGGCGTAGTGGGTAAAGCAGTGTTAGTATCTGATATGGGCACCGGTTCGAGTCCCGGCTGCTCCACTTCCAATTCAGCTCTCTGCTTTGGTCTGGGAAAGCACTAGAAGATGGCCTAAGTTCTTGGGGCCCTGCACCTGCGTGGAAGACCCGGAAGAAGCTCCTGGCTCCTGGCTTCCGATCGGCTCAGCGCTGGCTGTTGTGGCCATTTGGATAGTGAACCAGCAGATGGAAGATTCTCTCTCTCTCTCTCTCTCTCTCTCTGTCTCTCTCCCTTTGCCTCTGCCTCTCTGTAACTCTGCCTTTCAAATAAATAAATAAATCTTAAAAAATTATACTGAGTGAAAAAAGATAGCTCTGTGTCAGTGGGCAGGCATTTGGCACAGCATTCAAGCCACTACTTACAATGCCTGATACTCATGTAGAAATACCTGGATTGGAGTTCCATTTCCACTCTCAATTCTAGCTCCTTGGTAGTGCACACCCTCGTTGGCACAAGATGATGACTCAAGTACTTGGGTCCCTACTTGGGAGACCTAGATTGAATTCCTGGTTGTTGGCTTCAGCTGTATCAAGTCCTCAAATGAACTAACTCTCCCTCAGAGTCTCTCTCTCTCTCTCTCTCCCTGCTTCTCTCCCTATATCTCTCAAATATTCATTTAAAATAGGAGATAGATGCTAGAAAATGCACAGTGTGGTTCTCATTCATATTACAGTGCAAGAAAGGTAAAATTAATATAGAGTGATAGAAAGTAGATCAAATGTTTCCTGGGGCAGGGGATGGGTGATTGACTTCAAAGATTTTAGGGTTTATAGAAACACTCTATATCATGATGAGATGTTACATGAGTAAATACGCTTGTCAAAACACATCAAATTATATTATCAAAATGGGTGTGTTGCATTATAGATAAATTGAACTTCAAAACACAATTGATATTCAAAGTAATAGATGTAAATAACCTATATCTTCTCTTGGGATTATGAAATCTACTTATCAAATCTGGGGAGACAGGATTATTATTCAAGTCATTGTTTCTAGTAAACAGGAACATGAGTAGCTACCCAGGAACTCCTAACTGTTATATAGGAGCAGTCATTAACATTAGAAACAAGAGAAGACCCATGTCAGAGTGAAATGTTAAGTCTCATGCACAGTCCTTTGATGCTACAATAGCCCCCTCTTATGTGTGGCTTCACTTTCCAGTGGCTACTCAAAGTATATCAATCAGCTTCTATTGCTACAGTGAAATACCTGAGAGAAGCTAATTTTAAAAAAAAGAAAATGTTTATTTTGGCTCATGGTTCACAATCCTAGATTGGGTGGCCTAACTGCTTTGTCCTTTGGCAATGATGTTCTTATTGTCAGAGTCCTGAGTTGAAAAGAGGGAGACATGTGTCTGTCTATGTCTCTCCTTATAAAAACACAATAATTTGATCATGGAGGATGTACTCTAACAAGCTAATTCAATTTAATCACTTCCAAAAGAACCCATATCTAAATATCATAATTGTATTAAGTTTCCACCCTGTTAGTACTGAAATCAGACATGACCCCGTAAAATCTACACAAAAATGTGGCCCTTTAAAGTTCCCCAGAAGTGCTATCTGGGGTGCCATATGTGCTACTGGAATTTAGGGTGCCATACGATTTCACCATATGCTTATTAATAAATCCCCAATATTAATAAGCCCAAGAGGGTTTTTGCCTAATATTTAGAGAAGAATTCTAAATACCGGCACAGATAAATGAGGCAACATGGTACATTTTAAGCTTTTATTTAGTGCGAAAGGTATCTAGGAAAGTGAGGGCTTTAGTAAGAGAGACAGCTAAATCTGGGCTCATACCGAGTACCAGGAACCAGCCACGTGGTGGGGCATCTAGGCCAGGAAGCCTAGGGAGCATGGCCCCTGGAGGTGCAGGGTTACAGCAAGCCCCTCCTGGCAGAGGCCAGGGAAGAAGAGAAGGCCCGGGACACACAGTATCCCAGGCTTTAAACCCACTTCCAAAGGGGAGTGGTTAATTAACCTGATTGGCTGGTGGGCACCCAGGTGTGGCCAGGTAGGGGGATGAGGTCACACAGGGGCGTAGCAAAGGTATCAGGTAGGGTGTGGGTCACACGGGGGTGTGGTGAAGGCTCACAAGCCTAATCAATTTTAACCTATATGCCTACCTACTTCAGTACCATTAACATAGACTTTTGGGACCAAACCATTAACACACGGGCCTATTGGGGGTAGGGATTCCACACTTAAACTAATATCTGAATGCAGTCAACTAAGGTCTGAAAATATTAAATGGAAAATTCCAGAAATAAACAATCTATATGTTTAAATTGCCCACCAATCTGAGTAGTGTGATGACATCTTCTGTGGCCCTGCATTGTCATACTCAGGTTGTGAATCATTCCTTTGTCAGTCATCCAGGTTATGTAAGCTGCCTACCCCTCAGTCACTTAGTTGCTGACTCAGTTGTCAGATTGATTATCATGATATCACATTGCTTATATTCAAAGAACCCTTATTTTATTTAATAATAGCCCATATACAGAAGTATTTATGCTGACAATTCAGATGTGCCACAGAGAAATCATAAAGTGATTCCTTTAAAATAAAAGGGGGAAAGTGCTCTATTAAATAATAATTAAAAATATATGCTGGGGCTGCTCTGGTCTACAGTAAGAATGAAACACAGTAAATACAAGGTTTGTATTATTTGAAGTTTCAGACATTCACTGGAGATCTTGGAATCTATCTCCAGCAGATAAGAGGCGACTGCTTTATATAAATGAGTGCAAAATCCGTAACTACTTCTGGGAAGAGGAAGCAAAGGAAAGAGCAATCCATTAACCAGAAGAGGTCTCTCCCCTGCCCTTTGTCAGTAGGGAACCTGCACTGACCTGGCCACATGCCTGTTCAATAATCCTACAATTCAATAGGGAAACTGCAGCATTGGCAGCATGTGTATCAAGGGACTGCTGAGTCATTCTGTGGGCAAAAAACACAATGCTATGGATTTTCACATTTATATTTTCATTCCAGTTAGGCACAGGATTCTACAATCCTTATTTTGGTAAAATCTCATTATGCAAGATATTCTCGCATGATTTTCTCATTAAAACTTAATGAAAAACAATTCTCCACATTAAGATTTGCTCATGGGAATCACTTGAAAAATATGATCAATTATGTTAATATCTATTGTGCTTGTATTGAAAATATGGTGCTGAAGAGATGTTTAGGCTGTGAATATTAAAATGTGAATCAAGTAGAAATAAGGTTAAAATAGAGGAACTCGAGAAAAGGGCAATTTGGTTGTCATTTTCATGCAAATATTCCATGCATAAAATACTCTGGATCAGTTTCAAAGGAATGGATTCCTCAGCTGACAGTTCAACAGAAAGCCCAACAACAATAAAACAAAGACACCAAAACCAGTTGCAAATCACCTTGGTTCCTACTTGAATACCTCTATCTTTTATTTCTTAGATTTCATACATATACAGCTACATCATGAGTTTTATTACATTTCATATCCTGCACATTCAATTTTCACTCTGTATGCCAAACACACCTACAATATTTTACACAGTTAAAAGCTTTAAATAAACTGAAGGGAATGGACTAGTCTCCGTGAAATAAAAAGCATGAGATAAATATAGAAGAATCCAGAGAGAAGGTTACAGAGGAAGGGGGTGGGGAGTATCCACAGCATCACAAGGATGAAGGAGAAAAAAGTCCATATCCTTAGGACACTGAATGGTGCAGTGCAGGCTTTATCAAAATAAAAGCTCTCACAGCAATGCTTGCTGTCTGATCCACTTATCTCTCTAAATTCTGCAAGTAAAAACAAAAGGAGCAAAGAGAATTGTTGAAAGCAGTCCTAGCATGTCAATATAATAACTTACATGAAAGCAAATACATATTTCAATAAAGAAAGAATATTTCCCTTCTCTGTTTTCTCCTTTTAGCAGACAAAATAATGAATAAAAAATCAAAAACAAAAAAAATCCTAGAGTTTAAAGAGAGATCAAATGAATCATTTTGTCCAGCATGCCTGTTCCCCATCCTAGCTTCTTCTATACTCAGCAAGTGGGATTATTTTGCTTCTCATAACGACTGAGTCCTACCTCAGCACTTGAGCTGCTATTTCAAGATATCTCTAACCCAACCTGAGGTCCCTACTGCTACTGCCTTACTCTAGCCTTAATGTGCTTGACTCTGTTCTTTGTTCACCTGCCTTTCTTTTGGAGGGTTGTTTCTATATCTCCGAGCTGGGATTTTGATCTACAACAGCCCAGTCTCTCAATGACTACTAAATCCCTAGAGATTTTAATAACAGCTGCTCTTCAGAGTATTTATGTCCCTCCTACTACTCTCTTTCTTCCCCAAGGATTGTTAACTAAGGTTTATTGTGGACGATGGAGATCTATACAGATTTGTCTTTAAAGATACTCAGGGATTATGATTTGGGTAAATATTTTGGAAACACTGTTCCTAGATATCTTGAGATAGCTCAGCTATTTTTAGATAGATCTCTGACACTTCCTTCCTGAACAAGTGCTGCCCATTTACCTGTAACTTTTCCAATATATATGACTTGTATCTTTTTGCCATCTCACCATTTATTTGGATCTTACCACTGACTCTGTATTTTCTGTATAAAATTTCTGGACCTAAACCTGACTTATTGGCACAACTGATTTCTCTCAGTATGTGGTCCCTGGAAAACTCCCAATCAGATATCATGAGTGGGATGGTGCTTTTTTCTAAATACAGGCTCCTGAACCCCATCACAGATCTACTGAATCTGAATCTCTTGAGATGGGGCTCAGTAGATTTCACTTGAAGCAAACACCCCATGTAACTACTGTGTACACGAATTTTGTGATGGTTTTGTCCTTCATAGTTTTGGAAAATGAGAACACACAGCAAAAAGGCCCAGGAACAAGACCCCGTGTTCTGTTATCTTTGATGAGGTACTTAAATATTCTGTTTTCTTATCTTTAAACAAGTTGATAATAATACCACATAGTTCACAGGTTGGTTGGTGTCCATTTTAGTCTGGGTAATTTGAACAGATACAGTTCATCTCATTTAAAAGGGCAACCAGATACAACTAAAATGAAAGAAGTCCAATGGAGTGCAATATCCCTCAATCTTTAGTTTCTACTCCACTAATCCTTATCACTCCAGCCTCATCTCTCCCTCACTCACAGCACTGCGGCCATGCTGGTTGCTGTGTTTTACTCAAACAACTGAGAAACACTACAACTTCAAAAGCTCTATGTATGTTTCTGCATGCAGAATTAGCTTGGAGGGTTTCACTTGTGAATGTCACTCACCCCATCACTTTATTCAGTTCTTTAATCAAATATAGCCTCTTAGTAGGGCCACCTTATCAAAAATAACCTTCCACTCCTTTTCATTATATATCAGCTTGCCTAGCTTTACCTTTTTGTACTATGTTTACCACTGTGATGTTATTTTATGTAGATGTCTATTTGCTTAGTTCTTTGTATATACATAGAATGTAGAAAAGTTCCTGGAACACAGCAGAGGCTCAATAAATAGTACTAAAAGGCACCTAAATAACTTACCAATATTGCAAAGTTCTTAGGGTCAACATTATGGCACAATTGGTTTAGCCTCTCTCTGTGCCAGCATCCCATATTGGAGTGCTGGTTTGAGTCCTCACTGCTCCATTTATCATCCAACTCCCTGCTATTGGTGGCTGGGAAAGCAACTAAACTACCATCTAAGTGTGAGATCCTGATGGAGTTCCAGGCTCCTGGCTTCAGCCTGGCCTAGCCCAAGCTGTTGTGGCCATCTGGGGAATGAACTGGAGGATGGAAGATCTCTCTTCTGTCTCCCCTTTCTCTCTGTCACTTGGCCTTTCAAATTAATAAGTCATTTAAGAATATTGCAAAGTCCCTTGCTCACCATTATCTCTTTTTTTAACTACAGAATAGACCAGAAACTGAGCTAAAGGGGAAGAGAGAGATTGGGAGGCAATAACTGCAACACATATAGCTGACAAAAGCAATATTATCAATGATATTAAAAAAACCCACAAACGATAAAACACAAACTACTCATCAAAAATGAACAAAATTCACAAAGAAGAAATCAGATTGTCCAATACATATTTTAAAGGATACATAACCTTATTATAAGTCACAAAAATGAAGTGTAGTCAGACATCAGTTTACAGTTAAAAAATTGAGAAGACTGGAAATGATTAACAAGAAAAGTGTTTCATGACTATGTTAAAAAAATTGAACTCTTGGAGCCAGTGCTGTGGTGTAGCAGGTAAAATTGCCGCCTCGTACATCAGCATCCCATATGAGCATGGATTCCAGTTCCTGATGCTGAGCTTCTGATCCAGCTACATGCTACTAACCTGGGAAAAGCAGCAGAAGATTGCCCAAGTGTTTGGGGCCCTGCCACTAATGTGGGAGAACTGGATGAAGCTCCTGGCTTTTTCCTTGGCCTGGTCCAGCCCTGGCCATTGTATCCACCTGGGGGAATGAAGCAGAGTATGAAAGATATCTCTTGTTCCCTCTGGCTCTCCTTCCCTGTCTGTAATTCTGCCTTTCAAAATAGATAAATACATCTTAAAAAAAGTTGAGCTGTTGTACATTATTCATTGGTTTATGAATTCTTAAGGCAATTTTGAAGGATGATTTGATGATCTAATGAAGATAAAAGCATAATCATTTATGAGCTGGAAAGTCTACTTCTAAATCAGTATCTCAGTATCAGAAAGAAATTTCACCCCTGTTTACACAAACACATGGACGGGGTTTTCATCAAAACTCATATTTAATTTTTAAAGGAAACAAATGAAATACCTATTAATAGGAAAAGTATAAATACATTTGTAATTTCATTGTAAGGCGTATGATCAAAATTACTTACTAGTTGAAAACAATCAACTAGTACATTTATCAACACATATGTATATGTATCAACGTATATGTATATATATACCATACCATAATCATGAAACACTTCTGTTGTTAATCATTTACCATCTTCTCAATTTTATAACTGTAAACTGATGTCTGACTGCATTTCATTTCTGTGATTTATAGTAAGGCTATGTATCCTTTAAGATATGTATTGGACAATCTGATTCCCTCTTTGTGAATACATATTTATATGTATATATAAATGTGGGCATTGTGGAACAGCAAATTAAGCAGCTGCTTGGAATGCCCATATCCCATATCAGAGTGTCTGAAATTGTATCTTGCCTCCACTTGTGATATAGCTTCCCGTTAATGCACACCAAGAAGGCTCAAGTACCTGGTTTCCTGATACCCACATGGGAGACCTGGGTGGAGTGCTTGACTCCTGGCTTCAGCCTGGTCCAGACCCAGCTCTTGCAGACATTTCAGGAGTGAATCAATGTATGGAAGAGCTCTCTCTCCCCCTCTTCCTCTCGCTTTTCCTTCCTCCCTTCCTCCTTTCCTTCCTCTTTCTGTGTCACACTTCCTTTTAAATAAATAAATCTTAAAAATTAGGAAACATAGTATCAAATGAAAAAGTGACCTTCCAAAATAATATGCCCAGTAAATATACACTTAGTCTGACTGAACTTAACTCCCATTTATGGCTCTTCCACCCTGGCCTGGCCTAATACCTTAGTATTCCTGCAATTTGCTTCTAAGATTCACACTATTAAATTATCCAGACCCAGTAACAGATTCAGTCACTCCTAAATCCATCTACACTGACTGTTGATATCTGAGAACCATACATGATACATCTTCACATGTTTTATAGCTCTGTCTGAACATTTTATTTCCACTTTAGGTATCAGGGCCTAAAGTGAAACTGTTATATTTATTACTTCTTAATGCACAAGACTGTCTCATTTATCTTACTTATGGGTAAGTTTTCTAGGTACTATTGATGACCCATTCAAGTACAAAACCCTGTATTTATTTTCGAATCTTTTATTGTACTGAGAGATGTGGTGCAGTGTGTTATCCCTCCTCTTAGAACACCCTCATCCTATATCACTGTCAGGAATTAAGTTCTACCTCCACTTCTGATCTAGCATCCTCTTAATGTGTACCTTGGAATTCAGCAGTGATGGCTCAAATACTTGGATCCCTGCCACCAATGTGGAACACCTGAGCAAAATTCTCGGCTTTGGTCTGGCCAAGACCCAGCAGTTGGAGGATGAATCAGTGGACAAAAGATCTCTCTCTGTATACAACTCTCTCTCAGTCTCTCTACGTTTCAAATAAATGAAATAAATAAAGTTAAATATCCTTTATTAAGCATTTTCTACCTATAGGTTACAAGTAACTTTCCTAAATATGTTGTATCCATACTTGTCTTCTTATACAAGTGGTATTAATTATATGCAATTTTATTCCTGATAAACTGATGTTATTATAAACGTGCAGTATTGTGCTCTACTAAAACACACAATTGTAGTCTGTGTACACATTGTATTGTTGGTACTCTTCCACTACAAGTTATTAATACTCATTGCTCTCTTGTTGCTTGTCACCAAAAAGAAATGGCCTAAAGGGCAGGGATTTGGCCTAGCAGTTAATTTTATTACTTCTAATCTAGTAAGAAAACATAAAACTGTTTACTTCAATTGTGGCTTTTTCTTCCAAGAAGGGTGAGCTATATAAGGGTGAAATGACATGACATCTGAAACTTGCTTTAAAATAATTCCGCAAAATGCACATGCCAACATAAAATGTAAATGAAACAAAACTGAAAAAAAGATAATAACTGTTGAGGCTAGGTGAAGAATTATATGGGAGCTTGTTGTAGTATTCCATTTTATGTATCTTTGAAATTTTTTTAAAAGTTTTATAAGAAAAATGCCAGTTAATAAAGGTCAAAGAAAATGAAACTAGGTAATTACCATTTGCATCCACAATGTAATGACTAATTTAGGCAAGGGTCATTAAGGCATGCTAAAGTCAGTTGATGAAATGGTGCCAGGGAACAAGATATTTGCATGGCTTCAAAGCATTATTCTACAGTTTACTAATTAATTTCTGAGTAAAAATGTTTCTCTATAGGGGATAAAAGTACCTTTAGAGGTATACAGTATTTACGATATCAATAAACTCCATATAACCAGTAATAAGTCAAATTGTCATTATGTGTTTTCTGGTGTTTTGCAAATATCACCTATGTATTAATCTTACCAAAAGTGTTTAACTGAACTTAATAATGAGAAACAGAAATATCCAGTTCCTACTATTTTTACCAAAGAAATGGCCTGAGGGGAAAGTATAGTGGCCTAGCAGTTAGGCCACTGGTTAAGATGCCCATAACCCGTATTGAAGTACTTGTGATCAAGTTTGGATTCTGCTCTGGATTCCAGCTCCTTGCTAATGCACACCATGGGAGGCAATGGGTGATATCTCATGTACTTGGTTTGCTTCCACACATGTGAGAAACTCGGGTGAGTTTCAGACTCCTGGTTTCTGTCTGGCCCAGCCCCAGATACTGTGGACATCATGGAGTAAACCACAGATGAGAGTTCTCTCTTTGTCTCTCTCTCTCTTTCTCTCTCTTTGTTTCTCTGTCAAATAAATAAAATTAAGACAAAAAAGTGGCCTGAATTCCTAAAATGTTAATGCTGGATTGGATTTCAAATAAATTCAAAGTAACCACCATAAAATCCATTTTTAGATTAACAGGGAACATTTGAATATGGTTGGTATAGTATACAAGATCTTTTCCACTTTTGAATTTTTTTTCTCCTATATACTGTTTCTTTTTGGTCAACTAGTCATTCATAATTTCTTTCTATGAAATAGAATCAATGATAATGTAACATCCAAATATTTCCTATGTGATTATAAGATAATAATTAAGTTCATTTAGACTTTAAGACAGTGTGTCTCAACAGTTTATACACAGGAATAATTTTATGTATATTGCAATGTAAATAATTATACATTACATTTTTTTTTTACTGTTAGTTAGCACAGATTAGGGAAAACATATGGTATTTGTCTTTTTGGGACTGGCTTATTCCACTAAGTATAATGTTTTCCAGTTGCATCCATTTTGTTGTAAAAGACAGGATTTTGTTCTTTTTATGCTGAGTAATATTCATTCCATATTGTTTATATACCACATTCTCTTTGTCCAGTCATTGGTTGATGGGCTTCTGGGTAGGTTTCATATCTTAGCTGTTGTGAATTGAGCTGCAAAAAGCATGGGAATAGAGATAACTCTTTCATATGCTGATTTCATTTCATTTGGGTAAATTCCCAAGAGTGGGTTGACTGGGTCATATGGTAGATCTATTTTCAGCTTTCTGAAGAATCTCCATACTATCTTCCACAATGACTATACCAGTTTGCATACCCACCAATAGTAGATTAGGAAACATTTTTCCATACATCCTTGCTAGCATTGATTGTTTTTTGATTTCTGTGTGAGAGCCATTCTAACTGGAATGAGGTGAAACCTCATTGTGGTTTTTATTTGCATTTCTCTGATGGCTAGTGATCCTGAACATATTTTCGTGTGTCTGTTAGCCATTTGGATTTCCTTTCTCAAAAATTGCCTGTTCCTGTCCTTTGCCCATTTCTTACCTGGATTGTTTGTTTTCTTGTTGTTGAGTTTCTCGAGCTCTTCATAGATTCTGGATATTAATATTTTATCAGTTGCATATGACTATATAGGAAGAAGTTCTTGTTCTTAGGACATACTAATTCAAATATGTAGGGATGAAGTTTGTCATGTGGACAATTCACTTCTCAAAAGTTTCAAAAATTAAATGTGTCTGTTTATATTTGGAGAGAAAAATAAAATGCAACAGTGGAAGCAAATTAACACTTAGTGAATCTATGTGAGAAAGATTATATGGTACTTCTTGTTCTATTTTTTCAACCCTTCTCTAGATTGGATTTTCAAACTAAAAAATGCATAAGCAGAAGAATAGTAACAAAATAAATATATTCATGAGAGTTCAGTCTCTCTTTTCAGAGTAAACTGTGTGTAGGCTACTTGCTAATTATAATTCTTAGAGATTTGAGATTGCTGAAAGTAAGTGAGATATTACCATATTTAAAATCATGATAACTTCCAATAACAAAATTATTTAATTTCTCTTAAGATACTTCATAATATTAAAATTAGTAAGTTATTAAAATAATAATTCCTTTGATGAAAATAGTAAAATTTTTTGGAATTAGCCAATTTTACTTTCTGATAGGCATATTGTATTTTTGTTATACTGCTTAGAATATTGTGGCTACATGGATGTTAGAAATACATCATCTAATTCAGGTTTTATAGGTTAAAAAACAAATTTTAAAAAATATAAAATGATTGACCTAAAGTCACTCAATTAATTCTTCTTATTTCCAATCTCTATACTATTACCTATTAGAATTTCAGATTTATCTGTATATAAAATCTAAGAAATATTTTTGCTTCAAGAAGAAAGTTCAGTATCACAAATCAACTAATTTTAAATACATCAATAAAAGGAAGTTGAATTTAATCTAAGAAGTAATCTGTTAATTCTAAATCCCTATTAGTTGTTTAAGAAATAAATAGTGTGCCCTCAACAATAGGCAAAGAATTTCTCTACACATTAATATCAGCAGGGCATACACGTTGAGATGACATCTTAAGAAATGAAATTAAATTTCATTTGTTCAGAAGGTTAAGCAATATAGAAATGACAACAACATGGAATGTATTGGAGAATGTTGTTCCACTCGAGATTCAATGTATCTATAGAGTCTTATGAACATTAAAAAGTTGAATCTATTGAATTTTGATTAAAATAAGAATAAAATGATACATCAAAGCCTAGTGCATATTGGAATAAAATTTAGTTTCCTATTGTAGACTAAAAGGACAAATAATTTTTGAAGGGAATTAACCCATGAGATTTCAGGAAGGAAATTATACACACATGCCATTGATAGTCCTCAAATCAGTATTTAAGCATAAATATTTTCCAGGTAATTTACTTCTGAGACTATTGCCTCAGTCACAGATTCAAGGCATATATTTGATAAGAAAATGTGAAGTGCAACAGATTTGTTATATAAGTGCTGTTGGGGAAAAACATTGGGGAAACAGGCTGAGAGTAAAAGAGATGTGTATGGCAGTGACCATGTTAATGAACACTAAAGTACATTCAGAATCAGAAAAAAAGCATTTAAATGACCCATATTTTGCACTGATTCTCTTTCATTGATTGAATTTCATATCAAATATTTTTTTCCTGCCATTAAGTAGCATATTTTTGCTTAATAGTACAGAGATTGAGAATTGACCTAAATTATTTATCTATCTTACTTCATTTACACATTAAATTCTAATGTAATAAGTATTCTGAAGTGGGATTTCAACACTTCTGATGATATATCACACCTTAGGGGAATTATTGATTTTTAATACATCTGAAGATATTTTAAGGTATAATTGATTTTCGTTCTGAATACTTGAAAGAAGAACTAAAAAGATTCTTTCAGAGTGAGGACATTTTCAAAGCTCCCTTTTTAAAAGATTATTATATTGTATCATTTGTTCGAATGAAAACTGTGGAGTTTGATTCCTCCCACATTTGAGGAGTGTGTGTGATTAAGCCCACAGGGCTATAGAGATAGAAATTTGATTTACACTAAAATGTAGTGACTGGCAAGTGCTACATCACCACCACTGCCTCAGGCAGTCCTATGTTGATAAAATTTTACACCTATCAGGATAAGAAGGAAAAAGCACACTTTCCCTGACATATTCTAATTTCAAATTGATAAACCCAGCAGAACCAAAGAATTGTCATAAAGCATTTTGATAACCTTTCTTCATAAATATTCTATCCATTTGGGAAATAGCTGTTTTTTGAGTCTGTATAATAATTTATTCCTGATAGAAGTTAGAGGCATTTAAATGCCTTCACTTTTGATATTCAGAGACGAACAGCTAAGCCAAAGCATAAAGATAGGCAAACAGACCTCATATTTTGAAAGCATCTATATCTAAATTTGGTCTCAAATTCTGAATATTTCATGACTTCAGTGTGAAGGTTTTGCTGTGATACAGACAAGTTCAAAATCATATAGAATATATAACCACAAAATGAAATACTTACTTGAGAATATTAGTGCATTGGTTTTGTGTGTGTAAGAGTGTGTGTGTGAACTGTATCTCACTAGGAACACTTACTGACAAGTATATATGTTCAGTAAATGTTACTTGCTCTTATTTAGATTATTTGTATTTATTGTAATACTTTGAATTTTCATTAATCTCAAGTTTTTTGTAAACATAAGTGACTGTGTCTAAATAAATATCTAGACACTCAAATACATGGAAAATAATAACAATAAATAAGATGGTTGGGAAAATTTTCAGCAAAGTCAAATCATAAATTCAGACTAATTTTTGGTTGCTTTTCAATTTGATCTAGATTCATTGTGAAACATCTTTCATGTACTAAATGCTGTAAAATGTGAAAGATGATAAGTTAAATACTCTTGTATGGTTGGAAGACACTTAATATATTGAATTGTCTGTGTCCCATTGGAGATCTTGATTTAATCATTTGGCTTAAAGCTATTATTAACAACCAGCTCTGTTACTGTAGCACACATTCAAAGAAAAGGGAAAAAAATTAAGTAAACCTTTCATGATATGGAAGATGTCTGATTTAGTAGTTACTTCTGAGCTGCAAATTGCAGAGACCTAAATATACAGCCAAGAGATGGTAAAACATTTGGTGCAGAACAAAGAAAAATGTCAGTTAACAAACAAGTGATCAAATTGCTTTGTATTTTTCACAGGGAAAAGTATTTCATTTTTAATGAAAACATTTTGAGTTGCTACTTGCCAAATCCATCAACTCCAAAATTTGCATAATTTCCAAAACTGCTTTGAGTGTATATTGGCATGGTAGACAGTCCCCAGGTTTGGAGATGGGGACCAAATAAGAAATGTGAATATCTTCCTGAGCATATATAGTTTGCACTTACCTATTTTTTGTATCTAGCAAATGCTAACAATATTACATGCTTTTTGAAAAGATTTATTTTATTTATTTAAAAGAGTTACAGAGAGAAGTAGAGACAGAGAGAAAGGTCTTCCATCCACTGGTTCACTCCCCAAATGCCCTCAACAGCTGGAGCTGAGCCAATCTGAAGTCAGGAGCCTGGATTTTCTTCTGGGTCTCCCACATGGATGCAGGAGCCCAAGGACTTGGGCCATCCTCCACTGCTTTCTCAGGTGCATTAGCAAGGAGCTGGTTCAGAAGTGGAGCAGCCAGGACTCAAACTGGCTTCCATATGGGATGCCGTGCTGGGGCTTTAACCAGTGCAACGCAGCACCAGTCCCATATAGTACATGCTTTACTTCATTAAGTCCACCCAAGAGCCTTGTGAAATGGTTTTTATGCCTATTTTAAGCATTAAAGATTGGGGTTGGTGTTGTATATATGAATTGCATGAAGTTTATATTTCTTAAATAAAATTAAAAATAAATGAAAAAATAAAAATTACAGACTGAGATTTGATCCTCATGGAGTTTAATTGACTTTAGGACAATTGCACTGCTAGTAGCTAGTAGCTAGTAAATTATTGACTTAGTATCTAAACCCAAACCATCACTTTTCAGAGCCCCATGTTACAGTTTAGATAGACTTAAGTACTATTAGAGCTGGAAAGGGCTTTGGAAATAATGTGTTAATAGCAATGCAGAAATACTAACTGATAGAATAAAAAAGGGAGAGAACGATCCAACATGGGAAGCAAGATACACAGCAGACCCATAGAATGGCAGATGTCCTAAACAGCACTCTGGCCTCACAATCAGCCCTTAAGGCATGCGGATCTGGCTGAAAAGCCCATGAGACTATTTCAGGCATGGAAAGCCAAGACACTCTGGAAAAAAAAAAAAAGACCTAAATGAAAGATCTCCACGAGTGAGATCCCAGTGGAAAGAACAGGTCATCAAAGAAGGAGGTACCTTTCTCTGAAGGGAGGAGAGAACTTCTGCTCTGACTACGACCTCGTGTAAATATGATCAGAGTCGGTGAACTCAAAAGGCTTCCATAGCCTTGACAACTCATGACAAAAGCCTAGGGTGATTACTGATGCCATAAACAAGAGTGTCAATTTGTTAAGTCAACAACAGGAGTCACTGTGCACTTACTCCTCATGTAGGATCTCTGTCCTTAATGTGCTGTGCATTGTGATTTAATGCTATAACTAGTACTCAAACAGTATTTTTCACTTTGTGTTTCTATGTGGGTGAAAACTGTTGAAATATTTTCTTAATATATGCTAAACTGATCTTCTGTATATAAAGAGAATTGAAAATGAATCTTGATGTGAATGGAAGGGGAGAGGGAGTGGGAAAGGGGAGGGTTGCGGGTGGGAGGGAAGTTATGGGGGGGAAGCCATTGTAATCCATAAGCTGTACTTTGGAAATTTATATTCATTAAATAAAAGTTAAAAAAAATAGCAATGCAGAGTTGTCTGAGATTGTAAATAGGAGATTCTAAGTATGTGTGGGCATTTATTTTAAAATTTACACTGGATTGGGGTCAGATCAACACATTAAGCCACATCCTGCAATGCCATGAATCCTGGCTGCTCTGTTTCTGATCCAGTTCCCTGCTAATGCTCATAGGAAAATAGGAAAAGATGGCACAAGGATATGAGCTCCTGCTATCCACATGGGATTCCCAGATGGAGTTCCAGGCTCCTTGCTTTGCCTTGGCCCAGCCCCCGTCATTGCTGTCATTTGGGGAGTAAAGGAGCTGATGAAAGACTTCTCTCTCTCTGTTTGTCTTTCCCTCTCTGTAACTCCTCCATTTAAGTAAATTAAATAAATCTAAAAAAACTATACTGGATGGTTGGAAGCCATGGGCCCAACTTGCCCATTCATTAATTCTGTTATCTTAAGGAAATAACCTGTTGGCTAATGACATAAGGTTCTAGGGCTATGTGGATAAAAGTGGAGGAAATAACTAATTATCCCATATTCTTCCACAAGTTTTGTGATGATAATATTAGATAAATGAAAACATTTGGAAAAATTTTAGTTTCGGTGAGTTATCATGTAAGCCTATAATTCCATCCCTAGGTATGTTCCCAAAGGGAATGAAAACATATGTCCACACAAAAATGTGTACATGGATCTTCATAGCAATATTATTCATAATAATTAAAAGGTGAAAACAGTCTGGATGATCACCAACTAATGCGTGGATAAACACGAAGGAAATTAAGTGCTGATACATGATAAATATGGATGAGGCTTGAAAACACTGTTTAATGAAAGAAATCAATCACACAAAGTCCATATATTTTACGAATTCACTTAAATAAGATATCTAGAATATACAGAACCTTAGAAACAGAAAGTAAATTAGTAGTTGACAAGGGTTGGTTGGGAGGGGTTTTGGGAGAAACAAGGCTTTTGTGGGAGATGATGGAAATGTTCTAAAAGTAGACAGTAAGGATGTTTGCACAACCCTGCATAATAAAACCTATTGAATTGTATACTTCAGAAGGTTAAGTTGTGTGATACATGATTGACATATTGATAAAGCTATTAAAATAAATAATTTTGTGAACAAAGAAAAGCTGAACATTTCAGCTACCATTATGATTATCAGGTCAGCGAGGAGCAGAAAGAATAGATGCTTTGAGGTCAGACTCTCCCCACTCTTTTAATGGTACCAGATTTAATACTACAAATACTACATACACAGCTAGCACTAGGAATGAACCTTCATCCCCCCCCCCCCCCGAATACTTTCTACCAGCTGGAGAGTTCATCTCGCAAAAAGTACTTTGAGAACGCATTTCTTGATGTTCACTAATGAAACTGATTGCAGCAAAATGTGTATATGCTCCATCAGCATGTTTCTACTAGCAAGGCGGCAACATACTACTTATGAATCTAAGTGATGCTATAGCAAGGAAAAAAGAAATGCTCATTTCAAAGCACATAAACTTGTTAGGACTAAAAGTTCAAAGTATAGGTTGTATAATCAGCTTCTCCAAAATCAGCAAATATTAGGCATGAGTGTTGATTATAGCAGTATTTCTAAGAATGCTTGTAAGAGTTTGGCTACATGTGAAGTTGAAAGTTAAAAATTTAAAATCTATTCATCAAACAAAGCCGAAGAATTCAGAGGTAGGTAGATTGCTTCTTGTACTTCCAGTTCTCAAGACAAAGAACAGCTCATGCACAGATTGGAAAACAACTCCTCAAGGCCAGTAGGACATACATGCATAATAGAATATTAGCTGCAGTGCCAATCTGTTCCTCTAGGTTAAAAATATTAATGCTCATTTTTGTACAGCAGTTAATCACAAGGTATTAGAAAAATAATTAAAGGTTGCTTTATTATTTCTGAGCAACAACATGTTCCTTTTTTACCAAATTATAATTTTCTAACCCTTTATAAATGGTCATTCTTTGCTGGTTTTATTGATATTTTTTCCTCATCTCAAATTTGTTAACTCCTCCACTTTCAATATTAAAAGGTTTCATCTCTCAGATAAACATTAAATGATCTTCAATTGCAACTAATTGTAACAAAGTCACACTTATCCATTTAAGGAGAAGAAAAAAATCTACTGAATATGAATGAAGTCACTAAAGCATTCTGTCCAGCTAAGTATAACCAAAATGCATTATACATTCAGGCTCTTTTATTTCCAAAGGCAAGTAAAATTAAAAAAGAAAATCAACACCACAGTCTTATAAAAGAATACCAAATAATGAAAAAGTTCAATTTGTTGTGACAAATAGGAAAATACCAAACTTTTGAAAACTGTCAACAAAAACGTGTTTTCTAAGGTCATAGTGAGCATATTGAAAACAAAAGGAGAAAAAATATTTTATTGCTTCTGAACATCTTCATAGTATATGAAATAAATAGTAAGTGCAGTTCACATATATACAAAGACCCTAGAAATTGAAGTCTCACAATCTAGAAGCTCAGTTACTTGGTATCTTAGACAAATCTTACAAAGACTGTGTTTAGTAACAAAATAACAATAATAGTTATCATAATTTAGTGTTTTACTATGTAACAAGCACTGTTCTAAATGTTTTATATGTGTTAGCCGTATCAATACTTGCTCAAGCCTATAAAGTAAATACTATTTTACAAGTGAGAATATTAGTGCACAGAGAGGAAAACTAACTTGCCAAGGTCAAACAAAGAACTATAATTCAAATGCAAACAATTGACCCTGAAGCCATCTCTTTTGACCATTATGCTACACTGCCTATGATACAGCTAGATAAACTGGCTGACAAGAACTCTTCCCTATGTCCGTTGTTTGATTAAATCTGGAATTTAAAATGCACCAATGGCCTATGGTAGATTTTACGCTATATGGAACCTGTACCATCCTTCATTGCTGGTTTAACTGTAACTCTGAGGTTTAGATGACATATGATAAAATTCACTGAGTTCACTCTTCTGTGATCTGGTTGACTTTTTTCTCTTCCTCCTAATGGAATATCACACCACTCATATCCCATTTATATGTCATCTAGATTCAATGAGCTTCTCTAGAAAATGCAGTGAACTTTGACTCACACATTTCACTACTACCAACCATGCTTTGAAGGTTTATAAAATCATCTGCTCTCTCTTGAAGGTGCCAGAATAATCCCTTTATTTTCAATATGCCTATTATGGACTTTTTAAAGCATGCTCTCCTTTAATTAACCTTGGGTAATTATACCTGTGAGGTATCTACATGTTTATTTGAAGTCCAAAAGTATGTATGCTTAATTTTATATCAGTTTTTTTGCTTCTCACTTCCTATCTGCTTAATAGACTCTACAGATTTCCATTATTCTCAGGATAAAAACCTAAATGTTTAGGATATCCTATACAACCCTCCATAGTGTGACCTCTACCCTAATCTATAATGTTGTCTCTCTTCAAGGTCTGAGGTCTCTACAACTAAACTGTTTTCTCCACCTAAAACACTATTAACCTCACATCCTATCCTACTTCCATGTAGTAACACATTTCTCTTCCTGCCCTTATATCAGAACCAAATGTCACTTCCTCAGAGAAACATTTCTAGATATCACTAATCAAGACACAAACACCTCCCTCCATTTTTTGTTCTCATTACACCATGAAACTCTTTTTCATAGCAATTATCACAATGTATGCTCATTTAATTATGGTTTTCTCCCCTAGGAGACTACAACCAAATGAGAGCAGGGTGCTTCTGTTTTGATCATCTCTGAATTCCTGGTGCATAGTGGAGTAGAATGGAGCCACTCCATAAAAATGTGTTGGCTAGATGAATGATTTGTCATAATCACTGCTCTTCCTGTGCTCTCACCCTTCCCTAACTCCTAACACTCAATTCTAGGTGAGAAGAAGCCAGTCACTTCAACTAGGTACCAATTTCACATAAATATGCAACATGGGTGGTTTTATCTGATTAGTATAATCTTTCCCAGTCTTTAACATGACGGGACAATTTGCATAAAGCCTTTGGTTGCCTATGTCACCTAATGAGTTTTAGAGTAAGAGCCAGCTTAAGTGCAAGGTGTCTGGTGCATAACAAATCTTCCCAGGCAGATGAATCAATTAATTCACAGGCTTTTATTGGGGTTCCACTCCCGGGCGAGGTTCCACGGTCCCAACAGAGCAACAGAGCAGGGGCCAGGGAATTCACACATCAGAGATTGGGAGAGCTCTTTTTATAGATTCAGGGCATGGGGGTTAAAGGTTGAGGCGGGTCTGATCCTCATTGGTTGACCTTTAGGCACCTGCAGGGACCTTGACAAGGACTTTTCTTCCCCACATATACAGGTAGGGACTTCTCCATTCCTGGAAGTATAGGCCTTCCTCCTTGCGGATCCCAAAGCTATCATCCCGACCTTTTGATGATAGGAAAGGGGGCAACGATGAGTCTCTCTGGCTACTTCCTGCTGACTGGGGACGTTGTCTACAAGGGCCTGCTGGGGGTATCTTGGGGCTCTGCAGGGACAGGCATGTATGGATGGTGAAGCATCTGGTTGACTGCCTGGTTGCTGAAGGCCGTGGTTCATTCCATTATAACCTGCTGTAAACACTTAAACAGACACTGTAGTATATAAGTCAGGGTGAGAATGGCAACCAATGATCCTAAGAGTGGCATTAACCAGGTAATTTAAGGATTTCATAGAGGAGAGGAAATAGGGGGTCCCTGTACCCTTGTGAGGATTGTTTGATGGACGTGGTTTAAATCTGATCCCAGCCAAGACCAGGAGAAAGGCCACCCAACTTTTGCAGGTAGAGGGGTTTGTCTGTAGAGAAATTCTGAATAATAATACAACATTAAGTGGAGGAGATGACCATCAGTACACACAGGTTGGGAGTAGAGTCATTGATGTTAGAGTAGAGGCTATGATTACAAAGGAATGAGACCCAAGTGGGCTAGGCAGGGTCTAGAACAAAGGACAGGGTCATTATTAGAGGACTCCAGAAAGGTGCTGTCTAAGCCACAACTAAGTTTGCTGATTGAGAGGCAAATAGAACCTGACAGAAGGGGCTTGATCTGGTGGACTTTAGGCCTTATAAGTTAAGAGGTCCAGACCTATCTCTTCACATAGGGTACATCCTAAGGGAGGTGTGAACCTCCTTGGGGAAGACATCCTGTTGACTTCCATTACCTAGCTGGCCTGGGAGGAGAGCTGGCTAGATGAAGGCAGGTGGCATCTCCAACAGGAAATTTACAGTTCTGCCTGCAGTGTTGCTGACCCTATTTGGTCGTCTCCTCTCAGCAGCAGTGGTCACCTTGGAAGCTGGGCTGAGTGAAGGGCTTTTCAGCTTAGAGCCAATAAGATCTGTGGCACTGACCTGAAGTCCTTCGACTCCAGGGCAGGTCCATTTCCAGTGATCCAACTCCTGGCTGGCAGAGCTGCCAGGGCTCTCCACAAGCTGATTTCTGCTGAAGCCCAGGCTTACCACACTGAAAGCCACTGCAGTGGACTGGCCTGTTGGGTCTCCTTGAAGGCAGATCACTGTACAGAACAGCCATTAATAGGCTGCCACCTATCTTTCCATTTCTGATGCCTGGCTTTCTCTTCTTCCTGGTTTTTGTTAAAGCAGACCAGAGGATGCAAGTCAAGGGGGTGCCAGTCCCATCACTTACTGACAATAGCAATATCAAATGAAAACTTAGAAAGCAGTTTAAATCATTAGATAAAAAATATAGCAGTTTCAATACTAGCTTTTTAAAACTTTACCTGTTTTTTAATTTACCAATTGATTTGAATTACTTTCTGCTCTTAGTAACCTCAGCTAACCATACCTTCAGTTGGTACCTATAATACATTATTGGCTTCATCTGTTTACAGAGCCATCCCAAAGTACTGAATAAAATAGAAGTGGCTGGAAAAAGTCCATCGGAACCAATAGGAGGACAGCTAAGCACAGAACCAACAATGCTTTACTTTTATGAGCAGCAAATCTGATATATAAAACTGTGGATGACAAAAGACTTTAAGTTGCCACGTTTAAAATTATAAACTCATTATAAACTCAACAAAAGGCACTTGCTTACTTCATATAGCATTTTTGAAAGCACCTGTAGGTTTTTACAGAACATTTAACTCTTTAGGCCACTGTGGCTTCCTCATTAAGATCCAAGATTTCTTTCATAACCTTCTGTGACTTCCACACACCCTCTTCAACTTACTTGAAACATTCCATCATTTCCATTCCAGTCTAGAGTAAACTAGCCATCAGGATGAAGTCAATCTTACAAACTTTGTCCTTTCTTTATTCAAAATAACTCTTTCCTTTTAACCTTCCTTACCAAATGCACATTTCTATAACATTTTTAACACAAATTTAACATGCTGAGTATACAAGAGTTTACAATAAATTAGCAGTTACACCTAAATGACTTAAGATGCTGATATGATATATCTCTACTTGAATTCAATTAAAATTAAAATTCTTTCATCTAAAACAAGTACTAATTACCCATTGCTGTTTCATTGAGTACTGATTACCCGGAAATCTGTTAAAATAAATTGCAAAAATAAGCTCAGCAAGTTACAAAGCAATATTTTCAAAGGTAGTGATCTTCCTAGATTCAAAGAAAGGAAACCAGAGGAGGAGTCTAGAGAGCCACGTGTTCAGGAATTGGTCCTTTTAAAACTTTGCCGGAGGGCAGCCAGGGAAGCAGGAGTATCCTATTAGGATGGGGGTGGAGCTTGACAATGGTGGTTGGGCCACGTGGCTACCTGGCTTCCAGCAATGGTGGCAGGGAGAGGCAGGACATGGGGTGGGGCAAGGCGGAGGAATGCGCATTTGGGGGTGGGAGGTTCCTAGCTAGCTGTGGGGTCCCCAGGAACTCAGGAGGGTCCAAAAAGGCGGAAGGTGGAGAGTTTGGCAGTAACACAGAAGAGGCACCCTTAGAAGGTGGGGGCCCGATCTTGGCCAGCAAGACCTGGGCTGTGGAGCAGGCAGAGAGGAAAGTAAGGGAGAAGGGAGTAGGACTGGAGCGGAGGTTTCAGAAAGCCTGGACACATGGGACCTTTGACCATTTTCTCTCCCTGAGGCAGAAATTCTCAAGGTAATTAGGCCATGCCTGGGTGGAGTAGAAGATTAGGCGTTTACTCTGTAGGTCCTGGGCCAGTCCCAGTTTCTTCAAGTTCTTTAGGAGGCAGGCCAGAGGGCATTTTGAGTCCCACCCTTGGGATTAGCCAGATCCCATGGTTTCCCCAGCAGCCCAGATCTACTGAAATTAGGTCAAGGTGTCCCCTGTCCTGGACTTCAGTAGACGGATTAGAGATCAGTCCTCTATGGGGCCAAGTCAGTTGTGGGACGTCTCCACAAGCCACTGGGAGGCTAAACAGTGGAGAACAGAGCCCACATGCACACGATTTGGAAGTCTCTGTCCGGATGGAGAGCTAGCCGAAGATCGCAGAGACTGGGCCAACCCAGAGGAGGGAGGGAGAGCAAGGGAGGAGTTACTTACAGTTGGTTGAGCATGGTCTGTAGTCAGCCTGGGGCACCAGACAGGTTCAAGGAGCGAGGGGGCCTCATACCCAGAAAGGGGAGGCGCCAACCTCAGCTCCCAGGTTTCGGCACCATCTGCAAGGTGTCCGGTGCATAACAAATCTTCCCAGGCAGATGAATCAATTAATTCACAGGCTTTTATTGGGGTTCAACTCCTGGGCGAGGTTCCATGGTCCCAACAGAGCAACAGAGCAGGGGCCAGGGAATTCACACATCAGAGATTGGGAGAGCTCCTTTTATAGATTCAGGGCATGGGGGTTAAAGGTTGAGGCGGGTCTGATCCTCATTGGTTGACCTTTAGGCACCTGCAGGGACCTTGACAAGGACTTTTCTTCCCCGCAAGTACAGGTAGGGACTTCTCCATTCCTGGAAGTATAGGCCTTCCTCCTTGTGGATCCCAAAGCTACCATTAAGGAAAAGAAATGAAATAAATAAAAATGGTCTTTGTACACTTTCCTTTTGATTTGGATAGCCCTCTCAGGAACACAGTTGCATTCTACTGCATGCTAGTTTGTCAGATATTCTGCAACTTTTCTGCATTACACTCTGTGCTGTGGCTCCCTCCTGAAGACTTTTCTTACCTTGGACAGCTTAGATGCTACAGAACTTTCCCTTTGCACTTAGAACAAAGAATGGCCTGATGGGTGATTAGATAGGCTTTTTCCATATCCTCATATGCAAGTATCTGAAACAAACTTCCACATGTTCTACCATATTGAATGGGGCTTGTTATTTTTAAATGAGCCACAACTTGGATGAGCAAATACTATCTGTAGTAGATGCATTGTAAGGAGAGCCAGACATTTAAGTCCAAGCCTAAGTCCTCTATGGAAGAGCAAGAAGCAAAGCTCAGGGCACGAAAGGCAAGCTCCATCAGACAGACAGTGGCTGGAAATGATCAGGGACTATGCCATAGTGGAAGTAGACCTGAATTAATTAATAAAAGTCAGGCGAAATTCGTCCATCATTGAAACATCTGCAGGTGTAGGTTTATGACACTGGCACTCACAATGGTGTCTAGGCAAGTTGGGGTGGCAGTGGAGCTGCTGCTTCTTTATATTAACTATATAAAATTTGACTGAAATAACAAGAATATAAACCAAGCTTAACAGATATTAGCTGGTGATGTGAGATTTGGAATATATGATTACATTACTTGATTTTGTGTCTATTGAAACAATAACACTGAATTGGGAAGCACAATTGTCCAATGACATTAAAAGCATTAGTACAGTTCTCAGATAACATTTGAATATCATTCAATCTTGGTATTTTCTGTCTTGCTTGACTTCTCTTCCTTCTGTATTCTGTTATGTATATAACAACCATTTTAGTCCTTTGGTTAAGGCCATAGTTTATGAAGACAGCCTATCTGAGTTTTAATTCTACCTCTGATACTTAAAATCTCTGGAACCTTGTACAAGGCAATTGCTGTATTTATGTTTCTCCTTCCTGAAATACTAATAACAATATCATATGTCTCACTCCTTATATTGTTGTGGATATTAAATTAGATATTTCAAAAATTCTAAACAGAGTGCCTGGTAGTGCCTGGTATATTCTAAGTACTCAATAAATGTTAGCTACTATTTTTACTATTATGTATGTTGTGGGATGGTTTGTATGTACATGCACAAGGGTAAGCCAGATGAACTCTCCTTTCTAATGCATCATGAAAGATATACCACTATTATTCTCAAAGAGCTAGTGCATATTATAGACTCATGGTGATACACAGCACCAAATGAAGGCACTGGTGATTAGGACTGACAGAATATACAGACACACTGGTTGATGTATATGTAAGCATCCTTTAAACAGAAAGCATTAATTCAGTAGAAAACAGTCCAGGTGAACTTGTTTTAAAATTCAGAGTCTAAAACTCACTAGCAGTATGATGCTGATCAAATCATTTAAATTATTTAAGCCTCAGTTAATGGAAGATAATACTATCCAATTTACAACATTGTTGTAAGATTGCAGTTGCATATGCAAAATATCTGACAATGTGCTCAGCACCTAGTAGCATTCAGGAACTGTTCTTTTTTCATCATTTAACAGATAGCTGCAGTCTGACTGCAGAGATGTTTTCTCTTGCTGCTAGAAGCAAGACTTATTGATTCTGTAAGAGGCATGCCTTCTCTTCTTTTCTCCTCACCAATATATCCTATTCTCCTGAACTAAAATGTCCTTGATGTAGAAACTAGCAAATCAGTGAGTAATTTCTTTACCCATACCAGAAGTGCAAAAAGCATAACTCTAGCTTATTGCTAGGGTTGAAGAACTGCAAGTACAGAGCTGTTTGTGAATTGAAGACATTTCTTAATCTCCTACAGTTATCAATCCCCACCCTTGGTAAACCTTCTACTCAGAGGCTAAGAAAAAAAGATAAAAAGAAAATCTTCATTGCCTTTTGAACAGCAAAGAACAGGGCAGCAGCTTGAAAAAGGGAAAACTGTTATTTCACTCTATGAAAAGGAAAGAAAAGATTCTCATACTATGATGGAAAAAATGTCAAATAAAGTCAAACCAAACTGCGGTTAAACCCAAAGGGACACCTTTTGTCTAAGGTACTACATTTCCCTTTAGCTATCCAAGAGACCTGTTTCCATAGCCATCACTAATAATCTGAGTCAAAAGAAGAAAGCAATCGAAAAGCACACTGGAAAGAAGTCGTGTGTGTGTGTGTGTGTGTGTGTGAGTACATGTGCATGCACACATGCATGTGTGTGTTTTAAATTTCAGCACACCTTAAGCACTAGGTTCTAGGGGAAGAAAAGGTTTTATCTTCTACAAAGGAAATCTTTAAAGGATGTGAAAGAAGAAATGTTGCCTTTATGGAAGAGAGGTTACCTTTTTATCTGAAGATAGCATAAGAAATATTTTGTCCTTTGTAACTGATATTTAGACACTTTTATCCCTTTGGGCAAGAGAGGTTTTGAACTAGTGGAACTGAAAGTTAAAGTACACATTTAATGTAAACTCTTTGAGTGATGTGGTCAGGAATTAATATTACATAATGCATGCAGTTGTGTCTGACAGCCTAGATAAAAATACGTTCACAGGTTGTTTCACAGAGATGTGTGTGTGTGTGTGTGTGTATATATATATATACACATCTCCATATCAGCACTGATATTTTAAATTTTAAATATTTTCAATTCTAGAGCCAAATAATAAAGAACTTTTAACATACCTTTCCTCCCCCTCACTGAGTACACCCTACCCTCCTCAAAAGATATGGATTCATTATGCTTCCAGGAGATAAGCATAATGGAAATAAAAATTTACCAGAGTGAACTTAGATATTTCAGAAGTCTACAGAAAGAAATGCCTCTTTCATAGGAAAAAAATACACTAGATTCATCAATATGAATTTTGGTAAAGAAGATAACTCCTATAGTAAAATACACCAAGTTTCTTGTGGCACCACATTCTACATCCTAACTTACAATTCAAACTCCACAAGGATTTGGAAGAATGTGTTCATTTAAGACAAAATGGTAGGGGCCAGTGCAGTGGAATAGCGGGTAAAAGCCACCACCTGCAGTGCTGGCATTCCATATGGGTGCCGGTTCGAGACCCAGCTGCTCCACTTCTGATCCAGCTCTCTGCGATGGCCTGGGAAAGCAGTGGAAGATGGCCAATTCCTTGGGCCCCTGCATCCGTGTGAGAGACCCGGAAGAAACTCCTGGCTCCTGGCTTTGGATCGGCACAGCTCCAGTCATTGCAGCCATCTGGGGAGTGGAACCAGCGGATGGAAGACCTCTCTCTCTGTCTCTCCTTCTCTCTCTGTGTAACTCTGACTTTCAAGTAAACAAATAAATCTTTTTAAAAAAAGACAAAATGGTGCTGAATCCAAATAGATTCCAAAAAACATTTCCCCCTCAAATCACTTTTTCTTTAAAATCATGTGATAACTTCTCATTGTTTATAAAATAAATCCCAAACACATCTGTCCACTACCTCTTCTCTGACTTTATATCTTACCACTCTCTCCTTGCCCTCCGTGCTCCAATCACATTGTCCTTCTGTTTCATGAAGACATCAAATCAATTTCTACCACAGAGTCTTTGTGCTTATTGTTCTATCTTTCTGGAATGTTCTCCCCACAGTTTATCACTCAGAATCCAGGTCACATACCACCTCTTTGAAGAAGCCTTCCCAAACTATACTACTTAAAATAGCCTCAAATACTGCCTGCACTCCCTTAATTCTCTGCCCCATTATGTTGTTTTACTCTTTCTTCTTATGTGAAGATGTCCAAAAAGATATTTGTAGGGTAAAGGAATATTTCACAGAGTTATTCTTGTAATGCCTCCACTCCCAAGTGAAGGTCTTAATCTTATGAGTATAAAATAAACCGAAAGTAGATCATTGCAGAAATTGAGAAGGAACAAGAAAGGAAAGAGGAGGAAGGGTGGAATTGTAGGCAGCAAGGAGGGTAGGGTAGGAAGTATCACTATTTTCCTAAATCTATATATATGAAATATATGATATTTGTTTACCTTAAATAAAATTTAAAAAGAGAGAATTATCCATTATCAAACAACATTGGGTGCACTTGTTCACAACAGGAAATTCGTTTCTCAAAAAAGAAATCTACTGGAGAAGTTAAGATGGTGTATTTGAATTTGCTAGTGAATTCAAATCTTTATTATAAGTTTAGTAACTTAATACTATGAACCCTCTGAGGTTAAATCTTCACTGACAATTTAGTTTATCAATGAGGAACGTATGTATGCATATTGTAATATTTTGTGTTTGAATAAAAAGTTAATATCATTTAAAAATACAGAATCTTCGTAAGTATAAGAAGAATAAAGGCAAGTCAATTTGTATGTTAATATATGTTTAAATATGTGATATCAAAAAGAAGAAATCTGGATGATTATTTGATATTTTTAATTTCATTAAATAAACCTGATTGCAAACATTTGATGTGTTATAGTTTTTACCAATAACCTCACTTCTTTTAGGAGTAAGACAGGAAGAGGAAATAAAATCAAATATCCTCTCCCTGTCAGAATGCAATGATCGCGCATCTGCTTGGCACTTATAAATTGAATTACACAGAGAGGACAGAGGACACAGCTTCTGTCACAAAGTGGCTGGGAAAATGAGAACAAATCACTTCAGTATTTGTTATGTGGAAATGAGAGTTTCTTATCTCATAGACCTATTGTGAACTTCAAATTAAATAATACTTATAAAAGTACATTATGCTGCAAAGCCTCATGGATATGTAAAGTGCAGTTTTTACAAAAGTGTTGTGTTTTCTCAAAAGGACAACCTGGATACTTTTGTACAATATTCAAATGTCTCTAGAAATCCAGAATTTTGATTGGCTATTAACATTCAAATGCACCCTAGATTCCACAATGCCATATCTTTACTATCCTCTCCAGATTCATATAGACATATAAGAACTATTTTTGCAGTAGCAAGAACAAATTAGAACTGCTTCCTCTTGTGCATAGCAGATCACAAATTCACTTGCTAAGATTATGATGGATTCATTAGGCTAAAAGACAGGGCTGGTGCTGAAGGATACCTAGCAATTTAATGGAAGCAGCTTTATAATAAGGGTTATGTAGTATGATTGGGGAAGCAAAAAAGGCTCTAAAAATATCTTCACAAGACTATCATATTGCCTTAAATTTTGCCAAAGAAGAAACACTTTTTTCATTCATTAGTACATTCAATTTGTTGAGACAGCTATTATCTTCTTTGGGTGGAATAACTCATCAACCCATTAACACTGTAACGGATTACTTTATGTCATTAACCTACTCCTACTCACTAAAATTTAGTGAAAAATTCTAATGGAATATCTAAGGAAACCAGAGCTGGAAGACTGGGTACATTTCTTTTTTTGACAGGCAGAGTGGACAGTGAGAGAGAGAGACAGAGAGAAAGGTCTTCCTTTGCCGTTGGTTCACCCTCCAATTGCCGCCACGGCCAGCGTTCTGCAGCCAGCGCATTGTGCTGATCCGAAGCCAGGAGCCAGGTACTTCTCCTGGTCTCCCATGGGGCGCAGGGCCCAAGCACTTGGGCCATCCTCCACTGCACTCCCTGGCCACAGCAGAGAGCTGGACTGGAAGAGGAGCAACTGGGACAGAATCCGGCGCCCGGACCAGGACTAGAACCCAGGGTGCCGGTGCCTGAGTGGGTAAAATAGGTCAAGACCATGGTGGTTTGATGTGAAAAATGAAGATTAAGTTGGGCCCTGAACAGCCAAGAGACAGCACAGAGGATATATGAAGGAGATCTAGAAAATTAATATGGCCACAAAACCAGTAGGCAATTCAAAAAGGGCAGCTACTCTACCCAAAATATCATGTAGCTGGAAATCAGTTCAACAAGAAGCTGATTAAGCCTAGAAAGTTTCTTCATAACTGTGTGATGTCTACTTTTTACTTGTTGAATATTATGGTTAGGGATGCATTAAGCCTGTGATTATAGAATAAATTGAAGTTATGTTTTTTGTGAAAATTAGAGAAAAAAAGGAAGGAAGGAAGGGAATTGAGGGAGGGAGGAGGCAGAGAGGGAGGGATGGAAATATGAAATATGTGTCGTCTGTTCTCTTTATATTAATGAAAAGTTTTAAAAAGAGAAAACAGATTTGATCTTATTTACACACAAGAATTTAGTTTAATTATCATAACTGGACATTGACCAAAACAAAACAACAAAAAAATTGTCCTCACTTTTTTGATAATTACATCATTGTCATTTACTAAAGAAAATTTTCTTGATAATGTCTATTTCATGAATTCTGAATAATTCTGACTTAATAAAGAAGAAAGTTAATAACAGAAATCCAAATTTTAATGCCTTTAACCATTAGAGAAATGAGAAGGAATGAGGCAAACGTAATTCCTTTATAAAGAATCTGACTTTAATTCCATCCCAGTTGTTTTATTTTATTGAAAACAATCTTATTAATCATTTTTGCCTGTCTTTACAAGCAATTTTTTAACTTCAAGATGGTCTACTTTTATTAAAATATATATCTTGGGGGTCTAATGAGAGCATAATTCTACAAAACTTCATGATTTTCTGGAAAAAATATGGCAAAAGGCAAAGGTCTCACTCAGCATATGATATAAAGAAGCTGATGCAGCACTATGGAGCTTCCCCGAGTGACTATATTTTGTTTATTATTTATCAATATTTCAAATATTTTCTGCCATAAACTATATTTATCATTTCTTTTTTGGCTTAGCTTTTTACAGTGGTGATAGTAGTGCATATGGATGATTATAATCCAAGGTAATCATTAAACAAATATATAAAAACATGCATATAAAGTAGAATATTTCTCTGAGGTTTCCTTTTATGTCAGTATTGAGTGCCAGAAGAGCAGGGTCACACAGAGCAGCTTTGTAGAGAAAAGGAAGATATCTGCGTGATCCACATTTACTGGTCAGAAATGCTTCTTATTGGGAAGGTCAATTCCAGAATGCAAAAACAGGCAGCTGACAGACATACAACCATTTTGTAGTGGCAAAGGGATGTTCTACAGGACTGACCATGTCTTAGATTTTATTTTTTATTCTTCTGCCTAATCCCTGTACTTTCTCTTTATGCCGTTTCCATACTCACCATGCATTTGCTGTCATTTTTACTTTGTTTACAAAATTACACAAATTATCCAAATTCATCAAACTGTGTACTTAATGTTGATTAATTTTATTACAGATAAATAACTTAGTGAACCAAAAGGGAGTAAAAAACAAAAGTTATGATACTTTCTCATCACCTTTTCCCCAGTGAGGAGGAAGGAACAACCTCCCAGAGTTAATCCTGTGCTCCTTGTAATTCAGTGAGAAGGATGTCCACAGTCCTTTAGGCTTGTTTGCCCGTTTAGTTTCAAAATATTTCAATGAAGTTGCATCTTATTTATTTGACTAAAAGCACTTTTTTTTTTTTTTACAGGCAGAGTGGACAGTGAGAGAGAGAGAGACAGAGAGAAAGGTCTTCCCTTGCCGTTGGTTCACTCTCCAATGGCTGCTGCGGCCGCACTGATCCAATGGCAGGAGCCAGGAGCCAGGTGCTTTTCCTGGTCTCCCATGGGGTGCAGGGCCCAAGCACCTGGGCCATCCTCCACTGCACTCCCGGGCCACAGCAGAGAGCTGGCCTGGAAGAGGGGCAACTGGGACAGAATCCGGCACCCCTACCGGGACTAGAACCCGGTGTGCCAGGGCCGCTAGGTGGAGGATTAGCCTAGTGAGCCGCGGCGCCGGCCGACTAAAAGCACTTTTTAAAAGCATGACTCAGCCGGCGCCGCGGCTCACTAGGCTAATCCTCCACCTTGCGGCGCCTGCACACCGGGTTCTAGTCCCGGTCGGGGTGCCGGATTCTGTCCCGGTTGCCCCTCTTCCAGGCCAGCTCTCTGCTGTGACCCAGGAGTGCAGTGGAGGATGGCTCAAGTGCTTGGGCCCTGCACCCCATGGGAGACCAGGAGAAGTACCTGGCTCCTGCCATCAGATCAGCACGCTGCGCCGGCCATTGGAGGGTGAACCAACGGCAAAGGAAGACCTTTCTCTCTGTCTCTCTCTCTCACTGTTCACTCTGCCTGTCAAAAAAAAAAAAAAATGACTGCTCTGAATGCATGATCCTAAGTTTGTACCATACACACTGACTTCACAGAAAGGAAACAAATCAAATCAAAAGATTGAATCTTTAAGAAAAATAATCAGCCTGGTGGTTCACTACAAAACTGGAAGACTTCCAAAAATATTTCTGTTAAGTCATGAGATGAAAAATTTGATTATTTGATCCAAAAGAGCAAAGCAAGTCACTTTAAGTTAGATCTGCTAGGTAAGTTTTCTAACTATTAAGAAAGTATTATGCAAGGAGGTAGATGAAAGGAGGTTATTTCTAGGTGCATTCTATCAAAAATCGTTAAAGACATCTACCAAATCTTATCAATGCTGTGCTTTAACATTGTAACTGTTTCGGGAAGTAAGACACCTCACAGATTGAAACCAAAAAGTGGGAAAACAAGTTCCTTCAAAAGTAGCAAGTTTAGAGACTAAAAAAAGAGCTTCTATTTTGAGAGATTCTTGGTAATCAGAGTATCTCCACAGGCTGCAATAGGAGTGCCTGGGGTAATTTATTCTTGGGCATTCACAGCATTAGCACCTCTAAAGATTATTAGAAATAAGAACTGCTTCAGAGATGAATAAAGATTATTCAAAAGAGAGTGATGTACAGCTTCAAACCTTGCTGGCAAGACAGAGATCCCTGGAAAGTTAATAAACAGCAGCAGAGAAACAGCAGATTGTGAAACCTACAGACCAGAAAAGACACTGGTTCTTTTTCCTTAGTGGTCCTTTATCTTTTATGGTAGCAGAATTATAAACAGGGAGCACTTCTCTGAAAAATTCTAACCTAGGCACAACTGTGTCAAGTCAGATACCCTCTGCCTACCCTTCTCTGAAGTGTTTATGTTTTTATTCTAAGCCAGCCCCTTGCTGTTTAAAAACAAAAGGAAAGTGCAACCAGGGTCACACAGTATGGCACAAACTGTCCAGTCAGCTACAGCAATGATTGCAAGGCCAATTCTGGAAACACTAGCTATATGAACACTATTATACAGTCTCGGTTTTCACTTTAAACATGTGCTAATAATTTACGTAAGCAAGATAGTTCGTGGAAGAAAATCCCACTCAATGCTCTTATCAGTCTTTTGCACTCTTGCTTATTAAGAAGGATGTCTGTAACCCTCAGACTAAGAAAGGTTTACTTAAGAAGGTTAAACATCCCATTTCAGATACTGCTAGAGATTCTCTAGTTACATGGAGCAGAATGCTCAAGATTTTTAAAGCTTTCATTATGGAAATTTTCAGACTGATACAGAAGTAGAGACAAGATTACATTGAGCCACCACACACTCAGCACTCAGTTTGAATGTTTTAATCACTCCTGTTCACTCTTGTTTTGTCTCCTCCCCCTTTTTCTTTTGCTGAATTATTTATAGTAAATCCTAGATATTGTGTTGTTCATCCCAAATACTGCAATGCTTGTAAGTATTTTTAGTCAGTTCTTCAAACAAATGAAAGAGAATATGGCAAAATGAACACATTTTTGAAAGACCTATATCACTAATTCAGAATTTGAGATTTAATATTACATCATGTGTAAAGCAAGGAGAGAGATCATTTCCCAAAAAGAATAATTCAATGATCCCTCTCCGTGAGAAAGGACAGAAATAGGACTCACAAGTTCAAGTGCTCCTCCAGCCCCCAAATGACATGTATTCATCTCCAGCTCCAAACCAACCAGGAGCAAGAAGCATCCAGATTTTAACTGCGAAAGATCCCCTACTAACCTGTTAGGGACTTCCAGGACTTGTACACATGCCCAGAACAGTCCAATGTAACTTGTGTATGACCTTCCTGGAATGACAGTAAACAGTACTGACATTTTTTAATATGTTTTGTGCAAAAGAACCATGCCTATGCCAAACAAAGAGCCAGGTGCAAATCAAGGTGCCAAGAGCCAAGTGGCAGGAGTCAGATCTCTATACTTTTTTCAGATTAAATTCAGGTGTGCCCAGAGAAAACCACCATGACTTCCCGCCCAGCAAAAAATCCTGTCCAGTTGCCCTCTTGAAGCCACTGGCCAAAACCTCTTCCAGCCCCGCTGTCTCTCTTATGTTGCCGATAAGCTTTGCCCGGGTTGCACATTGTTTTGTTTTGTCAATTTCTACTTGCAAGTGAGCCAAAAAACCTAGGGTTGGTAACATCCTGACATTCTGGAAAGAAAAATAAAAACTACTACGTTCTTGGTGAATTGAATGTTCTCAATCATTTCTTTGGAGCAAACAAACAGGAAAATTCCTATTGGAAATCATTTGAGAAGTGCTCTTGTCATACTTACATTTACGAGACTATGAAGAGTTCTTACTCTTCATCTAAAATGTTATCGTTTAAATGTAGCTATTTCACTTTAGAGAATATTGCCACAAAGCTTCCCTTCCAAGATATCTGACCTTAACATTTCATTGCGTCAAAAACATGAAGTTACCTTTTGCTCTTAGGAGTGCACATTTGAGCATTTCATGTTCTTGATCACAGAAAGCCTCGCCCAGGGTGAACATCTTCCCTATTACCCTTTCCACATCACCAAGGAACACTAACTCCAGTACCAGAGTTACAGAGCCTTATAGATTGATCCTGAGTAAAAATAGGTTTAGTGAATCCACGTGGCCCTTAGCCGGAGTTTATGGGGAACAGCAGCAAACAGAGCAACAACAGAGAAACCTGGAAAAAAAAAAGATTGTTTATATGGAGACTTAAAGTCTCACAAATTCAAATTGCAAAACTCAAGATTGAAGGGCATGAGGAAGTATGAACGTGTAGGAGCTGTTGCAGATATTAAAAAAGAGGCAGGTGTCATTGTCTGGGCTGTGAAGATGATGAGGCTGTTGGCAGCCCAGACACAGGATTTGCAGTCTTACTTTCAAGTAAAGCATGAAAATCCAGAACCTATGAAACTGAGGCTCCCAACAGTCACTGAGCCAGAGCCTGATGGTTTAAATAAGATAAAGGTTTTGATTTTAAAAAATAAAGTTAAAAAAGAATATCAGGGAGAGTTTGACATCAGGAGAAAGTCTTAGATTAAGAAGACATATGGTAAGCAGTTCAGTGAGCAAATGGTTCAAAGCTCTCAGGAGAAAGAAAGAAATGGTAAAATCAAAATGGCTACAGAGGGGCCAGTGCTGTGGTGTAGTAGGCTAAGCCTCTGCCTACAGTGCCAGCATCCCTTATGGGCACCAGCTCATGTCCCAGCTGCTCCTCTTCCAATCCAGCTCTCTGCTTATGGCTTGGGAAAGCAGTAGAAGACAACCTGAGTGCTTGGGCCCCTTCACCTTTGTGGGAGACCTGGAAGAAGCTTATGGCTCCTGGCTTCAGATCTGCCCAGCTCTGGCCATTGTGGCATTTGGGGAATGAAACAGTGGATGGAAGACCTTTGTCTCCATCTCTCCCTGTCTCTGTCTGTAACTCTACCACTTAAATAAATAAATAAAATCTTTTCAAAAATGGCTACAGAATATGTGGTAGAAATGCTCAACAACTCTTTTCTGAGTGCTTTGCATTCTGAATAGAACTCCAAATATTTATTTTGGATATAGCATCCACAAAGACTAAAAGTGAAGAACAGAAATAAAAGTCAAAAACTAGACTTTTTTTCCTTATTCCTATTGGCTTCACAGTGCTGTCAGCTAGTGATCCTCCTCTTTAGATCTTTATATTAGTGATGTGTATAACATTTAGAAACAGATGAAATTTGATTATAATGATCGAGAAGTATCTAAAATTCAAGAGGGCTCAGTGTAGTGTGATTAAAATTGGAGTGCTTACAAATTTGTTTACATGCAGTAGGGGATACTGGATTCCGTGTTTACTCATCACTTACTAAGAAGGCAGGTTGGTCCAATCATTAGGCCTTATGATAAACACAAATCTGAATTTTTATGTACACTGATGTATCTCTTAATGTTCCCCTACACACTCACACTGTTTCCACTGACACTATCTCTGAATTCTATTTGATATAAGAATGCTCATCAGAGTAGTCTAAGCAAAAGAAAAAACAAAATTGTGTGGATGTGTGTGTGTAGATTAGAGAGGGGTGGGAACAGAAACTTAATGTGGTAAGATGTTCTACAAGAATATGCATGTTCAAAGAATAATAGGAGGGAAATAAAGTTTCTTGGGAAAATGAAATTAAAAGACAATTTTATTTTAGTGAAGAAAAATGTTGAAATCCATGCATAAAAAGAACCTTCAAAAAGTTCATGAAAATGCACATTGTGAAGAAAATTGCATGGATTTCAAAAATTTCTGCACCAAATAAATTTATCTTTAATTCCACTTTTTGTACAAACTTTCTGAAGTTCCATAGCACTATGGAGAATAATTTAATTAACTGAAAGTAACATAAATTTTATTCATTAAAAAATGTGTGCAGATTCACAATCATTTGTTATTTTGCTTTTACATTTTTCAAATAGCTTGATATTTTATAATTATTATATTTGTGTGTTTCTCATTAATATACTGTATTGAAAACACCACTTTCTTTGTGATATTAGTGACAATTTGTCTTACTTACCAGAAAAGATGTGTTTTTTTTTTTCACTGAAGGAATTTAAATTATTTTTCCATGACTTATTGAGTCCTGCTTTGCTCATACAAAGCTACTTGAAAATATTGTAAAAAATAAAATTAAAAGGTAAATTTATTTTGGTACAGAACAATTTTGAAATCCATATAGTATATTCATAATATGTATTTTCCATGAACTTAATGAAGAATCTTCATAATGACTAATGGTGTTTGGTAGGAATGGAGAAAAACTAGAAAAAATATAAATTGACTTGCAAGAGAGTATCTCCAGAGATAATGTTCATTAATATCATTATTAATTTTAAGGGCAAAGGCATAAAATTGTAGGTTTACCATTATTTTATTCTCAGGAATAATGCATATGTGCATGTGGGAGTTTATGCTGGTGTACATGTAAATTATTTTTAAAATAATTCTAAAAATGTTAATGACTATATGTATCCACAAAGTAAGCCTAGGTTGACATGTAATTGCCATTTTATAACTTACTGCATTATTTGAATTTTAACTATATAAGTATATATGACTATTTTTAAAATTAGAAGCCCAAAAGCACAGTATGAATGCTTTAAAAATATGGAATTAAAAAAATGATTACATTCCTATAAGAAAAGTTTCCATATGTTACCAGTAATCACCTTGTGGTATATATTTTTTTTAAAAAAGATTTATTTATTTACTTGAAAGTCAGAATTACACAGAGAGATAAGGAGAGACAGAGAGAGATAGACGTCTTCCATCAGCTGGTTCACTTCCCAATTGGCCACAATGGCTGGAGCTGCACTAATCTGAAGCCAGGAGCCAGGAATTTCATCTGGGTCTCCCACACGGGTGCAGGGGCCCAAGGACTTTGGCCATCTTCTACTGCTTTCCCAGGCCATAGCATAGAACTGGATCAGAATTGGAGCAGCCAGGACTCGAACCGGCACCCACATGGGCTGTTGGCATTGCAGGTGGCGGCTTTACCTGCAATGACACAGCACCAGCCCCTATGTGGTTTTAATATTTTCTTATTGCCTATTGTAATGTGGTTCCAACATTTTTACGTTGAATATGTATTACTGGAGTAAAATAATGTAGTAAAATATGGTTAGAATTTTATTCATATTATGACTACTGGGTTATGTGCATAGTTATCTCATTTTTATCTATTTAAATTTTAATTGTAATCTTGAATGAATATTATTTGCATCACAATTGCTTAAATGAGGCCAGTGTAGTGGCACAGTGGGTTAAGCTACTGCTGGCAACACCACCATCCCCTGTGAGCACTGTTTCAAATCCCAACTGCTCTACTTCCATTCCAGCTCCTTGATAATGCATCTGGGAAACAACAGAAGATGGCATAAGTGCTTGGGCCCCTGATAGCCATGTGGGAGACTTGGATGAAGTTCCAGGCTCCTGTCTTTGGTGTGACCCATCCCTCTCCCTCTCTCTCCCTCTCCCTCTCCCTCTCCCTCTCTGTAATTCTTCCAAATAAGTAAAAATTTTTGAAAAAAAAATCCATCTTTATAAGAGGAAAAGAATTTCATGGATATGGGTGAACATAAACAAAGATCTGGTCACTACAGAAGTTTTTAGGGAAGGATGGATTATCTATGATTTGCTATACCTTTCGTAGTAGTAGATAAAGGAAAGGTGGAACACATTGGATTTGTCCTCTCAGTATCAATAATTTTAAATTGAAATGATCATAGATGGGACAATTACTGCACTAATTCAAAATCTGAACAGGAAAAAGAGATTGAAGTTGACTAATAGTTTATGACTTATAGCCTATACGTTGCAATTTAACACTAGTTACGTCTCAATGTTCAACAGTCACAAGAATTATACTGCTTTTAGCTTTCTCAAAGACTTTTGCAGTTATGATAGAAATAATCTCGCGAATGTAAGATGAGGCACAGGAGACAGAAGTTTGTTTAAACATTCTTGTGAACCTGTATTATCCAATGAGCTACATGATTTGTTGGTAACTAGAGGCAATTTATTATCCTTTTTGCACAACAATCATTGCTATTGCATCATCTGCCTTTTTGGCTTCTAAACTATTCGAAAATAATAAACCTAGGAGAAGGAAAAATGAAATAATCAGATCTGTTCCATTTACTAAAGGTGGTGATTTTTGCTTGAAACACAGGATGAAAACATGGTTTTAAAATAGAATTGATTAAATTATTCATATATTTCATCTCATCAGTTTCTCTTCTTCTGTTTTTAAGAATTATTTATTTTTGGCCGGTGCTGTGGTGTAGTGGTTGAAGCCGCCACCTGCAGTGCTGACATCCCATATGAGCACCGGTTCAAGTCCCGGCTGCTCCACTTCCAATCCAGCCCTCTGCTGTGGCCTGGAAAAGCAGTAGAAGATGGCCCAAGTGCTTGGGCCCCTGCACCTGTGTGAGAGACCTGGAAGAAACTCCTGGCTCCTGGCTTCAGATCAGCGCAGCTCTGGTCATTGCTGCCAATTGGGTAGTGAACCAGCGGAGGGAAGACCTCTCTCTCTCTGGCTCTCCTTCTCTCTGTGTAACTCTGACTCTCAAATAAATAAATAAATCTTTAAAAATTATTTATTTGAAAACAACACACACACCAACACACACACCTCACAGATCTTCCATCTGGTTTTTCAATCCCCAAATGGTCTCAGTGGCCAGGGCTGGGGCAGACCAAAGCCAGGAACCAGAAACTCCATCTTGGTCTCCCACATGGGTGGCAGGATCACAAACAAATGGGCCATCTTCTGCTTCCTTTTCAGGAACAATATCAGGAAGCTGGATTGGAAGCCGAGCAGTTAGGAATCAAACTGGCACTCTGATATGGGATGCTAGTATTGCAACACAACACCAGCTTCTTTTCCAAAATATTAAGTTAAGCGATTAATTTAGGACCACCGAATTTAATATTTCACTTTTTATATCTGTTATGGAGTTTACCCACTTGTATTAGAAGACTTATAATAAAAATAGTTACCTAAAAGTCCATTGTTTGAAATGAAAATTTGAATGGATATTTAATGCTAGTAATTGTCTATATGGAATATCAATTTCCATTGCTCACAATATCCAGAGAAATCAACATTACAGAATTACCTTGTCATTTCATGTGAACAAGATATGTATGTGTGTGCGTGTGCGTGTGCAGACAGTGAGAGACATGCTTAAAGAAATGACAGTCCTGAGGCTGATTTGTTAAGATTTTAGGTATTTTCTGCATACATTTCCATGATTCTAGAACATCCCCTAATACTCTACTTGGGTATTCTCATTATCACATACCTAGGACACTCCTTTGTCTGTCTCAAAATATTCTTCCTGGATCCTGAAATAAATTACTACTTTAAGATGGGAACTGTACAGATATTAATATGAAACATCCTGCTGACAAGAAACCAAGGACTCCTGGTGTCTTTCAGAAGCAAACTTAAAGGGATTTTCACTGATCAAAATGGAAATAGTTTTAGCATTAACATTAATACCTATAATTAAAACATATCAAATATGCTGAAAGTCCATAATTTCAATATAATTATATTTTTTAAATTAACATCCACATTTTTTAAAGATTTATTTATTTATTTGAAAGGCAGAGTTATAGAGAGGCAGAGGCAGAGAGAGAGGTCTTCCACCCGCTAGTTCACTCCCCAGATGGCAGCAATGCCGGAGCTGCGCTGATCCAAAGCCAGGACCCAAGAGCTTCTCCCAGCTCTCCCATGTGGGTGCAGGGGCCCAAGGACTTGAGTCATCTTTTACTGTTTCCCAGGCCATAGCAGAGAGCTGGATCAGAAGTGGAGCAGCCGGGACTTGAACCGCGCCCATATGGAATGCTGGCACTGCAGGCGGAGGCTTTACCTGCTATGCCATAGTGCAGGCCCCTTGACTTCCACTTTTAATCAAGATCAGATAATAGGGACTGCATTTATAATCCTGCTCTATAACCAAACCACAAATACAAATACATGAAAAGATGGTTTTCAAGATACAATGTATCAGGCAATGGGAAAGAGTGATCACTGAGAGAAATAGAAAACAAACACGATGATCTCTGCAAACGCCCAAATTTACTCCCCTCACTGGATTTTCAGACTGCAGTTGAGAAAAGCAGATCATAGGTGGAGACTGCAAGACTTCTAACTCCAAGGAGACTCAGATGGCTAATTTCCATCAGCACAGCTCAGTTCCACAGGATAAAGTACTGGAGAGGAAACAACTGTGCAGAGACATATGTAGATGATCTCCCTTGAGTATCTACATGTGTACTAATCACGCATATAAGAAAATTACCAAAATCCAGAGAAAGAATGGTGTGATTAGAGGCAAAAGTGGCCAAAACTCACACATGGCCAGGCATTGTGCCTGTTTCCACCAGCTAGATTGCAAAATCCTCAGAGCATTCAGGAGACTGTCAGAAAAGTCTTCTGGAGAACAGCTTAGATTGACTTCTTTGGCTAGCCTAACAAATCTTTAAAAACAAGATATGAAAGGATCTAAGAATTTTCAAGTAAATTTACCAAGTTCTACTACCACAAATTTCAAGAACACATTTTGTAAAACTAAAATCAAACAATAAAAGCACATATCAGAATGAAATTCACATTTCTGGTGTCCAAACAAACAATATTAGACATGTCAGGAAGCAAAAATGTATGACACTTTAAAAAAATGTGAAGATGGCTTCGTGGCACAACAGCTTAAGCCACTGCCTGTGACACCAACGTCCCATACAAACACTGGTTCAAGTTCTGATTGCTCCACTTCTGATCCAACTCCCTGATAATATGTTTGGGAAAGCAGTGGAAGATGGCCCAAGTGTTTGAGCACCTGACACCCATGTGGGAGACCCAGATGAAGTTCCAGGCTCTTGGCTTTGGCCTGGGCTGCAGCAGCCATTGTGCCCATTTGAGGAGTGAACCAGTGTCTATCCCACCTTCCCTCTCTCTCTCTAACTTTGCCTCTCAAATGAATAAGTAAATCTTTTAAAGCAATATATGGCCCATATTGAGAAGAAAAATTAATCAATTGACACTGACCCAGAACTGACACAAATCTTATCATTAGTAGGCAAGGGCATGAAAACAGTTTATAATAACTATATTCCATATAATTAAGTTGATAAAGATCTGGAAGATGTAAGAAAGAACCAAATAAAACTTCTAAAAAGAAGACTACAGTGTCTTAGATGAAAAATAAACTGATGGGGCTGGCGCCACGGCTCAGAAGGCTAATCCTCCGCGTGCGGCGCCGGCCCACTAGGTTCTAGTCCCAGTCGGGGCGCCGGATTCTGTCCCGGTTGCCCCTCTTCCAGGCCAGCTCTCTGCTGTGGCCAGGGAGTGCAGTGGAGGATGACCCAAGTACTTGGGCCCTGCACCCCATGGGAGACCAGGATAAGTACCTGGCTCCTGTCATCGGATCAGCACGGTGCGCCGGCCGCAGTGCGCTGGCCGTGGTGGCAATTGGAGGGTGAACCAACGGCAAAGGAAGACCTTTCTCTCTGTCTCTCTCTCTCACTGTCCACTCTGCCTGTCAAAAAAATAAATAAATAAACTGATGGGATTAATGGCATATTAGATTTTGAAGAAAAAATATTAATGAACTTGAAGACATAGCAATAGAAACTATTCAAAACAAGCGAAGGGCCAGTGCTGTGGTGTAGCGGGTTAGGCCACTGCCTGCAGTTCCAGCATCCCATATAGGCACCAGTTTGAGACCCGGCTGCTCCACTTCTGATCCAGCTCTCTGCGATGGCCTGGGAAAGCAGTAGAAGATGGCCCAGTCCTTGGGCCCCTGAACCTGTGTGGGAAACCCAGAGGAGGCTGCTGGCTCCTGGCCTTGGATCAGCACAGCTCCAGCCATTGCAGCCAACTGGGGAGTGAGCCAGCAGATGGAAGATCTCTCTCTCTCTGCCTCTGCCTCTCCTCTCTCTCTGTAACTCTGACTTTCAAGTAAATAAATAAATAAATAAATAAATAAATCTTTTTTTGAAAAAAAAATATAAATGAGCAGGGTTGAAGACCCTGTAGAACAGCTTCAGGCCATGGAGTCTCCAAAGGAGAAAGAGCTAGAGAGGGTGAGAGAAAAAATATATGAACAAATAATGATCAAACTTTTATCAAATTAATGAACATTAATCACTAGATGTTAGAATCTCATTGTAAGACATGCACAAAAAAGCTTTCTGCAAATTAATGTTTATTGCAGCTCAATTCACAATAGCTAAGACCTGGAACCAACCCAAATGCCCATCAACAGTAGACTGGATAAAGAAATTATGGGACATGTACTCTATAGAATACTATACAGCAGTCAAAAACAATGATATCTGGTCATTTGCAACAAGATGGAGGAATCTGGAAAACATTATGCTAAGTGAATTAAGCCAGTCCCAAGGGGACAAATATCATATGTTCTCCCTGATTGGTGACAACTAACTGAGCACCAAAGGGGAAACCTGTTGAAGTGAAATGGACACTATGAGAAACAGTGACTTGATCAGCTCTTGCCTGACTGTTGATGTACAATGTAATACTTTATCCATTTTAGTATTTTTTTGTTTTGTTCTAGTACTATTGGTTGAACTCTGTAATTAATACACAATTATTCTTAGGTGTTTAAATTTTAACTGAAAATTGATCCCTGTTAAATATAAGAGTGGGAATAAGAGAGGGAGGAGATGTACAATTTGGGACATGCTCAATCGGACTTGCCCCAAATGGTGGAGTTAGAAACATGCCAGGGGATTCCAATACAATCCCATCAAGGTGGCATGTGCCAATGCCATCTCACTAGTCCAAGTGATCAACTTCAGTTCACAATTGATCACACTGATAGGTCTAACAGTCAAAGGGATCACACAAAAAAGACTAATGTCTGCTAATACTAACTGATAGAATCAAAAAGAGAGAGAATGATCCAACATGGGAAGCGGGATACACAGCAGACTCAGAATGGCAGATGTCCTAAACAGCACTCTGGCCTCAGAATCAGCCCTTAAGGCATTCGGATCCAGCTGAAGAGCCCGTGAGAGTATTTCAGGCATGGAAAGCCAAGAAACTCTGGCAAAAAAAAAAAAAAAAAAAAAAAAAAAAAAAAAAAAAAAGAAGACCTAAATGAAAGATCTCTGCGAGTGAGATCCCAGTGGAAAGAACGGAGCCATCAACGAAGGAGGTACCTTTTTCTGAAGGGAGGAGAGAACTTCCACTTTGACTATGACCCTGTCAGAATAAGATCAAAGTCGGCGAACTCAAAAGACTTCCATAGCCTTGGCAACTCATGACTAGAGCCTAGGGAGATTTCTGACGCCATAAACAAGAGTGTCAAATTGTTAAGTCAACAACAGGAGTCACTGTGTACTTACTTCTCATGTGGGATCTGTCCTTAGTGTGTTGTCCAATGTGAAGTAATGCTATAACTAGTACTGAAACAGTATTTTACACTTTGTGTTTACTAAATAAAAATAAATTTTAATTAAAAAAAGACACGCACAAGAAATAATAATAAAACTATATCAAAATCAAATTCTTTAATTCAGTAATAGAGAGAAAAGTGTTTAAAATATCCAGAGGAAAAAGAGACATCTATATACAGAGGAACAATGATAAAAGCATTAGCAGATTTTTTCTTGGACACAAAACAATTGAGAAGAGAGTGGAGCAATATCTTTAATATAATGAAAGAAAAAAATAGTTCAATCTAGAATTGTGTACCCAATAAAAATACTCTTCAAAAATGAAGGCAAAATAAATATGTTTTAGGTACAGAAAAGCTGAAAAGAATTCATTACTAGCATACATGCATTACAATAAATGATAAATGAAATCCTTTGGGCAGGATGAAAATGGTACCAGAGGGAAATTTGCAGCTAAACAAACAAAAATAACTGGAAATGGAAATTTAGTGGATAAATATATGAGATTTTAAATTTAGACCTCCTTTTGAATAAACCAAGATGCCCATGAATCAATGACTGGATAAAGAAAATGTGATATGTATACTCCATGGAATAGTAGTCAGTCATAAAAAGAATGAAATCTCTTTCATTAAAAAAGGATGCAACTAAAAACCATTATGCTTAGTGAAACAAGCCAGTCCCGAAAAGACAAATACCATATGTTTTCCCTGATCTGTGGTAACTAACATAGAGTACAAAAAACTGAAATGTATATGAGTGAAATTGACATTTTGAGAATTGTTATTTGCAGCCCTTGTCTCCACTGTTGTGGAACAGTGGTTTTTTTCTTATTTTTTGTTGAATTATTTGTGTAGTGTAAGGTTAATTTTATGATTATAAAATAAATCTAGGGGCCGGTGCTGTGGCATAGCGAGTAAAGTCACCGCCTGAATTGGCAGCATCCCATATGGGCGCTTGTTCAAGACCAGGCTGCTCCACTTCAGATCTAGCTCTCTGCTATGGCCTGGGAAAGCAGTAGAAGATGGCTCAACTCCTTAGGCCCCTGCACCCTCATGGGAACACCCAGAGGAAGATCCTGCTCCTGGCTTCAGGTGGGTGCAGCTCTGGCCGTTGCAGCCAATTGGGGGGTGGATGGAAGACCTCTCTCTCTCTCTCTTTCTGCCTCTCCTTCTCTCTCTGTGTATCTCTGCCTTTCAAATAAATAAAGAAATCTTTAAAAAATAAAATAAGGTAAAACAAAGTGTGTCATTGTAAAAATTGAAAGAATAAAAATGGAAGGAGGAGGAAGGGTGAGAACGTGGGCAGGAGGGAGAATATGGTAAGACGTATCACTATGTTCCTACATCTGTACATATGAAAATACATGAAATGTCTTCATCTAACATAAATAAAACAGTATTTAAAAAGTGATGTTCATATTTAGAATTAGGAATTTACTCTTACTTCTTTTTAAAATGTTTATTTGGGAGAGAGGGAGGGAGATAGAGAGAGTGAGAGAGCACTCTCTCATTCTCTGGATCACTCCCCAAATGTCCATGAACCTGGATCTGGGAACTCCATGTAGATCTCCAGATGGTTGGCAGGAACTCAATTACTTGAGCCATCACCGCTGTCTCCCAGGGTCTGCGTTAGCAGGACACTGGAGTCAGGAAGTGGAGCTGGGTTTTGAACTCAGATACTCTAATGTGGAATGTGGTCATCTTAAACACCATAGTAACCTCTAGGCAAAATGCTCACCCCTTCTAACTTTCTTTGATGGTCTGTGCAGAAGCAAACCAAATAGTTGATAGGAAAAGAACACCCTAAAAGAACTTCCTAATAAAATTTTAGAATTCTGGTTAATAAATAAAAAATAATATAATAGGCCTGGAATATCATTAACTTCAATCTCCTCATAAAATGACTAGCCAATGGAAATTTATTTATTGCAAGGATTTGTGGCAACACCTGACCTAAATGATCAATCTTAACATGACTAAAAGAGAGGTACACATATGTTGGATAGTTTCCAGTGTAATATAATGTGAAGGTTAAAATAATATTTATTAAGTATTCTTAATAAACAAACAAACCAGATAAAAATGAATCTGTTTAAATCTGTATATTAAATTTTGGTTTTAGAGGAAATCCAGAGGATGGAGGTACTTGTTTTTCTAACTAAAACAGAGATGGAATCAGTAAAGTCCAGAATATCAAGAACTCTATAAGACGAATCTTTGTTACTTAAGTAAGCTGTAAGGGGGAAAAACAAAGATGGAAGTGAGGTTCAAGAGATGAGTAAAACAAATTCAATGTTCGCATGAACTTGTTGGATCCAGATTCAATGAAACAATTTAAAAAGGTATAAATATTTTGTGGAAATTTGAACATCATTTGGACATTTGATAAGGAGAAATTTATTGATTTTTGTTCTAGCTGTGATAATTGGCTTTTTCTTTTTTTTTTTACAATAAAGGATTTCTATTGTTTAGAGGCACATATTAAAAACTTTATGGATAATTTTATATTTTATAGGACTTGCTTTCAAAAAAAATCCAAACAGGGAGAAGGTAGAATTACAGTTGAAGCAATACTGGCTTTAGTTAATAATGGTTAAAAGCTGAGTGAAGTTTACATAGGAGTTCATTACAATATACTCTATATTTTTGCACATGTTTGTAACTTTCCATAACTACAAGATATATATCCCATTTAGTTTTAGACTGCAGACTGCATAGAGCAATGAGGGTAAAGGAAGGAGCAGTCAGAAGCCTAGTGTTCCTAAAGAAAATGGACTTCACTTACATATAATATAAAAATATAAAAGAAACTCGAGCATAAAGACCTTAGAAGGTAGATTAGCTGATTTTAAGGCACTATGTGATGCATATTCTATATGGGATTAAACTTAATACAGAAAGATTTTGATGATAAACACAGGTTCACCTTCATATAAATCACTACCTTAACCAATTCGCTTCTCAAAGTCCATGAAGAACACTTCTAAACTTCAGGATCTTCAATAGTCAAATAGTGTTATTTGTCGAAGTAAAAAATGTTAAATTAAGAACCTTAGTCACAGTATAATAAATTGGAAATCAACATAAATTGCATTGATTTGAGTTAAATATATATCTTCTTTCTCTATTGTTTATTTAGCATGTTCACCTTATTATTTTTTTTTTTTTTTACATTTTAAGCCTTTATTTAGTGAGAAAGATGCATAGGAGAGTTGGAGCTTTATTTAAGAGAGAGAGGTAAATCTGGGTTCATACTGAGCACCAGGAACCAGCCACGTGGAGGAGCATCTAGGCCAGGAAGCCTAGGGTGCGTGGCCCGAAGATGCAGGCCTGGAGATGCAGGGCTACAGTCAGCCTCCTCCTGGCAAGAAGCCAGGGCAAAGAAGAAGGGCGGGACACACCGTGTCCCAGGTTTTAACCCACTTCCAAAGGGGAGTGGTTAATTAACCTGATTGGCTAGTGGGTACCCAGGTGTGGCCAGGTAGGACGTGCAGTCACACAGGTGACTGGTGAAGGCATGGTCTTCCAGCTCACAAACCTAATCAGTTTTAACCTATATGCCTGCCTACTTCATTCCCCCCTCAGAGACTCCATCCCTTAATCCTAAGGGAAGTTGATGGACATCAAATCATCTCTTTTGTAACTGCTTTCTGCTAATGAGGGGCGTAGTGCAGGCCCTGCCTATCATCTTATTTTCTTAAGATTTTATTTATTTGAAAGAGAGAGTTACAGAGAGAGGTAGAGACAGAGAGAGAGAGAGGTCTTCCATCTTCTGGCTCACACCCCAGATGGGTGCAAAGGCCGGAGCTGTGCCGATCCGAAGCCAGGAGCCAGGAGCTTCTTCCAGGTCTCCCATGTAGGTACAGGAGCCCAAGGACTTGGGCCATCTTCTACTGCTTTCCCAGGCCATAGCAGAGAGCTGGATTGGAAGAGGAACAGCCGGGTCTCGAACCGGCGCCCATATGGGATGCCAGCACTTTCAACCACTGAGAGACAGCGCCAGCCCCTGCATGTTCATCTTAATCAGTAGGTTTTTTTCTGATATTTCATCACAGTCCCAGGGTATGTTACAGAATCATGTGGGATATTGTCCCAGAATATAACATGGGAAAGGAAGTGAAAACTGAATAGGAGGGGGCCAGCTCCGCGGCTCACTTGGTTAATCCTCAGCCTGCAGCGCTGGCATCCCATATGGGCGCTGGGTTCTAGTCCCGGTTGCTCCTCTTCCAGTCCAGCTCTCTGCTGTGGCCCGGAAAGGCAGTAGAGGATGGCCCAGGTGCTTGGGCCCCTGCACCTACGTGGGTGACCAGGAGGAAGCACCTGGCTCCTGGCTTCGGATAGGCGTAGCTCCGGCCATAGCGGCCACTTGGGGGGTGAACCAACAGAAGAAAGACCTTTCTCTATGTCTCTCTCTCTCACTGTCTCTGTCAAATAAATAAATAAATAATAAAAGATAAAAGAATACTGAATGGAAAAATAGTTAAATATTGGCACACTTACCAGAATCTCCCATTTCCAAAGCTGTTACCGTTTGATCTCCCTGATACGTTTGTATTTGATGAAATTACCAAAAAAGAAATAGAACTAGAAATAGCTGTTAGTTCTTACACTATCTTAACTCAGACTTAGTTAGCAGCCTGCATGTCCCCTTTGAGATAAGATCAGAGGGTCATATTTGGCCAGAGGAGGGGAAGAAAGAAGAGTACTAAAAGAAATGAGAGCAGTGAACAGCAAGGGTGCCTGAAACCTAGCCACAGTGTCTAATAGGCACATGAAAAATGAAAACTTCAGCTTTGTTTCATAATGAGAAACATTCAGATATTTCAAAGTCTTTGCAATTTTCACTTTGCAGGAGGATATTAGATTTACTCAACTATAACAATATGATTCTACAGTTAAGTCCACGAGTCTATGATTTCATGCAATTTGTTCAGCTGTCATGTCATGTTTCTAAGTGACAGTTTTTATCACTAGAAATGACTTGTGTCCATGTTTATCTTTTGAAGGCAGCAGAGCTTAGCAGGGTTTTAAAAAGAAGTAAACAGAGATTGAGAACACGGCAGGAGAAAGAATACTGCAGTGGCAGCCAACACACTTGGAATTTTGCCCTAATTTTTACATTAATTACTTGTGTGATCACAAACAAGTCACTTCACCTGTTGATCCCATTTAGCCTATTCTTAAAAATAAACTTGTTGAATTAGAATATTTCCGTGGTACTTTCCAATTATGATTTATTCATTCAACACACATTTATTAATTGCCTACTATAAGAGTACAGCATTGTAACTGAGAACATGTTTCTGAAATCACACTACTTACGTTCAGATCCTGTATTCACCATCCACTAGCTGCGTGTGCCAATAGACCAGATATTTTAACTGCCCTGTGCTTCACTGTACTAATTGATAAAATGGGGATAATAATAACACCCATGTCATAGAGTAGTTATATGAATTGCAGGGAGATAATCTTTTTAAAATTTCAGATTATTGCCTGCCATTAAATTAATGTTATTATTGTAAGTTAACCATTGGATATGCAATGGGGACCAAGAATTAAACAGTTCTTTTCTTCAGGGACTATCCAGACAGGAATAAAAAATGAAATGACAAAAAAAATCTATGATACAAGAAGCAGTTTCTGGGAAGAAATATAGAAAAACTTGTGGAGGAAGCTTAAACTGAGAAAAGAGGGATAATAAACTAAACTAGTCAGTTTAGTTAAGGAAGAGAGGAGGAATATGCGAGAAACAAAAACGCAAATGACTGAGTGGGAGAAGTTATCTGTAGCATGTGCATTTGTCATAGGATTTTTCAAAAGCATATAGAAAAATGAGCAAAATACATGAACACATACTTCATAAAGAGGCTATCCTCTGCTTCAGTAGTCACCAGAACAACATAAATTAAAACCACAATGCAGTACCATTACACAGCCAGGACAATGACTATAAAGAAAAAAATAAAAAGCTAGCAAGTTGTGGAGAAATTGACACTTTTCTATTCTACTGATAGGAATGTAAATTTGTGCAAACACTTTGGCAGTATGTATTAAAGGTGAATAGTTGCATATTTTATGATCCTTCTACTGCCCTCCTAGGAATATACTCAATAGAAATGTGGACATACATTCAACAAAGGACATCTACTAGGAATAGCTAAAAAACTGAAAATCTGAATGCCCATCAGCATAACAAATAAATAATAAACCATGTTCTATTCACACAGTGGGATGCTATAGAGCAATGACAATGAGTAATCTACAGCTAAAATCAAATAGTGCATTCTTACAAACATAATGCTGAGTAGAAAAATGCAAACACCTACAAACAATATTGTATGATTCCATTGATACAAAATATAAAACTGGCAAAAATATTCTGTGCTATTAGCATTAGGGAAGAGGTTATTCTGAAAGGAGAGCCATGACTGGAAGGGAGTACATTAATGATCACTGGATTTCTGGTAATATTTTGTAATTTGATCAGAGTGCTAATAAAGTAACCTGGGAACCATATTTGAATTATCCCAGGTTATGAACAGGTTTTTTTTGTTTTTTTTTTTCTCTTCATACTATTTGTTGAACTGTTTACTTAACATAGAATTAATCATATGTGTATAAAGTCAACTGAGGATGGATCTCAGTAGGAAATAAGAGTGGGGATAAGAGAGGGAAGAGGAAGCTTGTAACTGTAAAGCTGCATAGTTCTGCATACATCCCTAAGGACTAATTTCTAAGGGTACAGTTTAAAAATTTGTCATGGGACCCCAAATCCCATTGAGCTAGGTGATAAAAATGTCATGTTAAATGTTAAAGTCGGGTCGGCACCATGGCTCACTTGGCTAATCCTCTGCCTGCAGCGCCGGCACCAGGGGTTCTAATCCTGGTCGGAACGCCGGATTCTGTCCTGGTTGCTCCTCTTCCAGTCCAGCTCTCTGCTGTGGCCCGGGAGTGCAGTGGAGGATGGCCCAAGTACTTGGATCCCTGCACCCGCATGGGAGACTGGGAGGAAGCACCTGGCTCCTGGCTTCAGATCGGCGCAGTGCCGGCCATAGAGGCCTTTAGGGGAGTGAACCAACAGATGGAAGATCTTTCTCTCTGTCTCTCTCTCACTGTCTATAACTCTACCTGTCAAATAAAAAAAAGTTAAAGTGATCATATTAAGTGTTAAAGTGAACATATAGATAGGATTAAGTGTTAAAATGGCCATATAAGTAGGATCAAGTGTGGGGTAATTATAGTAGATTTTTTAAATTTTTAAAAAGATTTGTTTATAAGGTAGACAGAGAGAGAGAGAGAGAGAGAATCTTCTAGCCACTTGTTCATTACCCAAATGGTCGCACCAGCCAGATCTGCATCAGGCCAACAGTATGAGCCAGGAACTCCATCCTGGTCTCCCACATGGGAGGCAGAGGACAAAGTACTTGGGCCATCTGCTGCTGCCTTCCCAAGCACATTGACAGAAGCTTGATCAGAAGCTGAGCAACCATAGCTCTAACCAGGACTCCAAAATGGAATGCCTGCATCACAAAAGGCAGCTTAACCCACTGTGCCACATTGCTGACCCTGAATCTTCTTATTTTAAAGGGGCAAAATAATGTCTGCTAAGTGGAAACAAAATTGGCATTCTTCTTGCAGATCTTTCACAATTAAGAGAAGAGATGATCACAGCAATTTCAAGAATTGCATGAATTTGTACTTCCCTCTCCCTTATGAATCAAGGATGATGATGTTTTCAAATCTGGAATCGTAATTAAAAAGTAATAAAATGCTGAAGGACCACTGATCATGTGCATAATTGTAATAATGAAACTAATAATAACAAGGTGGCACCTGACATATCAGGTGTTGTAAATGATAGGTTGGGCATTTTCCTTACGAATACAATTTTATGTTGATATGTCAATTTACTGTATTCACTTATAGAAGTACTAATGTTGGGGAAATCATTGTGACACTCAACTCATATTTGGAATATGAATTTCTAGTTGTCAGATTCCCTAACTCTCATCATGTTCTCACCCCACTGGGCCACACCACACTGTATACTCCTGTCAGCTTCCCCATCAGCTTTACAGCCTAAGCCAGGAACAGAAATCTCCTCACTCTCCATAGGGTGAGGGAACCATGTCTTCTGATTGCCAAAAAAGTGAGAGAATAAATTTCTGTTGTTTTAGCCACTAACTCAATATTAATTTGTTACAGCAGCCACAGAAAACACACCAGTCCTTTCACAGGAGATATGTTATACATACCTATTTACAAATATGTGTACATAAGAGATAGACGGGCAGAAATTCAACATAGATATGCTGTGGGCATTTTGTTTCTACTCTTTGGGAAAGCTACAAGGCAACCAGAGATGAAGAAACGCTGTATCTCACTAAGTTCTCCAGTCCCCAATGCCTAGGAGAATACCAAATATACACTAAAGATGTTTTCAAGTAAATTAGTGATCAAAGATAGTATCATGAACACAAGCATTTCGCTTGATGTTTAGGACACAGGTTGACATCCATGTCCTATACTGGAGTACCTGCCTTCAAGTCCCAGCTCTGGATCCAGCTTCCTGCTAATGGGGAGCCTAGGAGGCAATGGTTATGGCTCAAATAATTGGGTTCTGGTTAGCCATGGAAGACCTGGATTGAGTTCCTGGCTTCCAGCTTCATTCTGGTCTAACCTTAGCCATTCAATTTTAGGCATTTGGCATTTGCGGAGTGAACCAGCAGCAGATGGAAGTGTATTATCTCTCTCTTTTTCTCTCTTTTTCCCATGCAAATAAACAAATTTTTCTTAAAAAGTAGTATTATGAATTTATTTGATATCTTTATTTTTTATTTTTTAAAGATTTATTTATTTGAGAAGTACTGTTACAGATAGAAAGAGGGAGAGACAGAGAGAAAGGTCTTCCATCCACTGGTTTATTCCCCAAATTGCCCCAATGGCTGGAACTGGGATGATCCGAAGCTAGGAGTCAGGAGCTTCTTCTGGGACCCCCACATGGATGCAGGAGCCCAAGCAAGTAAGCCATCTTCTACTGCTTTCCCAGGCCATAGCAGAGTGGGATCGGAAGAAAAGCAGCTGGGACACGATCTGGTGCCCATATGGGATGCCTGTGCCATGGGCAGAGGCTTAACCTAATATGCTAAAGTGCCAGCCCCTGTGTGATATCTTTAGACACATTAACCTCTAAAGGGAAATATACTCTAACATATTAAAACAAAACCCTAAAAAATATGACCTTCCTAATCAATGTTTGGTCTGAGGAACAGAGTAATGGCATGGGCATCACCTGAGAACTTGTCAGAAATTCAGAATATCAGACTCCTCTGTTGATCTACTGAATCAGAGTCTTTTACAATCCCCTAATAGTCCCCCTCTTGAGATCTCCTGATGATTCCTACTCACATTAGCATTTGAGAAGTGCTGATCTTTGATATAATCAGGGAAAACTGAACTCTGTTTCACAATATTAAGGACTTACTGGAAACTGGAAACTTTTTGTGGATGTGATGACATTGACTTTAGTCCTTTTTAGAGGTACATCCTGAAATAGTGATATATAAAATTAAATGTCTGGGACTGGCTTCAAAGCAACACCTAGGGATGAGAAATAGATAGTAGTATATAAGGAACAATTTGAGACATGACTTGATAGCTATCAAGGCTGAGAGATACATATAGGAAGGTTTATAATACTATTTCCTATTTTTATGTATAGTTGAAATGTTTCATAATAGAAAGTTTAAACAATATTTAGGTATGTAGAAGTAATTTTCTCCCAAAGTTGGTATATCGTGCACTGGTACTTTATCCTTATAGAAATGTCCCAATAAATTAGCCATAATTTGCATACAATTGCTTCATTGCCTGCAGGGGGAAATACACAATAGTGATCCTGCTTTACTGTATTCCCACTGTGATCTGTTATCTTAGATGGAGAGGTTGGTGGCACAAGCAGATAAATGTAACCTTGGAAAATGTGCTCATACAGGAGCTCAACAATTATGTGGCGTTCTTGGAGTTCAGCACAGAGATTCTTCAATGCCCCAAACATGCAATCTGAGAAGACAGTCTTCCAGACACTGTATACAACCAAAATACTTGATTAGATACTGAAGAACTCTAACTGGAGAATCATTGAGGAATGGGCTGAGTAGCTGAAGCACTAGAAAAGGGATTTCCTGGTATCCTTTTAAGAGACAGCGAGTGTGAAATCAAGCTAAGTTACAGCAAAAGAGATCCATTTTGCTGACATCAACTTAGCATTGTTACAAAGAAGCATTTATTTTAGTGGTAAATACTGTACATCTAGCAGTTCCCAAGCAGGATTCTGAAAAGGTGCATCAGGAACTTACTTAGCTCCTTTCCCGTCTTTGGGGTTTTCAGCAATAATTACTATTCCTCTATCTTACTTGTCTGCCTCCGTTGCTAGTGCAGGAAAGCAGCAGCAGCAGTTCCTGTAGGGAACTCTGAACGTCAAGTACCCCTTTTGCTAGGCAATCGTGCCAACATCGTCATTACTGACGATGAATTCATCTTCCAGTTATGATTAGAAAATTCATTCAATTAAAATCAGCTTGACTACAGAAAACTTTATTCCTTTCTCTACTTCATTTTCATGAATACCTTAAAGTCACTGACAAAGCATAGTTATTACCATTCTTGAAAAACGGACTTCAGTTCTTCTGTCTGCTCAGGACTCAATACCCTTGTTAAATTATCAGGGCACATTCAAAACGAAAGCCTATAAAAACTGACATAATTCGGGTTGAGCAACATAACTGTGACTGAATTTACCTCTATCTAGTTACTTTGGGAGCCTAGGGGTGGATGGGTGAGGATAAGAAACAGGGAGTCTCTATAGCAATACAAATAGGTCATGTAGGCTTTTTACAAGTAAATTACATTCCGTTTTGAAATAGTAATGACATGGGCTTTGTGGTCTTTTGAAAAGAAAATCCCCTTCTTATTCGAAGGCACTGTACGTTCTAATCTTTAGGCTCAGTATATAAATACTTCAAGTTTCAAGTATATCTTTATTATACCAGCATTGAGCCAAAGACAGAGATCAGCTACTATAGAGGAGATGGTTGGATCCTAAGAGTGATGCCAGGCAAGACCCAAGGCAGATAGATCCCTTACAATGTGGAAGAGTCAGGCTGAGATGAAATGAAATATCTTGGCCAGAAGCTCTTTAAAATCAGTTGCTGACTGATGCAACAGAAATATCTGAACAATAATTTCAATTATCTTCTTACAATCCTCAGACTCTCCAATTCCCACAACAAAAATATAAAGTTGATATGATTGTGCTGACTTTTCAGATTAGTAAATTGAATCACAGAGACCGAGTGACAAGAACATCATTTAAAATTCCTATTCTAACCCACTCTTGGTTTCTTCTAAATGATTTAGTGTACTTTTCTTCAAATTGCAGTATATATACCCCAAGTGTACACGAAGAATTTCCAAGGGAGTAAAATCAAGTTTATTTTTAAAAAAAAAATCGCTTCTAGAACCTCGACTTCCATACGTTTTTCTCCAATATTGTTTACCAAGTCTCCTTGCACCATCATCTGTCTTCCATTTTACAGAAAAAAAGTGTATCTCTCACTCATCAACAACTTGATTTATGGTGATTGCCCCTTGGTGTACAACCTCCAAAGAATGTTACAATATGAGTCAACTCCAAAAAAATTAGTTCATTTAAAGAAAACTGACAGAAATGACTTCTCACTGTATGATTACATTTACATGAAATTTCCAGAAAAGGTAAATCCATATAGTCAGAAAGCAGAACAATGGTTGCCTGAACCTGGAGTTAGGAGCAGTGATTGATGACAAATGGGTAGGAGCAGAAATTTTGAGAGTGACAAAAATGTTCTAAAAGTAAACAGTGGGGGCCAGAGTTGTGGCACCTGCACATCTGTGATGCTGGCATACCATATGGGTGCCAATTCATGTCCCACTGCTCCACTTCTGTTCCAACTCCCTGCTAAGGTGCTAAGGGGGAACAGCAGAAGATGACCCAAGTACATGTACCCCTGTGCCCCCGTGGGAGACATGGAAGAAACTCTCATTTCCTGGCTTCTTCCTGGCCCAGCCTTGGCTGTTGCAGCAATCTGGGGAGTGAACCAATGGATGAAAGATCTCTCTCTCTCTCCATCCCCACCCCTTTCTGTAACTCTGCCTTTCAAATAAATAAGTCAAAATAAATGACACCAAGATCATGGGGTTAGCTCTAAAAACAAACATAAACTGGGATGGTAATTCACAACTTTAAAAACTTACTGAAAATTGTGGGATTGTACATTGAAACTGGGTGAAATTTTGAGGTGTGAATTAACCCTCTATAAAGTTGTTGGGGAAAAAAAACTCCAAGCGGCAAAACAAGAGGACAATGTGTGGGAACAAATCCATTTGCAATCCAGGACACTTTCAGTTCTTTGCTTTCAATAAGAAATTATTTCATTCATTTAGATGCTGGTAGGTAAGTAAAAAATAATTCTTGATGATACGTAATTATTTAAGTTGGGGCACAAAATGCTGAAAGTAGTTAAAGGATTGAGTGACATTACTATACCACAACTGCTTGCAGACTCATCTACTGAGTAAATTTCCACTTTACTTGCATTTATAAAAATAACAAAAGAGATGTTCGATGATGAACTGTCTCATACAAATTAATGATATTAACAATATACGTAAGTACAAAATCCACTACACTTAAAATGCATTTAAAATTATATGTTTAGATTTAATATTTAATGATTGCTAATCAAAATTGTATATTCTAGATTGCCTTAATCAATGTTGTATGAACAAAGATAATCCAATAAAAATTAACTTAGAGCTTTATAATGAGAAGTTATTTAAAGATTACATATCAAATGGTTGGTCTCCAGAAGTGTGATAGGGAGATCAACAAAAGCTTGCACAGTTTAAAGTATACTGTAATGGGGCCAGCACTGTGGCGCAGCCGGTTATGGCCCCAGCCTGCAGTGCCAGCATGCCATATGGGCACCAGTTTGAGTCCCGGCTGCTCCACTTCTGATCCAGCTCTCTGCTAAGGCCTGGGAAAGCAGTAGAGTATGGCCCCTGCACCCACATGGGAAACCCGGAGAAATCTCCTGGCTTCAGATCAGTTAAGTTCTGGCTGTTGCAGCTATCTGGGGAGTGAACCAGCAGATGGAAGACCTTTCTCTTTTTCTGACTCTACCTCTCTCTATAACTCTTTCAAATAAATAAAATAAATATTTAAAAAAAATACACTGTAGTAATATTTCAAAAAAATTCTGTGGATGGAAGAGTAAAAGGTTGTGGGAAGAAGGAAACTAGGATTTCCAGTTGTTAAATAATGGGCTCCATTCCAGTATTTAGCTTATATTTGATACCTTTATAATAGTGACACAATATGTTTATCTGTACACTGTTGTACATGAATTTCAAAAACTGGCAAGATTAATGCATTGTGTTAAAGGCCTAACTTGTGGTCATTTCTGGAGTGTTTTCACTGAAAATGGTATAAGAGCCTTCTAGAGCATAGAAATACCCTGTAGAGGTGGGAGTTTCAGAACTGCATAGTGGTGGGCACATGGAAAATTTCATGTAACTCTATATTTAAAATCTCTGGACTTTATTTTATTTATGGATATCTCAGCAAAAAGTTAAAAGGTAAGACTAAATTTTACAGACTGATAGAAATCACATCCTTTACAACTAAACTGTTATAATTAAAAAAAAAATAAAAATTCATCTTGAAAATGTGCAAAAGGGTATGTAGTTTTTCATAATTGTTTTAGGAAATGTGTGAGTAAAATGTATGAAGACCATTTGATTAGCCTTCCTAATACAGAAATCTGTAGGCATCTTCTCTACTATAAAGATGCAGCTGCCATTAGTAATTTTACTCCCACTCAGGTCTCTGTATCAACTTCACCTCTAAACTGAGCCTCTCTCCAGCAGTCCTTAGCTCACTATTCACATTCCAGGACTACAATACCCAGTAATGCAACCTGGCTCTTTGTGGAAGTTTGTTTCTCACATTGCATTCTGGACTGTGAAGTCCTAAATTCAATAGCAGGAAGGAGTAGAAAAAGCAAATGATGCCAGCGCCATGGCTCACTAGGCTAATCCTCTGCCTGCGGCGCCGGCACACCAGGTTCTAGTCCCGGTCGGGGAGCCGGATTCTGTCCCGGTTGCCCCTCTTCCAGGCCAGCTCTCTGCTGTGGCCCGGGAGTGCAGTGGAGGATGGCCCAAGTCCTTGGGCCCTGCACCCCATGGGAGACCAGGAGAAGCACCTGGCTCCTGCCTTCGGATCAGCACGGTGCGCCGGCCGCGCCGGCCGCAGTGCCCCGGCCGCAGCGGCCATTGGAGGGTGAACCAACGGTAAAGGAAGATCTTTCTCTCTGTCTCTCTCTCTCACTGTCCACTCTGCCTGTCAAAAAAAACAAACAAACAAAAACAAAAACAAACAAACAAACAAAAAAAACAAATGATTTTGGAGTTTTGCATTCTGGGAGTTGTAGTTTTCCTGTACATTCATTCTGGCAAGGCATGAGGTATATACAACTTCAAATCTGCTGAACAGGAAAAAAAAAAAATTAAAAAAAAAGAAAAAAACAGACCTCTGCAGGAAGAAACAACCAGGTAGCTGTAACAGGTTTATGAAGTAAATCTCAGCTGAACTCAGAAATTTGGCCAAGGACAATGAACAGCAACTTGTACCACCATATTAAAAACTGAGCAGATAAAATTTTCAATAACTATATTGGCTTCTCTTATTATAAAGGAAATACTCATTCATAGTTCAAAATATTGAAAATAATACATATGAAAATAAAAATCATAGCTTCCAGAGAGATACATTCGTATCATTCTATATAAGATCCGGTTTTGCCAAATTATGGCAGATACAGTTAAACTGCATAACTATTGAATTGGAGAGGTAGCAATACTGTAAATGAATACTCTAGAAAGTGAAAGAACATCAACTCAATAATAACCAGATCTAGCAAGAGAATTTAGCTAGGTGGCTGCATATAAAATGCAAAACCTAAGCAAACAAACAAAAATATCCCTCTTTTGTGCTGTTATAAAAATTACAATGAGGAAGAGGGTTTAGTTTATGAAACACTAGGACTTAAACAAGAAATGTAGGGATTTTATATGAAGAAATACAATTAATTTACAGTACCTAATGGAGATAATATCATGTGGATTTTGAAAATGTCAACTGTTTCCAGACTATGTTTGCTTAAATATATCTACTGTGCTTTGTGGAGTTGTAGCATCAATTTAACTATCATAACTGTTGATGTTTGGTCTTCAATAAACATAGTAATACACAATTGGACATGTTAATTAACTTCTGTGCCATAGTTTCCTCACCTTTGAAATTGAGACATTTTACTTGGGCCATAGATACAATACAGGAAGGAAAATAAATGAAGCTAGAGATAATTTATATAATCAGGTATTTAGTATAAAACAGTAAGTTATTGAAGCTCCATGAAATTTCACACCGTTCAAATAACCATGTGCCCAAAATAGCACATGTACTAGAAATCCTTATTTTTCATTTCCATTTGGTAGCAATCATTCTATTCAGTTACTTGAAACATTTCATAATCTATTTCCTAATGAAGTGTTCATCCATGTGCAAAAATTTCTCATATGGAAAACTGAGATTGTTTATGAATTTTTCCTCTAAAATAAGGAATTTAATTAGCTTCATTGTGTTTTCTCTGCTTGTTTCAAGAACCGGCTTAGGAAAATATATCTTTGGGCATGATAAATCCTGCCATGTACTTGAATTTTAATTCAAAGCATTCATTAATAAGATGCTAAGGGAGAATTCACACAACCACTTTGGTTCCAACAGTTTATGAACAACAAAAAATAAACCTACAGTAAGTTGTAAGAAGAGGAAGTTCAACATACAGAGTTATAAATCCAGTTACCTTGTGAATAGTAGAAGTGCCACCGAGACAAGCCTTGACTCTCTAATATTCCAGAATATGCTTTCAGTGCTCCCTTTTCATCAATATTATGAAACATCAGGTCTAGCTTTTGGCACAGCAGCTAATATGCCGCTTGGGACACCCTACCAGAGGACTTAGTTTGAGTCTTGGCTCTGCTTCTGATCCAGCTTCCTGGGAATGTACACCCTGGCAGGGAGCAGATGATGGCTCAAGTGCTTGGATCCCTGCCAACCACCTGGGAGACTTGCACTGAATTCTGGACAATTAGCTTCTGACTGACCCAACCCTTGCTCTTTTCAGGCATTTAGGCAGTGAACCAGTGAATGCAAGATCTCTGTCTTTCTGTTTCTCTCTCTCTCTGTAGTCTGCCTTTCAAATAAAATCAAAATCAATAACTAAAAATAGAAAAAATCTGTTATAAAAATGTTGAAATACAGTATTTGTAGTACAGTTGTGTTCCTTTACAATTACATAAATATACACACTTTTAACAATTCCAGCATTTAAGAATTTCTCTATATGAAATTGATTTAACTCTAGAAATCTCTTAGTTTACTTGGTTTTAAATAGTTTATCACTATTTTCAATTGGAAAGCTAATTATGTAGTTTATTTTCTGTTTGATTGGTATGTTTGCAAACACCCTCCATATCCCTGACTTAGCCTCCTTTAGAAAAAGGTGTTGGCAGCCGGCGCCGTGGCTCAATAGGCTAATCCTCCACCTTGCGGCGCCGGCACACCGGGTTCTAGTCCCGGTTGGGGCGCCGGATTCTGTCCCGGTTGCCCCTCTTCCAGGCCAGCTCTCTGCTGTGGCCAGGGAGTGCAGTGGAGGATGGCCCAGGTGCTTGGGCCCTGCACCCCATGGGAGACCAGGAAAAGCACCTGGCTCCTGGCTCCTGCCAGGATCAGCGCGGTGCGCCGGCTGCAGCGGCGGCCATTGGAGGGTGAACCAGCGGCAAAGGAAGACCTTTCTCTCTGTCTCTCTCTCTCACTGTCCACTCTGCCTGTCAAAAAAAAAAAAAAAAAAAAAAAAAAAAAAAAAAAAAAAGGTGTTGGCTCACTAATGTTCTCCTGAGTAGAGAATAGTGTCTAGCAACTGTAGAAGCTCAATTCCTATTTGTTGAAGGAATTGATTCTTTTATGCCAATCTACTACCAGTGTTTCACCTTCTGAAACCCAATATTTCACCAACACTTGTCCTACATGCCATTATTTTATTCCATCTTTAGCCACCTTGGGTCTTTTTAATTAGCCATTTTCTTTTAATATGGGAAGCTCTGATAAAAGACTCATCTTAAAGATACTGGAAAAAATACTGGACCAGCATGCTGCCTGTAGAAATGAACAAAAATGTGAGATAGCATCTCGATGTGGCTAACATAGCATTTGACACCATAGACAGTTAAAATTCTCCTCCTCATTCTTCCTCCTGCCTTTTCTTCCCATAGTATTATTTTTTTTTTATGGTGAAAAAAACATATATTTAGAATTAGCCAGCTGGACTCCGTTCAGATGATCCCAATTTTGTTGGCAACGTCCAGAGCATCATAGTCCGGAGCCAGCCGCACATACGCCTTCTTCTCTCCGTCAGGTCTGATCAGGGTGTTGACTTTGGCCACATCAGTGTCATAGAGTTTCTTCACAGCTTGTTTGATCTGGTGCTTGTTGGCCTTGACATCCACAATGAACACCAGTGTGTTGTTGTCTTCTATCTTCTTCACGGCCGACTCCGTGGTCAGGGGGAACTTGATGATGGCATAGTGGTCAAGCTTGTTTCTCCTGGGGGCGCTCTTCTGAAGGTATTTGGGCTGCCGTCGGAGGCATAGTGTCTTGGGCCGCCGGAAGGTGGGGGACGTGCGGATCTTCTTCTTCTTGTGGCTGTGGACGCCTTTCAGCACTGCCTTCTTGACCTTCAAGGCCTTCGCTTTGGCTTCGACTTTAGGAGGGGCAGGAGCTTCCTTCTTTGCCTTCGGCGCCATCTTGGTGAAAAGCCTTCCCATAGTATTATTAGCACTCAGTGCAGACATGTAAAAATGTGGATATTTAATTGACATTTGCAAAGACCCAGCAAGGTACTACAGTTGATCTTAGCCAAAAGGCCAAGAAGTGATGCAGCAAGGTTTCTGATCTTTTTTTTTTTAAGATTTATTTTATATTTTTGAAAAGAGAGAGACAGAAAGAGATCATCCTTCACTAGTTTACTCCCCAAATGGAAACAACACTGGAACTGGACCAGCTGAAGCCAAGAGCCTGCAACTCAATCTCTCATGTGGATTTCAGGGGCCCAAGCACTTGGGTCATCTTCCACTGCTTACCCAGCTGCATTAACAAGTAGCTGGATTGGAATCAGAGGACATGGGACTCAAACTGGCAGTCATGTGGGATGCTGGTGTCACAAACAGTGACTTAACATGTTGGGACACAATGCTGGCCCTTCTGATCTGTTTTTAACCCAAGAAACTGTCATCATCCATAGAAATAAGCCTTCCTATTTATATGAAAATTTGGAAGAAGAGAGTAAATGCATACGTCCTCTTTTGAAACCTTAAAAATATTGATTTCAGGTGATCTCAAATAAAATGAAGCATGTATTACATATGTATTTAAGTAATCCTCCTTTGACTTTAGCCTGACATTTACTGGCCATCTAACTGGACAAATATATTAAACTCTCAGTCTTAGCTTGCTCCCCTGCAAAATGGAGTGTATATAATCTGTTTAGCTAGACCGTTTCCCAAATTATTTGATCAAATCACATAAGATAATGTACGTGGACTCACCATCATGCTCTATAGGTGGGATTTATTAACCATAATAATACGTATCTGTTAAACAGTGAATTTATACTATAACTTTTCTTATTAATGATTCTTTGTATATAATATTACTTTGGCTCTTGTCATTGTCTACCCATAACCTTTTATAAAGACTGAATTTGCTTGTTCTAATATATAAAAGTGTGTTTATTATAATATATGCAAATATTGAGATGTTTGTTAGTATATTTGTAGATTGAATCATAATAAATTTCATAAAATTTCCTTTTTTCATAAACTATACCTACAACATTTCAAGATACAATGAGGCTTTTATTTATTAGAAAATATAGTTCAAGAAGGAAATATTACCAAAGTCTGTATAAGATTCATCTGTTTGGAAATAGAATCTACTTGAAAATATATTTGTTGCCATTTTGTTTTGGACAAAAACTATAAATTAAACTTACATGTTTCACTATGTTCAACATGTAATTTTTCAAAATCTGTCAAATATTTAAAAATAAACACTTATAGAAGAGATAACAAAATTCTAAGAGCTTGAGTTTTAAAAAATCAACCTCTATTCGTTGAGTTTACTGAGTCCTTATTTTTGTTATTATGGCAATTTCCTTCATCTAAATTGTGGGTGTTTCTGGGTCATTTTAATGCCATTTGTAAATTGCTAAGTTCTATTTGTAAATCAATGAACATTATTGTCAAGTTGTCTTAGAATAAAAACTGGAGTCTGAAACATTAGTTTGCAGTCTTTCATTTTCAGTGAAGTAATTATGCAAATGTTGCCACATCTTCCTAATATAGTGAATAAAAATATCACAATAAATAATCTCATGAAGATATATTATTATATTTGGATTTCAGAGACATTTTAAGAAATATATGGTGAGACTGTGCAATTATTTTACTCTAGAAAATTACTGGTACATAGCACCACCCACCCTCGGCCAGAATACCTACATTCCTATTTTACTTACTGGAAAAAGCAAGACACTCAATTATTAGCAATGCTTTTCTTCTTTGAAGAAATCTGAAAGAAATGATTGAAACACTTGGCAGAGCTCTTAAGTAAAAAGGATATGCTACGTTATTGATTCACTTTGTTCTAACATTTTAATGACACATACACAAGTAATATTCAAAGCATGTTTAACTATAATTATACTCCACAGATGTTCAGGAGAAATTAGGAAATGTGATGATTTGAAATGGAATTGCCATGCAGAAATTCTAATCTTTTGACTATACCTTTCTTTGAAAAATAAGCGTCTAGTTCAGCATTTAGATGCCCAAATGCACGTGCAATTTGAAGTCTTGAGTAAATCCTTGCGTATACAAATAAGATAAATAAATTTTTTGAAATATGACTATAAATGAACAGAAAATTTAATGTTTCAAAAACCCACTTAGTGCTGGGGGTTAAGCTGCATCCAATATTGGAGTGTGTGGTTCAAGCCCCAGCTACTCCATGTTTATGATCCAACTTCCTGCTAATACATCCTTTTTTTTTTTTTTTCAAAATAGCACATTGTATACCACAAATGTGCAATTTATTTCTTTTTTTTATTTTTTTTAAATTTATTTAATGAGCATAAATTTCCAAAGTACAGCTTCTGGACCACAATAGCCTCCTCCCCACCGCCTTGTCTTCCCTCCCATCCACAACGCTCCTCTCTCCCACTCCCTCTCCCCTTCCCCTTCACATCACAATTAATTTTCAATTATCTTTATATACAGAAGATCAATTTAGCATATGTTAAGTAAAGATTACCACATTTTGCTCCCACACAGAAACATAAAGTGTAAAATACTATTTGAGTACTAGTTATAGCATTAATTAAACACCTAAGAGTAATTGTGTATTAATTACAGAGTTCAACCAATAGTTTTAAGTAGAATATAAAATGCATCTTTTGCATTGTTGTGGCTTCCCCCTGACCTCCCTCCCTCCCGTGGCCCTCCCCTCACCCACTTCCTCTCCCCTCCCCCCCTTCATCACGTTTCATTTTCGGTTACCTTCATATACCGAAGATCAATTTAGTATATACTAAGCAGGGATTTCAACAGGTTGCACTCACACAACCGAACCAGGTATAGGGTATTGTTCGACTAGTAGTGTTGTTTTTGAGTTTCATAGATAAACATATTAAGGACAGAGATCCTGCGAGGGGAGCATGAACCCAGTGACTCCTGTTGTTGATTTAACAATTGGCACTCCTATTTATGATGTCAGCAATCACCCGAGACTCTTGCTATGAGCTGTCTAGGCTATGGAAGCCCCTTGAGTTCACCAACTCTGAATTTGTTTAGTCAAGGCTGTATCACAGTGGAGGTTCCTTCCTCCCTTCAGAGAAAGGCGCCTCTCTCCTTGATGGCCTGATCCTTCTGCTGGAGTGTTGTTCACCAGGATCCTTCATTTAGATTGTTTTTTGCCACCGTGTCATGGCTTTCCATGCCTGCGAGACTCTCGTGGACCTTTTAGTCAGATCTGAATGTCCCAAGGGTTGCTGCTAATACATCCTTGAAGGAAGCAGATGATGGCTCAGTTACTTGTGCCTCTCCCACCCTTGTGGGAGGCCTGGATGGAATTCCCAGCTCCTGGCATTTTCTTGGCCCAGCTATTACATGCTTTGGGGGAGTGAATCAGGGGAGTCTCTCTCTCTCTCTCTCTCTCTCTCTCTCTCTCTCTCTCTCTCATTTAAATCAATAAGCAAACCTTTAAAAAGAATTTAGGGGCCAGTGCTGTGGCATAGTTGGTAAAGCTGCTGCCTACAGTGGCAGCATCACATATTTGTGCCGGTTCTAGTCCTGCTGCTTCACTTCCAATCCAGCTCTCTGCTATGGCCTGGGAAAGCAGTAGAAGATGGCCCAAGTCCTTGGGCCCCTGCACCTGGCTTCTGATTGGCACAGCTCCGGCCATTGCGGCCATCTGGGGGTGGGGTGAACAGCAGATGGAAGATCTCTCTCTCTCTCTCTCTGCCTCTGCCTCTCTGTAATTCTGCCTTTCAAATATAAATGAATCGTTAAAAAATTAATTTCCACTGAATAACTGCAGCAGTAGTTCTCACACAGTAAAATATATTAAAGGTGGTATTGAGTATTATTAAATTGAAAATTCTGTTTTAGTAGGTCTGGTGTGTGGCCCAGGATTCTGTGTTTCCAATAGATGCTGCTGATCCTGACTATACTTACAGTGATAAGGGAGCTCTAAACTATTGTATTAAGTTTTGTGAAGGTAAATCTAGGCCAAAACACAGGCATCTGGGAAAAAAGTGAAATCATATCATCCAGTCTCACTGGATTTTATCTCATAGCCAATACACAGGTGGCCTTGCTTCTAAGTGGATTGGATGTTTTGGTTTCATGCCTTTACCCTAAGAGAGTAATGAAACGCAGTCTCCAAATCAAGATGAATGATGAACCAGGCTTTGCCAAGAGGATAAAGAGGTAGGGCCGGCTTTGTAGCATAGTGGGTTAAGTCACCACCTGCTACATCAGCATCTCATTTGGGAACCAGTCTCATCCTGCCTGCTCCCCTTCTGATCCAGCTCCCTGCTAATGCACCTGGGAAAGCAACAGAAGATGGCCCAAGTCTTTGGGCCCCTGCACCCACATGGAAGACCTGGGTGATGCTCCTGGCCCTAGCTGTTTTTTGGAGTAAACCAGTAGATGGAAGATCTTTCTCTCTCTGTCTCTCCTTCTCTCTCCATAACTATGACTTTCAAACAGAATAAATAAATGTTTAAAACAGAATGTGTGAATCTAGGTCAGAATCCTTGGTTTGGTTACTGGCCAGGTGGCTGTGGGCAAGTCACATGCTTTTTATGAACCCTTGAATTTTATTTCTGAAGTGAAGATCACATAGGTCACTTCATGGCACTCACTGAGCACTTTAAGGTTCCAGGCACAGATCTAAGTGCTTTAAATGTATCTGATTTCGTTTTCATGGCTATATGAAATAGGTACTATTGTCATCTCCATTTTGTAGTTTAGAAAATTGAAGAACATAGAAGTGAAGTAAAATGCTCAAAATAACAGTTCTAGTGCATCATACAAATGGTATTCAAAAATCAGTCAATTTAACTTCTCAGTCCACTCTCATCTACTATGCCTTGTTTCCCTTCCAAGGCTGCTGCTATCATCAAAACTAAGAAATAGAAGCAGCAAGTAGACTCAAAAGATCCCCCTTTATAATGTGTAAAATTGATACTAAAGAGAGCTTGACTAGAGTGGAAGGGAAAGTGTGGTCCTTATCACTGAATCCCTGAATTAGGCAGACTTATCTGCCCAGAAAATTTGCAATCATGCAACACCAATCTTATTGCAAGGCATATACGGTCAGCCCCCAAAGTGGATGCATTAAGTAATTGCTGAGCCACACACATGCTCAATTCTTTTTCCCAATATGACTATCCACATTGGTCACTAATGGAGCTCCCTCTATATGACATAAAACAAAAGGGTTAAAGAATAAGTGTCCCTTAATAGTAAGATTTGGCCTTTAACCTCTAGCTATCAATTACATAAAGGACATATATTATAGATTGATCATTAACTATTTGAGAATCTCAATTACTACCAATTAGTCGGCTATTCATTAATCATGACCAATCAAAATGAAACTATTAATTCTTAACAAGGCACAAAATGCTGGTAGGAAAATACACCCATGTAATATTTCATATAATCTACACAATTTTAAAAATCATAAATAAAGATTTATTAGGAAGTTTTTTTTTTCACGTAGACACTGTTAAGTGTGCATTTTGGGGTGGGCATTGGGGCATAGTGGATTAAGCAACTGCCTGCAAGAGTGGCATGCCACAGGGGAGCCAGTTCGAGACCCGGCTGCTTCACTTCCAATTCAGCTCCCTGCTAATGCATCTGATAAAGCACCGGAAGATGGACTCAGTGCTTGGGCCCCTGCATCCACATGTAGGAGACATGGATGAAGCTCTGGGCTCCTGTTTTTGAACTGGCACAGCTCAGGCTGTTGCAGGAATTTGGAGAGAGAACCAGCAGATGGAAAGTCTCCTTCTCTCTGTCTTTCTCTTTCTGTCTGTAACTCTGTCTTTCAAAGAAATGCATGAATGAAAAAATGAATGAATGAATAAATAAATAAATAAAAACAGTGTGAAATTTGATATAATCAGTTAACATCCCAACATCACATTTCTAGATTATAACAGATAATTCTGAATTCAAGAAAAAGCATTTGCCATATTAATAGCATTAGTATAAAAGTTTATCAAATTAATTGGTAAATAAGAGTCTCAAAATAATGTGGGGGAAAAAGAAAAAATGTAAAATAACATAATACTAAATGAGATATTTTATAGATAAAGGTTATTTACCTATTCATTTTCATACATTGCACCATACCATTGTTCAGTGCTGTCTCACTGAATAGCAACCTGCCAACATGACTTTTATTGTTTTCATTCCTTTTCCCCTTATAGACTTTATATGTACTTTATATATATATACTTGATATTTCCTCCTTGTTAATTGTTCTTTGAGATCATCTAGTTCTCCAGGCTCCTCATCTTCTTTTCCTCAAGTCATCAGACTCCTTATAATCACAATTTCCTCCCTATTCAAAGCTGACCCTAGGATCCATCACTTCAACTATTCTATTAGCATCTTCCTCCTTTCCCTTATCTCTGTGCATTTACACTAGTATTGACCTGTAAATTCCAAAACTGGTATGGATCCAACTTAGTAACTCAATGTCATGCTAACTCACTGAAAGTGGCCATCTCCCCATAATTATGAGTATTGATAGAATCACAAACTTAGGGATTCCACAGTTGGGCTCTCAGCAAAGAGAAGTGATATGGACAAGTATCCTTGGGATTATCTGTGGGGAGCAGCCCGGACTGGACTGAGTTACTGGAATTAAGACTTATTCTATGCATCTGCTCTCCCACAATATGGCGCTGGGAGAGGAGTAAACAGCTTCCGCACAGCTGCCTCCAGTTCAACCAATAAACTGTAGGACTTGCTCCTGATTGGAGAGCAGCGTACTCGGCGTGTGGGCAGCCGAGTTAGGATTGGCGGAGGAGGACTATAAAGGAGGAGAGAGACGGCATGCACCAGGAACATCTAAGGGGAACACCTGTGCAGCCCCCAGAGAGCCGGCCGGCGGTGTGCCGCTCCCCTGCGGAAGTGGGGAATGTGGCAGGGGGAACCGCCCTTCCACGGAGGTGGAAGGGACAGTAGCCAACCCGGGAAGAACCAGCAGCAAACCCGGGGAGGGCCGAGCAGACGAAAGAACAGCGCAGGGTCCTGTGTCGTTCCTCCACGAAGAGGGGGAGCGACAACTATCCTTTTTCCATTTACCTCATTATCTTGTCCAAATTTTCACATTTATTTATTCACACAGGGAATAATAGATGACTTCAGATAAAATCTACTGCCTACTCTCAACCTACAAATTTATCTTTATCTCTACGTAACCTCATTTCTATTGGTCCAAGCTCTTTCTTTACAATATGAATGTTTCTCCATGTGCTCTGGGTTATATCCCTTCCTGTCTCCTCTGAAGTCCTGCTCTGATAGTATTTTCCCCATTTTGCTGTATCTTCAGTCTATACTTCCCTATTTTTTGACTGGTTTTTACTAGCCTATAATATTTTAATCTTTCCCACATTAAAATTATTAAATCTTGTCATGTCCTCTTCCAGCTACTAATTCCTCTCTCCTCTTTCCTTAAATATTAATTTTAAAAGACTTTCATACCTTATTTCTATTGCTTTCCATTTGCTTTAGTTTCTATCCTTTTTCCCCACTGCTAAATCAAAACTATGTGTTACATTAGTCAGAAAGAAATAGATGGCACAATAAAATTTAGTAATCTCATGTAACCTAATAAAGACATTGTTTATAAAGATGTAGGTGGGGTGTAGGGAAAAATTGCAGAATAATTTCTAGTAACAGTGAGATGTCTTTTTTCCCCAAAGAAAATTTTTATTTAAGGAATACAAACTTCATGCATTTCATAAGTACAAGTTTAGAAATATAGTGATTCTTCCCACTCTACCTGCCCTCCCACCCACACTCCCACCCCTCTTCCTCTTCCCTCTCCCATTCCCAGTCCCATTTTCCACCAAGATCCATTTTCAATTAACTTTATACACAGAAGACCAACTCTATACTAAGTAGAGTTCAACAATTTTGCATGAAAAAACAAACAAAGACAAAAACAACAACAACAACAAAACCTGTTCCTCAACCATCAAGACAAAGGCTGTTCACGTAATTGAATCTTGAAGTTAATTTCACTTTTTTTTTAGAAACTTAATTAACTTTAAGAATGGCACATCTTTTTCAAGCACTTTTACATAATTATAATATGACTCTTTAAGGACAGACTCATGTTGTTAATTTAACAATTATTCTTATGTATTATGTCTGTGATCATCCAAGAATCTTGACATGAGCTGCCTAGGTTGTGGAAGCCTTTTGAATCCACAACTCCTTCAGTATTTAAACAAGGCCATAAGCAAAGTAGAAATTCTCTCCTCCCTTCAGAGAAAAGTACCTCTTTCTTTGAAGACCACTCTTTCCACTGGGGTCTCACCCACCAACGTCCTTCTATAGCATTTTTTTTGCCATGGTATCTTGGCTTTACTTGCCTGAAACGCTCTCGTGGGCTTTTCAACCAGACCAGAATGCCTTAAGGGCTGATTCTGAAATCAGAGTGCTACTTAAAGTGATCGTCATTTTATGAGTCTGCTGTGTGGACTGCTTCCAATGTTGGTACATTCTCTCCTTTTTAATTCTATCTATTATTATTGCCAGACACTTAATCCTATCCATATGATCACTTTAACACTTAAGATGGTATTTTTACCACCCAGCTTAAGGGGATTTGGGGTCCCATGGCAAGTTTTTAAACTGTACCCTTAGAAGTAAGCCCATAGGAATGTATGCAGAACTACACAACTTTACAGTCTTCATACACTTCATAATTATAACTTTAGGAACATGGTGATTCTTCCCAACATGCCCACCCTCCCACCCATACTCCCACTTCTCTTCCTCCTCCCTCTCTTATTCCCACTCTTATTTTTTACTGAGATCTATTTTACTGCCCTTGAACACAAAGAGGCAAGAGAAGCAAGAGTTATAAGAACCTGGAAAGAGAGAGCACTACCTGAAATGGGCATGTAATAGAAACTGTGCTTTTCTCTCATAGGAAATATCTAGTGTGTGTTTACCACAGGAAGGAAGTAAAGGGAATAAATAGCCAAACTTCACTCTTCTTCCCTCATATCTCCTGCAAGGACTTCCCAATATTTCAAGCTAAATCAAAGCCCATAGATTAACTGCATGCACATAGGCCCCACATATACAGATTAAAGTTAGGTGAATAACAGTGAAGAGTGAATCAATCTGGAGACACATACAGAAGATATCCTGCACCTACATGTGCCAAGATCCAATGACTAACTTTCAATTTTAATTCAATATCTGTCATATCTGACACTGCTGTTTCCTCTTTCCACCTAGAAATCCTAGTCTCCAATGATTTTTTTCCCCTTAATATTTCTCTTCTGACCTGACTGAATGCTCTTTTTAAATCTCCTTCATCACCTCTCTCTCTCCCCCTGCCTAACTCTCACATACTGATGTGTTCTAGTATTTTACTCAGCCTACTTCTCTAGGAGCATGGTCCTTACTTTGATGTTAATCACAACCAATATTTTGACCTATTCCAAGTCTATCTTTCTAGGCCACATATTCTTTTTAAAGATTTATATATTTATTTGAAAGGCAGAGGTACAGAGAGGCAGAGGCAGAGAGAGAGAGAGAGAGAGAGAGAGAGAGGTCTTCCATCCACTGGTTCACTCCCCATATGACCAAAATGGCTGGAGCTGGGCCAATCTGAAGCCAGGAGCCAGGAGCCTCTTCTGAATCTCCCACATGGGTGCAGGGGCTCAAGGACTTGGGCCATCTTCTACTGCTTTCCCAAGCCATAGCAGAGAGCTGCATCAGAAGTGAAGCAGCCAGGACTTGAAACAGCGCCCATAAGGGATGCTGGCACTGCAAGCTTTACCTGCTGTTCCACACCGCTGGCCCCTAGGCCACATCTTTGTTTCTAGAGCAGCAAACTATATTTTGAATTGACCCTCCAAATAGGAACACCTTTATTCAGCTATCTCACAGATAATTCAATTTTATATGTCCAAACTATAACTTGCCATCATTATGTAAGTACAGCTATCTCTTTACATACACACTCCTCTGTGTTCTCTATTTCAGTCAGTGAAAACAATTATCCTCCTATAAGTACAAGCCAGAAATCTGGGTGATACTGTATGATGGTTAATTTTGGTTGCCAGCTTGATTAGATTGAGGTATATTCAAAGAATTTATATATCATTACTTCTGGGTATGTCTGTGAGGGTGTTTCCAGAAAAGATTGGCATGTAGGTTGGCAAACTGAGTGGGGAAGATTCAACCTGAATTGGGGGAAGGAACATCCAGTCATTGGGGGCCATGATGGAGCAGGAAATCAGAACAAGGGGGAGAGTCTCTGGTTCTTGAGTTCAGAGCAGGACAAGTTCTGTTGTGTTGCTGCCCTCAGACAACAGACTTCAGAATTTTTGTCTTTCAGACTTTGGACTTGTACCAGCATAACTTCCTGGAACACTCAGGACTTTGGACTTGGACAGGGGCTTGGAAGTTTATGGTAAGGGAGTGGCTGCATCATCAGCCTGCCTAGTTCTGAGGCTTCCAGTGTCTTGGACTGAGCAGTGGTACCAGCTGCTTTGACTTGAAGATTAGCATTGTGGAGCTTTTCACTCTCTGTACTCATATGAGCCAATCTAATCAACACACACACACACACACACACACATTCTATTGGTTCTGTTTTTCTGCAAATGCTCACTAATATCCCTTGTTAATTCCATATCCCTTATCACACCTTTCCAAACAACCCTCAGGTTTTTTCAATACTGCCTAGTTAATACATTTTATGGTATCTTTCTCTAATTTCTGTCCTATTAATACTTTATATCAAATCCGGCCAGCACCGCGGCTAATCCTCCGCCTTGCAGCGCCGGCACACCGGGTTCTAGTCCCGGTCGGGGCACCGGATTCTGTCCCGGTTGCCCCTCTTCCAGGCCAGCTCTCTGCTGTGGCCAGAGAGTGCAGTAGAGGATGGCCCAAGTGCTTGGGCCCTGCACCCCATGGGAGACCAGGAGAAGCACCTGGCTCCTGCCTTCGGATAGGCACAGTGCGCCGGCCTTGGCGGCCATTGGAGGGTGAACCAACAGCAAAGGAAGACCTTTCTCTCTGTCTCTCTCTCTCACTGTCTACTCTGCCTGTCAAAAAAAAATACTTTATATCAAATCCATATTTCTTCTTTGGACTGTGGCTGCAGTAACCTAATTGATGTTCTCTGACTCAAAGGTCCATCTCTTTACTATGCTGCCAGAATTATTTTCTTTTTTTCTATTCTTATTTTTAACCAATACATAAAGATTGTATACCTTTATGGGTCATCACACAATGTTTCAATACATGTATATGGGGCAGTAATTTGATGCAACAGCTAAGTCACTACTTGGGATGCCTGCATCCCATATCAGCATGCCTGATTCGAGTACTGGCTACTCCACTTCTGATCCAGCTTCCTGCTAAGGCACTCCATGGGAGGTAACTGGTGGTGGCTCAAGTACTTGGGCCCCTGCCATCCATGTAAGAGATCCAAATTTAGTTCCAGTCTCTTGGCTATAGCCTAGCACAGCCCTGACTCTTTCAAGCATCTGAGAAGTGAATCAGAATATGGAAGATCTCTCTGCATCTCTCTGTCTCTCTATCTTCTAACTGCCTATCAAATTAAAAAAAAAAACACGTAAGAATTATATAATGTTCAAATCACAATAAACATATCTAATTCCTTAAATAATCTTTATGCTGGATCATATGGCATTTTTATTTTTAGTTTTCTAATTTCTCTTTCTTTCTTTCTTTCTTTCTTTCTTTCTTTCTTTCTTTCTTTCTTTCTTTCTTTTTTGGTCTGACTGTAAAATTTCCAGAGATTTGTCTTCTAACTTGGATTCTTTCTTCTTCCTTGCCAAGTCTGTTGTTAAGGATTTCCACTGCATTTTTCTTTGATCTATAGAACTCTTCATTTCCAATATTTCATTTTGATTTCTGTTTAAAATATAACCTTATGGAAAAATGTTCATTCAAGTCATGTATGGATTTCTGTAATTCATGGATTTGTTTCTTATTACTTCTATGTAATCCTACGATCAATTTCTTGAATTCCATTTCTGGCATTTCATCAATCTCTTTCATCTTCCCATTTGCAGGGTCTTAGTCCACCAGAACAAGGATGGACTGGGTCCGAAGAAAGGTAAGTGCGCTGCTCGCCCGTTTCCCAGCCTCCTGATCCCGGAGACAGACGCAGCGGGGAGTCAAGTCAAGCAAGAACTCTTATTTGTGCTCGTAGCAAAACCTTTTAAAGCACAAAACTGCAGAGTCATTGGGGCAGGGCATAAGGACCAACCAATTACTTAAAAGGTCATTTTACGGGGAGATTTTTTACAGGACCAGCCATACGTCTGTACACTTGTCATCAGTTGTCGTCACCTCCCCTGATGCTCCATGGCCAATCAGCTTTGGTGGTAAACAACTTTGAGTACCACCAACATTACTTTTGGGTGCCGTCTTTGAATTGCCTCATGTGCCTAATTTCCCAGCACCCATTCTCATACTGAAGTGTTGTTGTGTTCCTTCGGGAACATCATGTTGTCTTCCTTATTCTTGTTTCTTGAATCTGCATGTATTTTTAGACATTTGTGGAGAAACCTTTTTTTTTACTGTGCCTATGTGGCTTAGTGGAGTGTCTGCTCTTTCAGTGAATAGCCTGAGGTATGTAATAGGTGTGACCAGGGAGCTCTGTTTGGTGATCCATGGTGAGGAGAATGTCCAAGGTGACACCCAAGTTGGGCTTGCCAAATCTCTTTTTATTTATTTATTTATTTTGTCAGAGGGAAAGTTTAATCTGCTCTGTTGGCATAGTCTCACACTCACCTTCTCTCCTCCAAGATCAATGCCTGGGTGCTAGCCCTAGTGGGTACAATGTTCATCCATGCTGCCACAAGAACCACACAAAGGATCCATGCTGTCTTCCATGTGAGCAATGACCCTCACCAGGGAACCAGGGGGCCCCAAGCATGTGGAGCTGCCCACAGTGACTGCCCAAAAATCCAGCCATACTCTGTACCCTCACATGCAATAACAGTGTTTTCATAGTCCCAGCACACAGGGCTCCCACAGTCATGAGCAACCAGCCCTCCTGTCAATTCTCCCAGCCAAACTCAAGCATCTCCTCTGGGCTGGTTGTTCATCATGCTGAAATGAGCTGGTGCAGATGTTACTTATGTCCAAAATGGCACCCACCCTCTCTAGGACACCAGTGCTGGGTTGTCAGGGAGACAGAAACATGCCCCCCTTTTTTTGCCCTCTACGTTGGAAGGTACACTGTCCCCCACAGGGATCCAAAGAGCTTACACCAGGCTTTTCCTGCAGCTTTATTGTCAGTGGCTTGAGCTGTTGCAGTCTGGTCTCACCTCACTCTCCACAGCTGGTGCTGAGGCTCTCAACTGCTGGGATCCTGAGTTGTGCACATCCACATCCTCCATATAGATCCACAGTGTTCCTCTAATTTGCATGGAGTTTCCTCTGCAGGTTTCTCCCTAACTCTTCCCTGAAATTGAACTCTCCATGTTTTTTACTATCTTCTCCCAGACTAGAGCAGCAAGCTCCCTCCATCTTAAAAAAAGAAGTATCACCATTCTTTATGCAGATGTTGAGTAAAGATTCGTGTAATAAATATATGATTGCATTCCACTGCTTATAATAATTGCTACCACGTGTGGAGGTTTACTGGGTGTTAGACATCACACTAAATGCTAGTTGTGAGGTTTATTTTGCTTAAACCTAATGTCAATTCTGTGATCTAGGTGTCAATGTCCCTTTTTCGCAGCTGAAAAAAATTCAGCTAAATAGGGTTAAGGTTATCTGTTTATACTTATAAAGCTAGAAATTGGCAAAGGTCACATTTTAATTCAGTTTTCTGAACCTAATATTATGTATGTGGCAATATGAACAGGATGATAGACTTGGAGTTTAGAATCAGACTACCTAGATGTTGAGGAGATGAACTTGGGAAGATGAAATTATCAAGTTCTCATGCATTTGGCCCTTCCCCCTTATCTCTGTGCTCCCATCTCTCTGTGCTTCTATTGTAACAGGTGTCCTGGTTACTGAAAGGCCCACCTGATTGGCTAGCTGCCCACAACCCTGTGATGTAAGGGCTTGGTTGCAGGCCACTACCATTCTGTAAACCCATATAAGCAACTAGGGGTTATAGGTAGATGTGGCTATCGGTGGATATAGCTATAGGTGGATACAGCTGCTGGCAGATGTATTTAGACATGCATATCTGGCTGTGTGGTTGTACATGGCTATGTGTGGATGTATGTAGATGTCTCTGTGCGTTTGTGTGTCTGACTGCCACCATGGACACATAGGAGAATATCTCCTGTGGCATCCCTGCTGTCTGGAGCTAATGACTGTTCTTTGAGCATTTATCACCATCACTGTGCATAAAGGAGATATAAATCCACAAACAGCTCCGAGTTATTCTCTGACCTGTTGGAATCAGAAGTTGCTTGTTCTTGCCCTAAGCCCCGGATATAAACTAGATTTGGATTTTGGGTTAAACACTTACTAACAGTTACAATGATTAAAAGAAACTAGCTATGGTGGACAATTAACTACATGCCTGGCATTTGGTAAGCACTCTAGAAATGCAATTCACTATTGTCAGGCACTAGGTTTTAAGGTTTTCTGAGACTTGAAAGAGTTAATTGCTTTCTAAAACCTCAACATTGATTGCATCTCTTCCCTGAACCTCAACTGCTTTTCTGTAGGAAACTGGAACAAGAAATTGTGCTGATCCTCATTCTGCATACAGGGCAGATTTTGCCTGAAAAAGAACTGCAGCATGTTCTCATTAGGAATTCAACACCACATTCGCCTGCAGCCTCACAGTGAGAACTCATCTTTTTGAGCAATCACTTTGCAAGACAACTTGAAAGGCACAAGTCCAGATATAGTTACTTACTGTGTAGTAATGGGGAAAAAGGGTTGCTGTAGTTCTTGTTTGTCTATTTGTTTGTCTTTGGGGGAGAGGTAAGGGAAGAACCAAACTGCTTTTAGGAGTCTTTGGAGAAAGAATAACGCATAAATATTAAATCAATGTGTGGGGGTAGTATTGAATTAATGGCAAATACACACATGCATACACACATTTCCTTTCTTTTAGCCCATGCTCTGTCCACACAGCATGAAAGAATCATTCTACATCATGATTGCCTCCACAATAAAGAAGCAATATTAACCTGTGTCCCTTCTGTCACTGCCAGCAGCCCTGGACTCCAGTGCCTTCCTCTGCCTGCCACCCGCTGAAGAGGAAGAACAGTGAAATGACCCAGGCATTTACTTTGTTCACTCTTTACATCAACATAAGTGCATGTTCCTTTTCAACATCATGTCCTAGAGCCTTCTCAAAAATAATGCACTTTGTACTGATAAAAAAATTAACCATGTATATCCACTTTCTTTTTTTGGCTTAAGATTTATTTTTTCTTCAGCAGTCTCCCTAGACTAGTTTCCATCTTCACTAAAACAATGTATCCTTGACTTATTATTTTTGTAGGAGTCATCATTCCCTCTTATTTTCATCTCCCTCCATGAATAAAGCAGTCAAAAGAGTTAAATCAAAAACATTTCTTGCTCTCCTACACTGTGCCAGACACACATTGGTCACTGGACATTCAAAGAAAAATCTGACCCTATAGGAGGTTACACTTCAGACAATGGGTTGCCATTTACCTTGTTAAGTAGCTTAATCCCGTGGAATCACTGAAATCAGTCATCTTGATGTCATATAGAAATAGGTGCACTCAGAAAAAACACATTAGAAGAATATACTTTTAATTCAGAAGAAAAGCATCAGCTCAATCCAATAGCAAGATATCATATTCATAAAGAAACAATCAATGCTTTGGTTTGTTTGTTTCAACTAGAATTTCAAAAATGCTATTGTAATGGTTATTTTCACTTATCTCTAGGAAGAGATGAGAGAAATGTGTTAATACAAATTGTGGTATCCACCAGAGAGTTTGGGTCAATTCAATGTCTAATCATTAGGAAGATCACTTTTCCTCTTTTCTGTGAATGAGCTAGTTTTGATATATAAAAATGATAATAAAGACTATGTTCAGAGTGATTCACAATTGTGTGAGGAGTTAAATGGAGGTGCATGAGTACAATACTCTTGCCCAGTAGCCATTGTAATCAAAAGCAGATACTTTTGTTTAAAGATATCTACTTGCTGTGTCTATAAGGTCACTAGTTCTTCAAGAAAATAAATTGAACAACCTCTATAACTGGCTGTGAATAAAAATATAAATTATGTGCAAGTGACCTTTGATTCAGACAATCTTATCATCTTTCAAAATTGTTGCCATACTTTCCATTTCTCTTATCTCTTAGAAATCAAGTGCTGCATTGGGTCTCTTCCCTTTAGAAAAATGAAGTGTCATATATCCTAATAATTACCAATCAAAAAGTTCTGTGTCAGGACTGGTGTCATGATGTAGCAAGTTAGGCTACTGCCTGTGATGCTGGCATCCCATATGGGTGCTGGTTTGAGACCCGACTGCTCCAATGCTGATCCAACCCCCTGCTAATGGCATGGGAAAACAGCAGGTGACCCAAGTTTGGGCCCCTACCATCCTCTTGAGAGACATGGATGAAGCTCCTGAATCCTGGCTTTGGTTTGGTCCATCCCTAGCCGTGTGTTCATCTAGAGAGTGAACCAGCGATGGATAATCTCTCTCTCATTCTCTCTCTGCCCACCATCTCCTGTAACTCTTACTTTCAAATAAATAAAACCTTTAAAATAGAAGTTCTATATATCAAATACTCTTAATTGTTCCCTCCTAGAAATATTTCATCTAAAAGACTTGGGGGAGGGTGGCGCTATGGCGCAGCGGGTTAACACCCTGGCCTGAAGCGCTGGCATCCCATATGGGTGCCAGTTGAAGACCCGGCTGCTCCTCTTCCAATCCAGCTCTCTGCTATGGCGTGGAAAAGCAGTGGAAGATGGCCCAAGTCCTTGGGCCCCTGCACCCACGTGGGAGACCCAGAAGAAGCTCCTGGCTCCCGGCTTCAGATCGGTGCAGCTCCGGCTGTTGCAGCCAAATGGGGGAGTGAACAAGTGGATGGAAGACCTCTCTCTTTCTCTCTCTCTGTCTCTCCTCTCTCTGTGTAACTCTGACTTTAAAATTAATAAATAAATCTTTAAAAAAAAAAAGACTGGGGGAACAGTTTTTCCCCAGTGCCTTTCATAATCTGTATGTAACTGGTCATTTGTCCTCAGTTTAGTCCTTACAACCTTATTAGTTGTGAGTTCTGACCAACAGTGGTTTGAAAAGGAAATCTTAGGGCTACAGGGCTGCAAAGCCGTTAGTGATCCCTTATGTGCTAGATCCAACTAGGATACAAATGCATTGATGGATCAAGTCCTTTTTGTCATACTACTTCCTCATAGAAGCCCACTGTATATTTGATGGCCATGCAGAATTAGGACCTGGCCAAGTTTGAGATGTGGGAGACACAGACTCTCTACCTTTTATGTTGTTAAGTTTGGGAGGGACCACATCAATACCAAAAATTTATTGCATTTAGAGCACTGGAATTCAAGCTTTTAAACTTTAAAAAATATTTATTTTATGTATTTAAAAATGATTATAGAGACAGACCACTAAGCAGAGATCTCCCACCTGCTGGATCACTCCGTAGATGCCTGCAAAAAGCCAGAGCTAGGCCAGGTTGAACCAGGAGCCTTGAACTCAATGTAGGTGATTGAGAGAAATCAAAGCACTTGAGCCATCATCTGCTGCCTCCAAGGGTATACATTAGCAGGAAGCTTGAAACAGAAGTAGAGCTGGGACTCAAAGCCAGGTACTCCAGTGTGAGATGTATTTGTCTGAAACGATGCCTTAACCTCTATGTTGAACGCCCAAATGCCATGCTTATAAACTTTTTTGACTGAATCTATAGTAAAAATGTATTTTGTAACTTGATTCTTTAAATATACACATATACAACACATGCAATTATTTCCATTATGCATACGAAAGTATATATACAAACCAAAAGATCCATAAAACAACTTTCTCTTTTTTATTTGAGATATGTTTTAATACTTTCAATTCTCTTTTATTCTATTTTAAAATAAAAAATAATAAGTATGATGTACTAAGCAGATTTCACAGCCTACAATTGTTATAGCATTTATATTATTAATATCAGATAATTACATGTCATTCCAGAGTTACATGTTTCTTTCCCCTCTTTCCTACTATCATTAGGCATACAGCAGATCTGCACTTTGCTCAACAAACATCCTGAAACTGGAGGTGCCTACTTATTACCCTTTCTTTAAAAAAATTATTTAGTTAGTTGAAAAGTAGTTTGAAAGGAGAGAAAGAGAATCTTCCATCTACCACTTCACTTCCCAAATGTCTGCAACACACAAGGCTGGGCCAGGCCGAGCTAGGAGGCTGGAAGTCCATCTGGGCCTCCCACACGAGTGGCAGGGCCCAAGCACTTTAGCTGTCTTCTGCTCCCTCCCAGGTGAATGAGCAGGGAGCTGGGTCAGAAGCTGAGTAGCCGGGAGTCAAACTGGCACTCATATGGGGTGCTGGCATTGCAATAGCTCAGCCCACTGTGCCACAATGGTGGCCCCTTACCACGCTTTCTTAATACTAGGGAATGAGGAGGATAGAAGGCAGGGTTGTTAATTACAAGGCCAATTGTCACACATTTACTCCATGCAACTTCCCAAGATATTATTTGGGGATTCAGACTCTAATTTTTACAGATTATTTTAGACAGTAAAAAAAAATACACACTTCAGAGCTTTTTTAAAAAAATGAAGTAAAAATTCTTGATATAAAAAGTTCCATTTAAAATGCACAGTTCAATTAGTTTTGACAAATGTGTGTAACCATGTAATCAACATCAATAGTCAAAACTATTTCTATCATCCTAAAAAAGTTTCCTGATACTCTTTTGTAATAAATTCCTACTCACCTCCAGGCTCTGGAAACTACTGATACATGGATTGTTATCCCTATAGTTCTGTGTTTCCTAGAATCTCATATAAATGGGATCATACAATATGCTGTCTTTTGTGTCAGACTTCTTTCATTTAGCATATTTTAAGATTCATCTATGCTGTTGTGCATTATTGCTGACAGGTAGCACAGTGTATGGATATAACACAATTTGTATATCCAGATCCGCTTCCTATTGATGGGCAGCCAGGCTTTTTCTAGTTCATGGTTGTTATGAAGAGTGCTGCTATGAATATTCACATAGTCTTAGTATGGATATGTACTCCCTTACGTTTTGTGTAATTTCCTTGGCTGGATCCTATGGTAGGCGTGTGCCTAACAAGTAAAAAAATGGAGGCTGGCGCCGTGACTCACTTGGTTAATCCTCAGCCTGTGGCACCAGCATCCCATATGGGCACCGGGTTCTAGTCCTGGTTGCTCTTCTTCCAGGCCAGCTCTCTGCTGTGGCCAGGGAGTGCAGTGGAGGATGGCCCAAGTGCTTGGGCCCTGCACCCGCATGGGAGACCAGGAGAAGCACCTGGCTCCTGCCTTCGGATTGGTGCAGTGCGCTGGCCGTAGCGGCCATTTGGGGGGTGAACCAATGGAAGGAAGACCTTTCTCTCTGTCTCTCTCTCTCTCACTGTCTATAACTCTACCTGTCAAATAAAAAAAAGTTATGAAACTGCCAAATTTTTTATCATGGTGAATATACCATTTTCTTATCCTCTCAAAGAATGAAGCTTCCAATTGCACATCAACTTTACCAAAACTTTCTATTTCCTAATTTTAACTATTCTGGTTGAGGGTAGTGATATCTCACCAGGATTTTTTATTATTATTGTGATAATATGGTTTGAGAAATAAAAATTAGTTATGCATATGTCCTAAATTGTCATATTTAAATCATTGAAAGCACTTATAGGGCTGGCAGAGGACATTGCTAACAGGTTTCCCAAATTTTTCTCTTTATGATGCACATCTCTGAAGCCCTGAAAATACATTGTTGTTCAATACATCTCGCTCTTATTTCTTATTCGAAAAACAGGGTTACAGACAAAGATGGAGAAACGGGGTTAGGGGAGGGAGTCAGAGAGAGAGAGATCTTCCTTCCTTCCACTGTTTCACCCCTAAATGGCCTCAATGGCCAGGGCTGGGCCTAGAACTCCATCCGAATGGAGATGGAAGCATGGAGAATGGTGGCAGAGGCCAAAGCACTTGGGCCATCCTCTGCTGTTTTCTCAGGTGCATTAGCAGAGAGCTGGATCAGAAGTGGAGCAGGTGGGACTTGAACTTGTGCTCATAAGGGATGCTGGCATCATAGGCGGTTTAACCTGCTTTGCCACAATGACAGCCCCAATACATCTCTTTTTTTAAAAAAATACAAAACATTATACCTTAAATATTTTTCGGTTGTACAATTATGACCTAAAATATTCTGTTTTGGAATGTGAGTTTTTTTTAATTTTTGAGAAGTTTATGCTACAAAGAGCTTAAATAGTTTAAAAATCTCAGGCCCCTCAAATTAACACAAAGACATAATAACAAAAAAAAACTACTTAAGAATTGTTTTCTGATGAAAATACTGTCTACATTGACAAAGTTTAGGATTGGAAGGATTACAGTAGAGGTTGGAAATGAAGGTTAGAGACCAGTATAAAATATTATGCCAAGAAAACAAAATATAAAATGAATTTTATTTATTTGTGTGTGTATTTCATGTGTTGTCCTCCATTTACTTGCTAGTTCCTTTATCCATTTTATAAGACTTATTTAGTAAAATCTACTATTGAAATCCCTCCTCTATCTTTCATCTTTCTATGGAGGAACTCCTATTCAATTTTTAGATTTTATCTGTGCTTTTTATCTTAGCTGAGACATGAACCACTTAGTCTCCATTTTGAGTTAAATGATTCTCCTCTGAATTTTTAAAACAGTTTTTTGAATGGAAGAGTGACACATAGAGAAATGGAGAGACTAAAAAGAGATCTTCTATCTGCAGGTTCATTCCCCAGATAGCTTCAATGTCCCAGGGCCGGGCCAGGCTGAAGCCAGGAGCCTATAATTCCATCCAGGTCTCCCATGTGAGTTACAGGGGCCCAAACACATAGACCATCTTCCGGTGCTTTCCCAGGTGCATTAGCGGGGAACTGGATCAGAAGCAGAGCAGCCAGGACTCAAATTGGCCCCCAAAAGGAAGGTTGGCATTGCAAACTGTGGCTTTACCTGTCATGACACAATGCCAGCCCTTGTCCTCTGATTCTATAACCAACTTTATTTCGCTAATGACATCTATCTATACTGTTCATCTTATATTTTAATGCCACATATGCTTTTCTATTTCCTCTACCAGGCCAAAAATTCCTTGAAGTCAGAGATTAAATTTGGTTATAATTGTATCAACTATACCAAACACAGCAATTAGTGCACAGTGGGTACTCTATAATTATTAACTGAATGAATTAATGATTTCTACCCCATGTGACTCATGCATTTTTAAAAAAGACTTATTTATTTATTTGAAAGAGTTGGAGAGAGAGAGAGAGAAACTTCCATCCTCTTGTTCACACCACAGATGGCCATGATGGCCAGAATTTGGGCCAGGCCAAAGCCAGGAGCCAGGAACTTTATCCTGGTCTCCCATGTGGGTGCAGGGCCCCAAACATTTGGGCAATCTTCTGCTGCTTTTCCCAGGCCATTAGCAGATTGCTGGTTTGGAAGTGGGGCAGCTGGGGCACGAACAGGCACCTATATGGGATGCCAGTGTCGCAGGCAGAGGCTTTACTGGCTATGCCACAACACCAGCCCCTGACGCAATGCATTTTTAAAATTGTGGATTTATTTATTTTTATCTACCTGAATGGATCAGTGTCGGGGGGTAGGGGAGACAGAGAGAGGGGGAGAGAGACAGAGATATATTGATTTTTCATAAACATTGGTTCACTCCCCAAAACCCAAATGTTCAGAACAGCATGTACCAGGCCAAGCTGAAGTTAAGTGCTAGAAACTCCATCTGGGTCTCCCACAATGGTGGCACTTGGACCATCATCTGCTGCCTCCCATGTCCATTAGCATGAAGCTGTATCAAAAGAATGGAGTAGCCAAGACTCAAAGGAGGCACTCGCATAGTAGAAGCTGACACCCCAAGTGGAGGCTTACTCTGCTTCACTACAACACCCTCCCCTGACTCAAGATATTCCATCCTGCAAAGATTTGGCTTATACTTAAATTTTAGTCAATGTTTGTGTCAAAATATTGTTTGGATTAGATGATAGCTACCTTTTTAATCATGAGTAGTCTTGCCTCATCCTACCCTACTCCCTCCAACATATACCTGGGTATCTTATATACACATGGAGTATTGAAGTAATGTCCTTTGCTCAGTCATATAAACAAAAAGCATGAACCAAGGATTCTGTAATCCTGGCATCAGGCACCATTAAAAGGCCAGAAAATCGTTTGTTTGTTTTTTAAAGGTTTATTTACTTGAGAGAGAGAAAACTCCCATCCACTGGTTCATTGCCCCAGTACTCTTAACGGCCAGGGCTGAGCTTGGGCCAAAGCCAGGAGCTGGGAACTCAATCCGGGTCTTTCACATGAATGACAGAAACCCAAACGCTTGAGCCTTCAACATTTCCTTTGTGCTAGCAGAAGCAGGAGTCAGGAGGTGGAGTTAGGAATCAAACTCAGGTTCTCCATGGGATATGAGCTTAACCACTAAGCTGAACACTCACAAGAAAATCAATCTTTCTTTCTTTCTTTCTTTCTTTCTTTCTTTCTTTCTTTCTTTCTTTCTTTCTTTCTTTCCTTCCTTCCTTCCTTCCTTCCTTCCTTCCTTCCTTCCTTCCTTCTTTCTTTCTTTCTTTCTTTCTTTCTTTCTTTCTTTCTTTCTTTCTTTCTGACAGGCAGAGTTAGAGAGAGAGACAGAGAGAAAGGTCTTCCTTTTCTGTTGATTCACCCCCAAGTGGCCGCTATGGCAGGCGAACAGCGTGGATCCGAAGCCAGGAGCCAGGTGCTTCCTCCTGGTCTCCCATGCAGGTGCAGGGCCCAAGGACTTGGGCCATCCTCCACTGCCTTCCCAGGCCACAGCAGAGAGCTGGACTGGAAGAGGAGCAACCGGGACAGAAACAGCACCCCAACCGGGACTAGAACCCGGAATGACGGAGATGCAGGCAGAGGATTAGAGGATTAGCCAAGTGAGCCGCAGTGCCGGCTAAGAAAATCTTTAACAAAGATCTTTTTTTCTGTCTATATTCATGTGTTCCCAGGTGGTATTTTAGAATGTGAAACACATATTTTTCTAAATTAATTTTATCTGTATGTACACATATAATGTCTCCTCTACTTAGGCAGTGAACAACTTAATATGGAAGTACATGGAAGACATATGAATGTAAATTTTTAGTCTCATATTTTCATATATCTGCATACTTGATCCGCAACATAAGTTATTGTCTAACTTCATGAAATATCCTGCAGAACTGCTCTTCTCATTTAGGCAAAAACTTATTTTTGCATAATGTCTTCCCGGCCTGAGTAACTGTCAAACTGCACAAAATTTTGGAGCTGACAGAATTTAGACACATGTGTTATTATAAAGGAACAGCAAAGAAAATTAAACAAATTCCTGAAATTCAGATTATTAAGGGAAATTGAGGAAACTGTTTTTTGTTTAAAAATTGTGAAACAGGGTTACTACCAAGCTTCAGAAAACTGATGTAAGAAATAGCCAGAATGAAAAATAATGAATTTTAAGTCTCAGTCAATTGCACCTAACAACTAGTTCTAACAAGTACCTTTTAGAAGTTATTTTTAAACATGTTTTTCTTTTTGTTAGCTACATAAGAAGACAAATGGATTTCTCTTTCAAATGATTACATGGTTTAAAAAACTGCTTGATATGGATCTTAACACTCCAGATAGTTGCATTTTAAAATATCAGTCATAAAAATAAGGAAATAATTGGTAAGCTAAGCAGAACACTGACAAATAACAACCGAGGCAAGATTTTTTTTTTTTGGATTTGTATGGTATAATGAGCAAAAAACAAATGTCTCAGTAACAGAAAATATAAGAGAAATCTAGACAAAGCTGGAGTCCAACAGAGAAAAGGCACATTTGCTTGCATGTGAATACTGGGTAAGGCAAGAAGGGAAGAAAGCTAAAGAAAAGGCTGTAGGTTGATGATAAAAGGAAATGATCTAAAGAAAAGCATGTTAGATGGGCAGATTCGTGGAACAGAGCTTGTATTGGATAATTCATTAAGGTCCCCTATTTTTATCAAGATAAAAGATGACATTTGGGAAAAGGACTGTGGAGAAAAACTATCAAAATGTTCACTCTTACCTTGTCTATGTGTAGATGTGGTTGATTCCTACATGCAGATTGTTCAATCCAGAAGCAAATCACAATACAGATTGTGGGAAGATAAGTAAATACATGGATCCTCTTACTCAAAGAAACTGTATATTTTAAAGAATATCTTCTAGCTCTTTACCTTCATTTCTGAAACTTAAGAATAGGCTTAGATGAAATAAATAACTTATGGGGCTGGCGCTGTGGCGTAATGGGTAAAGCTGCCTCCTGCAGTGCCGGCATCCCATATGGGTGCCAGTTCTAGTCCTGGCTGCTCCTCTTCTGATCCAGCTCTCTGCAATGGGCTGGGAAAGCAGTAGAAGATGGCCCAAGTCCTTCTGCCCCTGCACCTGCGTGGGAGACCTGGAAGAAGTTCCTGGCTCCTGGCTTCAGATCAGCGCAGCTCCGGCTGTTGCGGCCAATTGGGGAGTGAACCATCAGATGGAAGACCTCTCTCTTTATCTCTCTCTGCCTCTCCTCTCTCTGTGTAACTCTGATTTTCAAATAAACAAATAAATAAATCTTTTTAAAAAAGAAATAAATAACTTATACAGGACAACAGAGTGGAATCCTGCCCCTTGTGACGTACACAAATGTTTCTCAGTGGCATACTTAGTAAATCACACATATTTACCTATGCTTATTTTAAGAAGGTAGAACTGAAGCATTGGATTGCACACCACATGATTGAGAAATCATAAATGAGGGCTGACTCAAATAATCAATAAAACTGAGGCACAAAGAAGAAACATCTAGGCATAGAGAGCCATCTTGGGGCCAGGGGAAAATGACATTTCAACACAGTATAGTGGACCAGAGTCCATTCACCCCTTTGGAGAATCCAGGAGTCTCCCTTTGCCAAGAATGTTGAGGAACAATTTGAGGAAAGCTGATGTTTTTGAGTCTCCTAAACTATTCAGTAGATGCCTAAAATATCCTGGTTTTGTTGTGCAGCTCATGTCTGACCCTATTAGAATCCATTCATTTATATACAATAAAAACTATTATTGCCACCACATACAGGAGCAGAGAACAAATAACTGATCTAATTTATATCTTAAATATATAGAGGAAATGTGTTTTCCTTTGCTTTGAACAGATAAAATGTATAGTATTTCATCTGTTAATTATCACATAAGAATTCAAATTATATTTTTGAAATGGACATCAATTTATGAAATGTGATATTAGAATAATAAAAAAATTGATTAAATCTGCTGCTATAACTAGTACTCAAACAGTACTTTACACTTTGTGTTTCTGTGTGGGTGCAAACTGTTGAAATCTTTACTTAATATATACTAAATTGATCTTCTGTATATAAAGAGAATTGAAAATGAATCTTGATGTGAATGGAATGGGAGGGGGAGCGGGAGATGGAGGGTTGCGGGTGAGAGGGAAGTTATGGGGGGGACAAGCTACTGTAATCCAAAAGCTGTACTTTGGAAATTTATATTTATTAAATAAAAGTTACAAAAATTGATTAATTCTGGAGTGGTTTAAGGAATTTCATTCATTCAGTTTACTTAGATGCTACTCAATTCAAAGATCTTCCCTGACTACCCTGTCTACAAAAACATCCCCACACATTTTTTAAGCCCTTATCCTTTTTCCCCCTTCATAGCATGTTTCTTACCTGACACTGTGTGTTTGTCTATATCCCTTAGTATATTAAAGCTCCATGAGGACATATAATTTATTGCTGTTTACCACTGTATCTTCAACAAACAAGTCAGTACCTGGTGTATGCTGGCACCAAACTTTTCTGTTAGATTAGTGACTCCTTAGGAATCTCTGTATGAGAGCAGCAAAAGCCCCTGAAATTTGTTAAAAATGCAAATTATCAGGCTCCACTCAAGACCCACTAAAGTGCAACAATTTATATTTTAACATGGCCTACAGGAAATTCTGATCCATGCCCAAGTTCTGAAAAATACTTAGGTAAAAATACAGGAATTATGAATTCAAGGCCTGATTGTGTTCAATGGGCAGATATCTGCATAATTTCCGTTTTATTTCTTTCAGTTAATTAAATTAGAGCACCATTCACATCACCTAGAGAAGTAGCCAAATATTAGAATGTATGGCCTATCTGGAATATCAAAGGACAACAGGAAGGCTTTGGGTAGGATAGATTTTTAGGTTGATGGGCAAATGTTATTAATTCATTATTTTCACTCATTTAAGTAAGTTTCATCTACTGTTTCTCAACCACAATGTCAAAAGAATTATTTAATATTATTTTTCTGGGGTGTGTGGCATTGGGATAGTACTAAGAATTGCTTGTAACATTGATTAATTCAACAGGTATTTAGTGGCTATCTACTGTGTGTCAGGCATTGTTTTTAGAGCTCCTGCTACACTGAATAACAAAACAAAATGAACAAAACTCAAAATCCTTATTTTCATAAATTTTTTTTTGACAGATAGAGTTATACAGTGAGAGAGAGACAGAGAGAAAGGTCTTCCTTCCGTTGGTTCACCCCCCAGATGGCTGCTATGGCTGCTATGGCTACTATGGCTGCTATGGCTGCTATGGCTGGCGCTGCGCCAATCCAAAGCCAGGAGCCAGGTGCTTCTTCCCATGTGGGTCTCCCATGGGATGCAGGTCCCAAGCACCTGGGCCATCCTCCACTGCCTTCCCAGGCCACAGCAGAGAGCTGGACCGGCAGAGGAGCAACCGGGACAGAATCTGGCGCCCAACTGGGACTAGAACCTGGGGTGCCGGCGCCGCAGGTGGAGGATTAGCCTAGTGAGCCGCCGTGCTGGCCTTATTTTTATGAAATTTATCTTTCAGTAGACCTTGGTAAAAATCTCTCAGTCTATTAATTGTATCTCTCTCTCTCTCTCTCTCTCTCTCTCTCTCACACACACACACACACACACACATACACATACACACACATATACTCAAAGGTCATGACTAAAAATACAAAGATAGTTCCTGCTGCCTTACATTGTCTCCTAAATTGAGATTACTAGGCATTTTGCCTGCATGCTAAAGAAACATAAACTGACTTAACCTCCTGCTTGTTATGATACTTGGTTGCAGTAATAATACCTTACATTGTGACTCTGACAGCAGTGGCTTGAGTGGCTGAGTCAAGGTAGGTCAAATTCAGAGTGATGGTCATGGTCCTAGAGGTGGGAAGAAGAAGTATGAGGACAAGAAAAAGAGATATTAACCTCCTGTGCCATCCAGAGTGGGGAGAAAGAAGAAGAAAACAAAGAGACCAGATGCTGCCATCAAACTGGCTCTGGTGACACCTCACACTCAGTGCTGGCTACAATTATTAAAGACTATCTTCTCATGGAGGAATAATTCATTAGAAACCAGGAACAAATGAAATCATTAGAAGAAAAGCAGAAAGAGGAAAGAGCAAAGGTGGAGTGGATGACCTAATAGGGACCTCAATGTCAGTAGGAACCCTGCAGAACATCGATGACAACCACGTCATCATGTTGACATCTGTGGGGTCAGAACACTAAGTCAGCATCCTTTCCTTTGTGGGCAAGGATCTGCTGGAACCAGGCTGCTTGGTCCGGCTCAACCACAAGGTGCATGCTGTGATAAGAATGCTGATGGATGACACAGATCCTCTGGTCTCAGTGATGAAAGTGGAAAAGGCCCCTCAGGAGACCTATGCTGATATTAGACAACTGGACAACCAAATGCAGGAAATTAAGGAATCTGTGGAGCTTCCTCTCACCCACCCAGAATATTACGAAGAGCTGGGGTTAAAGCCCCTCAGGAGGGTCAAAACTTTGTTGACCAAAGCAGTGGCAAAACAAACCCAAGCTCCTACAGGAATTGTTTCACGTTGCTGAAGAACATGCACCATCCATTGTGTTTACTGATGATATTGATGCTGTTGGGGGAAAATATATGACTCAAATTCTGACAGTGAGAAAGTCAAACATTGCTGGAAATGTTGAATGAACTGGACGGATTTTATTCAAGAGGAGACATGAAAGTTATTATGACCACAAACCAAATAGAAACCTTGGATCCAGCACTTACCAGACCAGGGCACATTGAGAGGAAGATGGAGTTCCTGCTGCGTGACGAAAAGACTAAGAAGCGCATCTTTCAGATTCACAGGAGCAGGATGACGCTGGCCGTTGACGTTAACACTGGACAACTTGATAATGGCGAACGATGACCTCTCCAGGGCTGACATCAAGGCAATCTGTACAGAAGCTGGTCTGATGGCCTTGAGAGAACACGGAATGAAAGTAACAAATGAAGACTTCATAAAATCTAAAGAGAATTTCTTTATAAAAAACAAGAAGGCACCCCTGAGGCGTTCCAGTGGACCAGAGCTGCCTTTAGGATAATGGCTGGAGTTTTCCCTACCCCTGATGGAGGTGCAGACGGGGAAGCTTCCAGGAGGAACCCATGTTCCAGTTGATTTTGATGAGCAAACATCCTATGTATCTTTTTGAGTGCGAGATGTCCTTTGGTCACTGCTCACGCTGTATCCCAAAAAAGTGTGCTCTTTACCATAAAAAAAGAAAAACCTTACGTTGTTTTCACTATATAGCAGGGAATATTCTAAAAAAATTTACATATAAAAACTCAATCTTCACAATGTGATGAGACAGGTAGTATTTTTAACCTCATTCTACAAATTGGGAAACCGAGGCACTGAGCTATTAAGTAACTTGCAAAGTGTTCACAGAGAATTTGGAATCAATTCAAATGCAGACCACCTATCTCCAAATACCGTGTCCTTAGCAGTGTACTATCAAAGATAGTACTCTTTGTCATATTAAAGAGTAATATCGTGCACGCTTCGGCAGCACATATACTTAAAAAAAGGAACCTCATTACCTCAGAACACAATACTAGAAAAATCTTCCTGAAGTATTCATAATAATGGAAGTTTTCTCTTACAATATTGAAAATAGATGACTAATTTCTTCTGTGAACTGTTATCAAAATAACTGGCACTGTCTCCTTTACACTTATCTATTATACAGCTAAAGCCACTAATTTTCAGCCTTGGAAGAATGTTTTATATGGTCATTTAATTTCCCATTCTTTTATGTCCACATAATTCTTTCTCTTTTATTCCATTTTCCTTGTGGGTACTTCAAAACTCATGTAGAAAAATATAGTTAATCTGTAAGTATATTTTGGGCAATTTTCAAATCCATGCATAGATTTTTCATAATACACATTTGCTGTTAAATTTTGGAAATCTGCTCATACGCATGGATTTGAACATCTTTAAACCAAAATGCTTATTTTTTTAATTACACTTTTCCACAAACTTTTTGAAGTATGCTCACATATATTTATAAAAATTATTTTGTATGTGTGCTGTCTTTCTTTTAGATCTCATTCTTTCCTCAATGTTCACTCTCAGACTCACACAAATAACCTTTTGGAAATGCTGAAATAAGGCTATTTCGATAGTAGCAGTTTGCAAGTGACTTTGATATTGTTCTAATTGGTACAGATTTTTAAGGTCAGTCAGAAATATTAACTCTTTCTGAATATGCTGATATTTCGGGAGTCACATTGTTCTCATTCTGATGAACTCCTGTTAATGAGCTACAGCTACAGGACAATAGAATCAAGCCATGTTTCAGAAAACTCATTCTTTATAAAAGGGTAAAAGCCCAGATTTCCTGAATCTCAAAATTTAATGAGCTTTTATTCTTTGCTGAAAACTCTATCATTTCTTTAAGGTCAATAACAACATTCCATATTTTTGCCTTGTACATCATAATGCCAAGTGCATTGGAGGCATTCAGTAAACACTTTTTAAAAAACTTAATTGGAATACTCGTTACCAGAGGCCAGGAAGGGTGTGGAGAGAAGAGGTAGAGGGATGTTGGATAACAGGTACCAACATGAGATAAAAGTAGTAAATTCTAGTGTTACACAGCACAGTAAGGCAATTGTAGTTAACAATAATTTATTATGAACTGTATGAAGAACTATAAGAGAAGAGCATGTAGGATCTAAACACAAAGAAACCAGAAATGCTAATTACATGATTTGATCAGTTTATACTAATACATGTATTAAAACATTGTGTTATACCCCATAAGATGTACAGTATTACATGTTAATCAAAAACTTTAAAAATTAAAAAATAAGAAACTAACCACCAGGACATCTAGTGCTTTCCAGGATACAGTAAGTCAACTCTGGTCTATGACCTCCACTGATTACAATTAAAACCTCAGGAAAAATAGAAAAATCAGCTACCAGAAAGTAAATACACCAGCCTATTCCTCCACTTGTTAGTTTATTTAAAATAATCTGATAAGGTAGGATGATCCCCAAAGATATCAATGCACTATTTCCAGAAAAATGAATATGCTGATATTTGGCAAAAGAGACAACACAGATGTAATTAAATTTACAGATGGAGTCAGTCAAAAGAAAGAGAAGTGAGAGAAATTTAAAGTGTGAGAGTCAACTGACTTTTGCAGAAGGGGAGCAAATGGAAAGCATGTAATGCAGGTGTCCTCCCAGAGCAAACACTTGACCCAGCTTGCACATAACAAAAAAACAGATTACAGTCCTACAGATGCACTGAGTGCCCATATACAAATACAAAAATACATAAATGAACACACTATAATTTAACCTTGCAGCAAACTATAATGATTATCCCAACAAATTGCTTTCATACATCTAATCATGTTAATATATCTAACTGAAGTAGAAATGAAAATAATAGGTCATATGCTTTGAGCTAAATGATAAAGAAATACAAAAATACATGAAGCACAAGTCTTTTGAAACTATTAGAAAGTAAAATAAAATTAGAGAAACAAAATTGTAGTATGATATGTTTAACTCATCAATATATAAAAAATAACATGAAATAAAATTTTTAAAGTATGGGGGGCGGTGAGTGTTGAGGCACAGTGGATTAATGCCCAGGCCTGAGGTGCCAACATCCCATATGGGCGCCGGTTCGAGACCTGGCTGCTCCACTCCCAATCCAACTCTCTGCCATGGTCTGGGAAAGCATTAGAAGATGGCCCGGGTCCTTGGGCCCCTGCACCTGAGTGCGAGACCCCCCGGAAGAAGCTCCTGGCTCCTGGCTTCGGATGGGCACAGCTCCAGCCGTTGCAGCCATCTGGGGAGTGAATCATTGGATGGAAGACCTCTCTCTTTCTCTTTCTCTGCCTCTCCTCTCTCTGTGTAACTCTGACCTTCAAATAAATGAATAAATAAATCTTTAAAAAAAGTACAGAGCGGCCGGCGCCACGGCTCAATAGGCTAATCCTCCGCCTTGCGGCGCCGGCACACCGGGTTCTAGTCCCGGTCGGGGCGCCGGATTCTGTCCTGGTTGCCCCTCTTCCAGGCCAGCTCTCTGCTGTGGCCAGGGAGTGCAGTGGAGGATGGCCCAAGTACTTGGGCCCTGCACCCCATAGGAGACCAGGAGAAGCACCTGGCTCCTGCCATCAGATCAGCGTGGTGCGCCGGCCGCAGCGCACCGGCTGCGGCGGCTATTGGAGGGTGAACCAATGGCAAAGGAAGACCTTTCTCTCTGTCTCTCCCTCTCACTGTCCACTCTGCCTGTCAAAAAAAAAAAGTACAGAGCGAATAAAATTAAATTATTAAAATAGAATTAGTTGTGCTCAAATTGTATAACTCATTAACTAAAATTATATCATCTTTTCAAGAATCTCTGCATACAAAATTGACAATTATTAAACTATGTTGCATGAAATTAGCAATACAGAAATGTCTCAGGCTTCTGATAAGAAAAAAATAAAATTAGTAATATTGGGAGAGAGCAATTGTTTAAAACCAAACATGGTGCACTCCTAAATAATGACTTGGTCAAAAAAATGAAAATATCTGATTATCTAAAAGTAACATTTTAAAATAATAAGTTATGTAGTACTTGCTATATATAAGGCATTGTTTCAAGATCCTTACAGATATTTTAACCCATTTATTCCTTTCGACAGCCCTATGAGATATAAGTGTGTTTAGCTCATAAAAGTTAATGAAATTTTCAGAGGTAATTCATTAACTTTAAAGACTTTTAGAAAGCCAAGTTAAGGCAACTAATGGCTGTTCAGCTAGACCTCATCAAGTTGAGAACTACAAAACATTACGTAGGGACATAAGTTCAGTTGGGGAATTTTGAATTAGAAGACCCTGAGAACGCAAAAATTGAGTTAAACAACAGCAGCTTGAAAATGTTGTCCAAGGCACAGTAGAGAGATAATAGCTGGACTTATAAAACTGACTGACATCAGCATCTAGTCAACAGCAGAAACAATTTACCTTGATATGTTGTATCAACCTATTTACATATATGTCTATTAAAATGAGACTCAACTCCTTCAAGATATAAACTATGTCATATTCATATAACAGTTATGACAAAAGCAAGTCTTTTTGAAAACAGATAAATTCTTAGGTGAATAAAAACACTAATTGAGGGGCTTTGTGCTTAGCTGACAAATTATCTCAGCTAGAATAAGAAGGTAGAGCAGTCTGGAAGGACATGATAGACTGAGAAAATTGGAAGGGACCACAGGCAGATAGGGAAGGTCAAATAGTTGGAAACAAGAGTGGAAGAACTGGAAAGATATGAGAATGTGGTAAGAGAGAGCAGTTTCAGAATTCAAGAATTCGGTGTTTGCATTCTTCCATATATTTACAAGGTCTAGGATGATGTCATGAAAGGGAATTATAAGAGTATTGTGAGACTATTTGGTGGAGTATGACACAGACATCAGAAATGAAGGCTAGATTGGTAGCCGAATCATCACCATGATTTTGAATTTTCTGAGAACACATTTTCTAAGGATAATGGGGAAGAAATGAGTGGGAAAACCGTGAATGAGGTGTCAAATCTCTCCCTGGAGATGGCCAGTGTCCAAGATATTAGTTTTAAAAATTCAGTCTAAGAGTAGCAAAAAGGTGGGAAAAAAAGTAGGAAAAAAGGTGGCAGTTTTAAAGGAGAGGTTAGAGAGCAAAAACTGTTGGAAAATTGCCCATAACTTTCCAGGATTTAAGCTTCATTCTTCCATAAGTACGCCTCAACATGTTCCATTCATGTCCTGTTCTCAGAATGTGTATATCATATAACTCTCTCCCTTTGCTGAGACAGCTTCTACCTATCCTTTATGATTCAGCTCAAGTATCACCACTTCCAGAAAGTCATTATTGAATTCCTGTCGCTGGGTTAGGTGTCCCTACTCTGGGTTTATCACTATAAATTCACTAATCATAGTTTATTATAACTAACGATTTACATTATATTAGGATCATGTCATGATAACCATTCTATTCCTAGTTCATAACAATATCTGACATGTACACTATATACCAGTCTGTAATGAATGAGTGTTCTTCCTAGTTAAGTTCAATTTTATTAACATGTTGCTTCAGTAACTCTCATGCGAAAACCCCAATATGTAACAAACATTACCACTAGTTTCCATTTCATTTCACAAACCAGTTCTCAACTAGAATCTGTCTTCAAGATTTGGCCTAAAACTTTGTTAAGAATGAATAATCTCTGACATATACATATACAGTTTAATCCAGAAAGTCTAGCATGCACCTCCAAAGTCTATTAATTTTAATTTTCAATTATTTTTATCTATTTGAAAGGCAAAGACATAGAAAGAAAGACAGAGAGTACTTCTATGTACTAATTCACTCCCCAGATTTCCACAACAGTCAAGGCTGCACCAGGTTGGACCTAAGAATCAGGAACTCAATCTAAGTCTCCCACAAGAGTGGCAAGGATCCAAGTACTTGAGCAACGACCTACTGCTTCCCAGGGTGAACACTAAAAGGAAAGCCGGAATCACGAGTGAAGTTGGGGCTTGAGAACACAGCACTCCATTATGGGATGTGGCATTGCAGGCAGAGGTTTAACCGACTGCACCAAAATCTATTTTTAACAAGCACCTCATGTGATTATGATACATTCAATCTTACCATCACATTTTGAAAAATATTTCTTTAAATTAAATGCTTGAAATAAGGTTAGGTAATGATACATAAAGAATGTCTTAAAAGGTATATTTGGTATCACTAAGCATTTTTAAGTCTCATATTGATTGTGTCACAATTAACTATGATCTGACTATATCAAGGTTAGTTTTATAAAAATGTTTTATAAATATGCATAAATATGAGTTGGATGGTTGATAGCACAGTGTGTCTTGTGCACAAGGAAAAGATAGCTATAACCACAACTCAGAACAAAAGCCCAATATGGTTGGATTCATATTTATTCAAAAGCTTATTAGAAGCATCAATACCAGCAGCAGTTACTTTGCTAATCAGCAAAATATCAAAAATTTTGTTCAACAGTTAATAAAGACATAATGATAAATGAGACAGAGATTTTCATAATTGCAGGTCTTGTTTATTATTATGTAATATGCTAAATATTTTAAAAGTTAGGTAAAATGATATGACATAAATACTCCTATACCCATCACATTGTTTAAGAAATAAAACATAACAAAATAATTGTGCTTTGTATTCCATTCCCTAATCAGCTTTTCCTACTCACTGATGGTTACCATTTCTATGGAAAACTTTCTAGGCAAAATATGAAATTGTTTATACTATTTTATTGTATACCTATGTTAAAATTTAGTTTTCCTTTCTTTTGTAAATGTTGCAGTTTTTATTGTAACTCAGAGTTTTAAATTTTATAGTTTCAACTATCATCTTAAATATATATATATTTTTTAAAGATTTATTTATTTATTTGAAAGTCAGGGGCCGGCGCCGCGGCTCACTAGGCTAATCCTCCGCCTAGCGGCGCCGGCACACCGGGTTCTAGTCCCGGTCGGGGCGCCGGATTCTGTCCTGGTTGCCCCTCTTCCAGGCCAGCTCTCTGCTGTGTCCAGGGAGTGCAGTGGAGGATGGCCCAAGTGCTTGGGCCCTGCACCCCATGGGAGACCAGGAAAAGCACCTGGCTCCTGGCTCCTGCCATCAGATCAGCGCGGTGTGCCGGCCGCAGCGCGCCGGCCGCGGCGGCCATTGGAGGGTGAACCAACGGCAAAGGAAGACCTTTCTCTCTGTCTCTCCCTCTCACTGTCCACTCTGCCTGTCCAAAAAAAAAAGTCAGAGTTATACAGAGAGGGGAGAGGCAGAGAGAGAGAGGTGTTCTATCCGCTGGTTCACTCCCCAGTTGGCCGCAACGGCTGAAGCTGTGCCGATCCAAAGCCAGGAGCCAGGAGCTTCTTCCAGGTCTCCCAATCTGGTGCAGAGGCCCAAGGATTTGGGCCATCTTCTACTGCTTTTCCAGGCCATATGAGAGAGCTGGATGGGAAGAGGAACAGCCGGGACTAGAACTGGTGCCCGTATGGGATGCCGGCACTTCAGGCCAGGGCGTTAACCCGCTGCACCACAGCACCGGCCCCCTCGAACATATTTTTAATGCTCCTAGTTAGCCTAGTTTTCTTTTGAAAATTTAAGAGGCTTAAATTCTTTTCAGTCTCCATCGCCATCATTAATTTTCTTGGTTCTTTCTTAAATCTAATTTTTAAGAAATCTTTTTGACAAATAAAATAAGCACTCAAAGTAGACGTACAAATAATTTTTCTATACATAAATGTTGAGATTATTATTAACTCTTTGAAAAAAAGATTTGTTTATTGATTTGAAGTCAGAGTTACAGAGATAGGGAGGAGCAACGGGGAGAGAGAGAATCTGCTAGAACACAGTGCCAGCCCCTACTCTTGTTTATGGAAACTTTTGAATGCAGATGAGAGCATCTGCGTTAGTCTGAAGACATAGTGACACCAAACTCGAAGGAGGTACACAAGTGCAATCTTATCATGTGCTCAGAAGAGCCATAAACACATATTGAATAGTGCTAATGACTACCAACCCCAGGGAACAACATTAAGCAGCTAGGAATTTGATTGATTTACACAATCAGTCAAGTTGTGAACTGGTGATGTGTCAAGTAGGATTCATGATGTTGGAAACAAGATGGATAAGACTTCAGAGCAGACTGCAGAAGACCAATTATGGCTCAAGTTTCCACAGGAGTAGACTGATCACCAATACATGGATATCTGTGCTCAATATCTATTTGTCCAACCAGCTCCACTCTCCACATCTCCCTGAGATGCTGTTATGGGTTTCATCAGTAGTCTCCAGTGCTGTGGCTTCCAATGAATTTAGAAAAAGAGAACCCTGGAAAAAATAAGACAGAGGGAGCAAGGAGTGCCCAGAGTATTTATACTCCTGATGTTCCTTCTGTGAAAGGAGTTTGGACTGTGTCCCTTAATCTCTCTTGTCAGTAGAGGCAGCCTCTTTGCATAAAACACTTTTAGTTGTAGCTTCAGGACTGATTGTTTCACAAACTCAAACTGTTCGTGTTTGTGAATCATCACCTTTTATTGCGCCAAAGCCCATAATTGAGTGTAGAGAGTGGGGTGAAGATTCAATGGGTTGAATGCATTGCATTTGATATATTCACTTAGGATTCAATATTTGATATTCTGGCTAATATCTTGAGAGTAACATTAACATTGTACTATGTTGCCCAAATGAATTCTGGATTCAGCAATGGCCTACAGTGAGGTAAAAATGGTAGTATTTCCCTGGCATATACTAGAGTGATGGTTCTCAAAAAGTAGTCCCTTTTTAAGAATAATCAGCCTAATCTGGGAACTTGTTATAATTGTGAATTCTTGGGTACCACCCTAGAACTACTTAGCCAGAAATTCTAGGAAAAGTCCTCCGTCACGTATGTTTTAGCAAACTATCCAGGTGGTTCGGATGCACATTGATGCCTAAGAACCGCCACAGTAGAAGAAAGAATCCAAAAGTCCAGGGAAATGGGGATATTGGCACAAGTTCATTATAAGTATATTCTCAGCACTGTAGTGGATAAACTTGGGAACAGTAGATATTGCAGTGGAAATGAGTTCCATAATGTCACTGGAAATAATAGGATCCTGTTGTGGTAGAAGTCAATAGCAGCATTTAACTATTAAAGACAAGGAGTTTACAATTTCTCAAAATTCAGGAGATGTAATGATAGTCATAATATTTTTACCTGAAGAAAACTGTGGCAATTGCCAGCTGGTCACAGGGTCCCTGTAAATTAAATAAATCTGTGACCTACCATGTGATTTGCTAATAATAAAAGTGGAAAAACCCTAAGTCCATTTAGAAACCTAACGACTTACCGCATTGAGATATATGGCCTCTTCTCCATTTCCCCAATATCATTCAGGTCAAAGCCCTTCAACTAAGAGTAAACTCTGAAACTTTGAGGAGGGATGTTGTTATGCAGCCACAGGCCTACACAATAAAATTTAAATGAGTCATTCTCCAGTGAAACCTGCAGGCTTTAACCCAAGTTGTTATGCCTCTGGGGAAGGAAAATACCTTGGCCTTCTGGGAATTAATAGCTACTTATCTGGAATTTGGGTTGAGGCCGTTGTAGTACATTGGCCAAAGCAGGGGATTAGCAAAATCAGGTGAGAGAGGCAGTCTAGGCCCACATCCATTTCACGACATGATAATTTGGAATTTGGAGCCATTCTGTGGTTATTTTGCTGCTTTCAGGCTACAGAGTTGGAATAAGTATATTCATTTATTGGTAGGATCTCCATCATAGCTCCCTGTTTCATACAGAGAAGGTATTATGGTAGAAAAAGTAGAGTGTGAGCTACCTTCCAGTTAGTAAACCAAAGACTTCATAGATGAAGAATAAATTATTCCTGTAATAATAATGTCATTTATCACACATGTTTTCAGGAGGTAATACCAATGAGAACCATGGTCTCAAATATGATATCTTCACTGAAGCAATCAACACAGACCCTAGAATTTAGAATGGAGCTACTAATTAGTAAAGACAATCAGAAGCAGTTGATAGTTACATAGCATAAATAATGATATATACTGCAATACAAGATTGTGAACTCTTGTTCTCAGTCAAAATATAATCTAGAAAGATTTTGAACATCTTGATATCCCCCAGAATATCACTTTGGCCCATTATATTGTTTTTGTTTGTTTGTTGTTTCTTTAAAGGATTTATTTTATTTATTTGAAAGAATTACAGAGAAAGGTAGCGATAGAGAGAGAGGTCCTCCATCCGCTGGTTCACTCCCTAGATGGCTTTCCCTAGTGGCCTTTCCTACTATTACAGTTCACAATTTACTTGAAAAAATTTTGCTTCCATTACCAAATTTTGGTCTTCTTGGGTTTGGAAATTATAATGTTACGGAAAGAATACTTCCATCAGGAAACAAGGTCATAGGTATGATTTATAGGAAGCTGAGACTACCCCATGGACTTTTGTTGGGTTCTTCATGCCACTAAACCAATGACCAAATAAAGGAAGTCATTGAATTAGACCAGATAATTGATTCCAACTTTCGGGCGAATTTGGATTGCCTCTGTATGATTTGGTGAAAGGTGTTATATTTGAAATCCTGGTGTTTCACTGTAGTGACTCTTGTTATTCAGTTCCCAATTATCCTAATTACCTAAACACTGCAATAATGCAGTAAAGGCAGGACCCAAAGTACTCATATCTGTCAAGAAAGAGGGTTTGTTATACTTGACTTTCCAAAGTGTGCCACCCCTATAAGTGCTGGCAGAAGGTAAAGGGGACATGGAATGCAGAGGAACGGCAGCTACAGTTGCTGATAGTCACAGGGGAAAAATATGTAGCAGATTGTTTTATATTCCTTTCCTCTCCCTTCCCCATACTCTACCACTACTTTAATGAATAATAACAGTAGTGGCTAATATTTTGGGTAAAGTACCATCAAAGTAACATCATCTGAGATATGCTAACTTGAGTGAACTTCACAAAGCCTCTTGGTTGGAGACATGAAACTCTCCTCAAGTTGAAGGATAAGAATAGATGTTGAAGTGAAACAAAGGTGAGCAGTGCTGTGTTTTCCTCACATTTGCCCCTCCAGCTCTACTCTTCACCTTCTTCAACCTGCTCTGTGCCCTGGATGCTGACCCACATGTTATAGGTAGAAGCTATACATGGTCTCAACAATGTGGCCTTTCCATTACCTGAACTGACTATGCTACCACAATTTCTGAGTGTCCAATCAACCAACAGCAGAGGTCAGAAACATACAAACTGCATTAATGAGATTCCATGACTTCTGATTTCCACTCGGGTTCAGCTAGTGGAAAACAAGAACAATGTTCAGAAGAAAGGAGGGAAATGACCTCCTGGTATGTATTTGTTGAAATGTCAGTGCAAGCTGACTCTGACTATACCCAGCTCAAGGTAGTCTTTCATTAAACAACTCTCACCTTCACAGTTACAGCTCCTCTGGCCGTACAAGCAGTAAGAGCTCCTAGTTACTATCTCTAAACTACTGCACTAGCACTTGTCATCCTCCTGCACTCTTCCCAACACCTTTTAAGTAGCCCTTTTGTAAATGAACCCTTTTCAAATTCTAATTTGAGTATGTTTTTTGTTAAATGATTGAATCTCTATTTGTTACAATTCCCTGGACAGTGCTCTTAGTACACCTATTCTCCTTGGCAGGGTGGATATATCCCAGATAGCCTCAGGCGATTATCTAAGGGATTACTCTGTACCAGCACATAGATAGATATCTACTGGGGATACTAAAATCTTATCCTGTTAATTGACTTGCAGAATTTGATTGTTGGGGCAGGTATTCTGATGCAACAGGTCAAGCCACTCTTGGAGTACCCACATCCCATGTCAGAGTGCATGGTTTGAGTTCCAGCTACTCCATGCTTCCCAACCAGTTTCCCCTTAATGAGTCTGGCAGGGGGCAATGGATGACAGCACATGAACTTGGGTTCCTGTCACCATCATAGGAAATCTGGATGCAGCTGCTGGCTCCTGGTTTGTCTTGGCCTAGCACTGGCTATTGCAAGCATTTGGGGAGTGAAAAATCTCTTGCTGTCGCTTTGCATCTTTCTCTCTCCCCGCCCCTTCACATAAATAAGCAAATCTTTTAAAAAGTATTTGATTTTTAAATATGTAATATTTATTACAAAAGGCCATTGGGTTTAGATAAATAAGTCATATAAGATTATTGGATAGGTCTAGAAATACATGGCTGTCAGACAGGAGCATTAACCATTAAATGTATTTTTAAAATTTTCAAACTTTTGAGGCCATCATTGTGGCACAGCACAATGTTTGCCAGCATCCCATATTGGAGGGCCAATTCAAGTCCTGGATGTTCCACTCTGATCCAGCTTTGTGCTAATGAGCCTGGGAAGGCAGCAGATGGTTGTTCAAGTACTTGGTTCCCTACCAACCATGGGGAGACCTATATTGAGTTCCTGGCTCATGGCTTCAGCCTAGCCCAGCCCCAGCTATACTGCCTTTTGGGAAGAGAATCAGGGGGTTGATGATCTCTCACTCTCTCCCTCTCTCTGATGCTCTGCCTTTCAAATTGTAAGTAAATAAATCTGTTCTAAAAATAAAAATTTCCATATTTTGGTGGATATTAATTTTTCTGCTTGTATCTTGGTTTTATGTACTGTATATTATTAGATTGTTTGACTTATATAAGTCATGGATTTTATCCACTGTGTTCCCTACTGTTCATTTGTGATAGATGTAATGGGGTTTAACTGTGCTTCTTCATTTTCTATTAAGTTTTCTTGTACTGGTAAAATCTTTTCCTTTTTTTGACAGGCAGAGTTAGACAGAGAGAGAGAGAGACAGAGAGAAAGGTCTTCCTTCCGTTGGTTCACCCCCACCACCACCAAATGGCCACTACAGCTGGTGTGCTGCGGTGATCCAAAGCCAGGAGCCAGGTGTTTCCTCCTGGTCTCCATGTGAGTGCAAGGCCCAAGCACTTGGGCCATCCTCCACTGCCTTCCGGGGCCATAGCAGAGAGCTGGACTCGAAGAGGAGCAACTGGGACAGAACCCAGCACCCCAACTGGGACTAGAACCTGGGGTGCCGGCGCTGGCAGAGGATTAGCCAAGTGAGCCGTGGCTTCATCTCTACCTCTCTGTAACTCTGCCTTTCAAACAAATAAATCTTCAAAAAAGGAAGAAAAAAGAAAGTATACACTCAAGGAGTGTGGGTGTTCTCAAGAAAAGAGCTACACACAACATTTGGGTCCATCCATTTATATGATCTGTAGGCATAGGGAGTAGTGATTGGAGTGAATCTTAACTGAATATTCAAAGGGGTGAAATTTGGCGTGGAGCTTGAAAGCTACCCATTTCTTTGTACTTTTTGGAAATCTCAGAAGTGCCATGGCATCAGGTGCTTACCAGGAGTGGGAGTGTCAGCCATGGTAATTTTATTATAACGACCTTTACATTAGCTCAAGGTCATAGCAAGGAGGCAGCTTGCAGCCAGATTGGTTATTTTTAGCTGTTGCCAGTTCTAAGTAGTGAAACTGCAGAAGCTGTTTTCCATTGCACGGAATGGGTGGTGCAGGAGGGGGCTGCAATGCAGGCAAGGTTGCAGGGAAGCACCAGTGAACTCAGCTCTTCCTTGCTAGCCACCTCTCTGCCTATGTCAGTGTGTTAGCACTTCTTTAAATATGCAAGTTTCATCTATTTAAAAATAAACTAAAAATAAACATATGTAACCAAAATCTTGTCACGAGGTTTGGCAGAAGATAATTAAGTTTTTTGTTCCATATAGGACTAGATTGCTTACAATATAGTCTTTCATGGAATAGGGGTAGTCTTTTGAGCACACTCCATATTTGAAATTGTTATGCTGGTGCAATACCATACAAAGGGGGGGGGAAGAGATAGAAAATATTTTGAGTATAAACTAAAAGTTTTTAGAAATTGCTCTTTAGAAATTTCTGAGAAACAGGTTTCTTGTCAAAGTACTATGTGGTTGTAGTCCTGAAGTCACAAAAATAAAAGCTTTTACAAGTTGTCAGCAGTGTTGTCTAAAATTATTCGATTAAATTTCACAGAGTCTAGTTTTTTTATTTTTTTATTTTATTTTTTGACAGGCAGAGTGGGCAGTGAGAGAGAGAGAGACAAAGAGAAAGGTTTTCCTTTTGCCATTGGTTCACCCTACAATGGCCGCCATGGCCTGCACGCTGCGGACGGCGCATCGCACTGATCCGAAGCCAGGAGCCAGGTGCTTCTCCTGGTCTCCCATGGGGTGCAGGGCCCAAGCACTTGGGCCATCCTCCACTGCACTCCTGGGCCATAACAGAGAGCTGGCCTGGAAGAGGGGCAACTGGGACAGAATCCGGCGCCCCGACCGGGACTAGAAACTGGTGTGCCGTTGCCGCAGGCGGAGGATTAGCCTAGTGAGCTGCGGCGCTGGCCCATATTTCACAGAGTCTAAAGCTACCAAGAGATGTGGTCTGAAGGTTGTGAATACTAAATGCATAGTCTTTGGACTTGTCACACAGTAGGATGTACAAATTAAATGCAGGATTTTCTCCTTGTATGGTTTTTACAAGTTCATATTTTCAATGGCCATGTGATCAAGATTTTTTGAAAAATAAAGCATATGCAAATATTTGATAATAATGCCACCATTTTAAGAGATATAAGTAGTTATTTTAATGGATAATAGCTTGGCTTCTAATGATATTTCATAGTATGTTTCCGTAGAATGTTTCCAGCTTTTTAGGTTATCTCTCAGATGGTAGACGGACTGATCATTTTGCAGTATAGAAAATAACTATAAACCTGATTTCAGCTCAATTTAGAGGAAACAAAAGATTTACCTTGACCATCTGGACAATAAAATGTTAACAGTAACCAGCAGCAAATTCTAATGACAAACTTATTAATTATGAAAATCATTTGAGTTTCATAAACAGTTCCTGGGAAAAGACCTCAATATACCACATCAAGTTCTTGATTAAACCATTGAGATTATTGGTTTACTGGAGGGAAATTTAGCATATCCACTGCAACCCAGGCATACTGATAGGGGATTTGGGTATCCCAAGTAGTGTCTTAACCACTATGCCAAATACCTGTCCTTATTTGAGCATGAGGAAATTGATTTATTAGGGTCACATAGAGGTGAAAATGTTTTTAGGGTCTAATATCAAGGAATGGCAGAAAATAGATTTCAACTCAGTTTTCAGCTAAGAGCCAGCACTCATAACTGGAGTCGTAGGTATACAAAATTCATAATGTAAGAAAATTTAAGGTAAGGGCCATAAAAGAGTGAAGAAAAAGTGTCAAATCCATGTGATGAAAAAAGTTCTTTTTTTTTGGGGGGGGGGTAGATCAGGAAGGAATAAGAAAAGCAGTTTAGCTGTAAAGTACATAGGTGTTATTTAATGTATGGTTATAATTTTCATGATATAAAGTGGCTACAAAACTACATCTTAGATTAAATACTTACATTTTGTAAAAATAAACACAGCCAGAGAGAAAATGATGACAGGAATGGCACAATGTCAAGTGCACAACTTTCTTTTCAAAATAAATGTGTAATTATCAAGGGAGTTGTCAGAAAATATAAAACCAGAAACCTCAATTTTATTTATTCTCCATATCTACAATCTAAATCTTCACCTTTAGATTGAGATCTTTTAATTTTTTTCTTTCTGTGCTCACAATTAAATTCCCTTTTTGATAAGATGTATTCATTTATTTGAGAGAGAGAGAGAGACAGATCTTCCATCTGCTGGTTCACTCACCAAATGGCTGCAATGGCCAGAGCTGGTATAGGCCAAAACCTGGCGCCTCAAACTTCATTTAGCCTTCCATGTGGGTGTCAGGGGCCCAAGTACTTGGGCCGTCGTTTGTGACTTTCTCAAGCACATTAGCAGGGAACTGGATCAGAACTCCCATATGGGATGCCAGCATTACAGGAAGTGCCTTAACCTGCTGTGCCACAACAATGACCTCACAATTAAATTCTTAATCTAGATTGCATCAATTTTCTCATCCTCATTCTTCATTCTTATTGACTTTCTCACTACTTCCCTTCCCACAGTCAAAGCTATTTGTATATTCTGGCTAAAGCTATTCTTACTAATCACATAAAGCAAATCCTTTAATGCTTTTCACAGGAGAATAAGATTATTTTGCTTTTAATCTGGAAGATACATATTAAATGTTCCCTTAAATTTACATATCTATTGTCCTCTACATACTTCTGTTGCACTTTTCTGTATTGTAAGTTCTATACTTACACCTAAAAAATTGTATTTCTCTTCTTCAAGTCCTCATGAATGCTTTTTAAATTTCCTTTCTAAAGCATTTATTGATACACTGTTTTGGCTATAATCAGAGGAATAATGGAGTAGTTTAATTTCCTAGACAGTCAGCATCACTGATAATCACAAAGTATTATGCTATAGCACCCTCTTCCACGGTCATTATCGAAAACAAATGCAAATAAAATTCACATTTCCTTTTACTAGGCCATAAATTATCACTTCTGGGTTAATGTGATTCTAATACAAGATTAATATCTACTTCTGGGTTAATGTAGCAATTCTGTTACAGGAAGAAGTGGTAGAAGAAAAGTAAACTATTTTATGTAGATAATGAAACAGGCATTCTAGAGTTTTTTGATATTGTTCAGATTAGCTTACATGGTGCTGCTGTAACAAAAAAAGACACCAAATCTCAGTAGCTTAACACATAACGGTTTATTTCTCACTGTACAAAAACGTCCACTGCAAGTTCCATCAAGCTTTTTAGTGTGAGTCTCTTCCAATAGTGACTTAGAGTCACCTTGTATCCATCTTCTAGATATGCCACACAATGCTTTCAGGTGACTGTGGCAGGTAAAGAGAGAATTGGAGGGTCATGCAGGACGCTGTACTGCTCCAGATTGGAAATAATACATCAATTCTGTTTACAATCTCTCTGCTAGAAGTAGTCAAATGGCATTGCCTAACCACAGGGGGTTGGGAAGTGAACAGGAGCACATAGATTAATGATGGACTGTAAATGTCTTTGCCATATTCCATAAATAATATAAGCTTTTAAAAACATTTTAACTAACAATAATTTTGAAAAATTCTATATGGATACAAAATACCCCTAAAACATTGTAGCTTTTATCAACATATACATATAGATATATTTTTAGGAAATAGTTAAAGTTATGAAGCTCCAAGGTGATCCAACATGGTGTTACTGCAATGCTCCAAGAATTTTACTGGGAGATTTGGGTATTTACACTGCAAAAATCTGGGGAGTTATTATGCTATTTATTCACCATGTTTTCTATATTTATAATTTTATGAGTCAAGGGAGTTGAGATGAAATCGGCTAATTAAAAAACAATAGCTATTGAGCCTCTCATCATGACAAAATAGTTCGTACCTATGATATTATAATTAGTACATCCTCTGTAATAGGTGATTTTTGAGAAATAAATTTATAATTTATGTTACTCTGATATATATAAAATGTAAAGTAAAAATAATTTTCTAGCTATTTTAAGATTAGTGTTAAATATGAATCAGTAACAGACACAAGGCACCAAATCTTAGTAAAATATAGACACAGGAAGATTAATGACGTCATTATCATCTATATTTAACCTCTATTTCAATTCAGTATCAATGCTTAAGACAACAAACTTTAACAGCACACTTACTAAGATTTTGGCAGTAGTTTTATGTAACAAGACACAGAGAGTACTAGACAGATGGCACTCAACTTGCTTTCAGTAAACCAGCTTCAATATGAAGGCATTAGAAGGTTTTTGAAAACCTTCTTTTTACATGCTAAATATTTTGTCAAGTGTGCATTAAACAGTAATGAAATTAATACAGCATGATTAAGAAACTACAAACTTGACACTTGTATACTAAGCATAAATTATATTAAAAAGGGATTACTAGTTACAAAGAATATTGCTGGAAAATTAAAACCATATAAAATGTGCAAAAAAATTTCAGAATCTTTATTAATCAAAAAATACCAGGGACTATTTAAAATGATTCCCCTTGAAAATGTTATCAAAGTTAATTCAAATCATGTAATATGCTAATACTAAATATTATTCAGTACTGCACAGAGAACAGTGCTGAAGTGGAGGTAAATTTCAGAAATATGGGGGCTTACTCATGCTTGTAAATTGTTATCTTTGTTGTTCATAAAGCAGCACACAATAACATCCCAGAATTTCATTGAATAAAGAATGGATGGCTGCTGCACTGGCAAAAATAGAATGTGCAAGGATCCAAGGCACACTATTCAGCTAGCCAAAGTAATTAGCAAACACTCCCTACCCCCCAAGCCCTTTCCCCATGTAAACAAAAGTTTTTTTTAAGGAAAAAAGTAAAATAAACTGAACATCTATAACAGTAAGGATTTTGATATATCAATATTAAGTCTTTGCTTCAGAAATGTGAACTACAGTTGTCTGAATATATTTTGAAGATGTCTGCAAAAAAAATTAGATACATTTAACCTTAGAATCAATTTTTTTTGGTCAAAACAATCCATTATCTAAAACATTTTATTTTAATTCCAAACATTTTATCCACTAACATGACAACAGAGTTTTTACCTTCCAGAGGAATTAACCACTGGAAAGAAAGACAAAGAAACAAACAAAATCCTATATTTAAGCTGCAGGCAACAATTATGGCCCTTTCTGGCACAGTGGCTTTTTACTGGCATTTGAGTCCAGGAACAACTCTACTAACACAGGGAAACTCATGCGTGTTGGTAACTATGCCCTAATTTTCACAGTTGAAATTTCCTTTAGACTTTTTTTTAAAGGAAATCTTACTTTTTTTCTTGATGTCATCCTGATTTATGACTTGAACCAGACTTCTTTTTTTTCTTCTTACTGTGTTTCTTGTGCTGTTTCTTCTTCTTTTTCTTTACTTTTTCCATTGCTTTTTCTTGCTCTTCATGTTTTCTCTTCTTTTTTGCTTGCACTTCCTCTTCATAATCTGATTCTGATGAGGCCTCAGATGACAAAGGTTTATCCTCAGGATGAGTCTTCTTTCTTTTTTTGCTGAGGTTTCTAATATACTTTTCTTTCTCTGTTTCATCCTTTGACTTCTTTTTCTTTTTCACAGATTCTTTGCTCTCTGATTCTGATTCACACATAGAGCTTTCTGATGATTTGTATGAACGGCTCTTCTTTTTCTTTCTCTTTTTTCCTTGTTTCTTTTCCTCATCCTCAGATTCTGAACAACTGCTTGAAGAATCAGAGCTTGATGAAGGAGAGGACGAAGATTGACAAGATTTCCTCTTTTTCTTTTTCTTTTTTTCTCTTTTTTTGGATGAGTTCTCATTTCCACTCAACAATTTCTCTCTGCTTTTCTCAAGTTCTTTCTTCCAATTTTCATTCATTTTTTCTTCAAATTCAGCTAATGCCTTGGAACCTTTCTTTTTATTTTCCAATTGTTTCTTTACTTCTTCCCAGGTGGGCCTTGGCCGATTCAAATAATCTTGTATTGTTGGGCCTGCAGATTGAGTTGGGCCTCTCCATCTGGCCATGGCTATAGGATTCATATAGGCCACTCGATTATCTCGCTTCCCCATGATGCCTTATGGTTCCCAGAGTAGCTTATCAGTTGCAAAGCAGAATAAGGATAGACACTCTCCTTATTCTCTTTATCTGCTGGTATACCAAGCAGGCTCCATTCTGTGAAAGAAAGATGGAATGGTTACACAACTACTTTAACATAAGACAAAATAAACACATAAGCTTAATTATCACTGCCTATAATATAGTACAGCAGAGATTTCCAAAATCTTATGCTTTGGGAACAAACATTTAAGATTTATAAACACACATACTTTAAGATTGTTCCATATTATACGTACTGTGGTATGAACATAACACTAACTTAAAATGTCTTATTTACCTCCTGTAGGGCTCTGGCAAGTATGTAATATGTTTAATAAGTATTTATTTTTATATCATATGATATTTACCAATTTTCATTTCATTATTGCCTAATATGATATATCTAAAAAATTATAGAGCTAAAATCTGTACCAGGAGGACATTCTCCAGCTTGGGAAAGTGCAAAACAATCTACTCTACTCCTTTTGGTAGTCAAAATCTTAAAAATATTTTTCCCTTCAACTCTCACATCTAATCCATTACTAATTCTCCTGTTTAAATTTCCACAGTGTGTCTCATGTCCATTCACTTTTCTCCAAATATATTGTCATGTACATAGTCAAGGGTATTATCATCTCTCACTTGAACTATTAATCTCTAATATCTAAAGTGTTTATTATCTGTCAGGAAGCATTCAGTTCTTTGCAATGAATTATTCTTGTTCAATTCCTAGAATAAAACATACAAGGAGTGGCCACTGTTCTGCAAAGGGTAAGCTATTGCTTGGAATGCTGCATTCCCTATCAGATAGCTGGTTCCAGTACAGGCTAGCCTGTTTGTCACTGAGCTTCCTGCTAATGTATACTGGGAGGCAGAAATGGATGACTCAAATAATTGAGTCTATGTTACCCATGTGAAAAATCCAGATGGAATTCCTGGCTTCTGGTATTGGCCTGACCCAGCCTTGTTGCAGGCATTTGGGGAGTGAAACAGCAGATGGAAGGACTCTATCTCTGCCTGTCTGCCTCTCTCTTCCTTTCTCTCACTAGATGAAAATAAATAAACATTTAAAAAAACCTATAACATTGATCTTATTATTATCTCTATTCAAGTGTAACTTGCATAAATTAAAAGGACTAATAAATGGTGGAACCAAGTTTAAACCAAGGCAGCTTGATTCCAAACCCTAAACACATAACACAACATTATTATATCTCTTCATTATATCAACCTCTGAATTGGTAGTCCTATTTCTGCCTGTACTTCCTTCTATTCTAGTCCCACATTACAATCAGAGGATATTAAAACACTCCAGCTGCTTTACATCTTAAGGAACATTAATCAAAACTCCTTTATACATCCCATATTATCTGCTCTGTTTCTCTCTCCTACTTTCATTTATAGTCACTCACCCCTTTTCTCAATTCCATCGCCTTATCTTCTCTTGATTCTTGGAATAAGCTGAATGCCAAGCTTAACCAACATGGTCAATTCAACCTCATTCTTCAGATCTCAGCTTAAATGTCAATTCTTCAGAAGGGCTACTGTTGAGCTATATATAAACTGGTCAATTTTAAAGGAGACAAATAGTTCAAATACCAACAAATTCATACGGCTCAACCTGATACTAAAGTAGGCTGATTTTCTGTCTGCCACTCATCCTGATCTTTCTGTACTCTAGTTCCTCATTTTTTATTCATAGCACTTATTAAATTGGTAATGATTTTATTTGATTATGTGTCTGTGTATATATTTGTGTGTGTATTCACTGGTAAATGTAAGCTCAACGAAGGTAAAAGACCATGTTTGACCCATCTTATTCACCACAGTACATAACACAGCATCTGTCCCATACTGAGCACTCAACAAATGGTTGTTCAATAACAAACAAACACATGAATAGATGGGTAGATGTCTGAGTAACTATGGGAAACAGAAGCATTCAGAGGGAGCCTCTAAGATGTGGTGATGTTTGTGAAGGATTTTGAAGGATGAACAGAAATGCACCTGTAAATGAGAAAATGAAGGACATTCCTGGCATAGGAAATGACATGTGAAAAAAATAGGAATAGGAAACAGCACCAAAATTTATTCAGTGTTGATGGAGGTCAAACAGCTAGATGGTAGGGGAAAGAGGTATGGCTACATAAACAAGAAGAAGCCTTATTATGGATGCACTCCTGGGTCATTTAAAAATCTTAAATTTTGCCCTATTATTGATAGGAGAGACAACAAATTCCCTTAAATATAAGAAAAAGACAGTCAGACATATCACAGATTTTCAGACTGCATCTTCAGTGTGACCCTTTAAGTCAACCTAACATACCTACCCCTCATGAGCTTAATGCAACTGACATTTACGTGCTATAGACATTTCACTGACTCTTGGTGACAGTTTCCTGCATACGATTTGTGTTCTTGATCTTATTCACCTTCCCGCTTAGTTCTGTCCAGCTCTTCTTTAGGTCTTTCTGTCATTTTCATTTTTACTTGTACACTAAAGACCTGTCAAGTATCATCATTTCCCAGACTTGACCTTCAAAAGTCCTTGAGGACTTTAGTTCATATTCAACTTGCTGATTCTTTCTGCTACTTGATACTTGGAATAGCATAATCCATTCTAATTTCAGTTCTTTGAGACTCAATCCTGACATCAGTTAAAAATCCAGGCAAAGGCCAGATCACAAAGGCATTGGATGCTATGGTAAGGAGTGTGAAATTTAGTCTTTGGGACTTGGAGTAAAGCTATGGGGAGATTTAACTTTAAGCAGGAGAGTGACATGGTCATATTTGAGTATTTAAGAGATGATCATTTACAGAGTGAAAGGTGGACTGGAATCAGGTACAACTGAAAGCAATGAAACTACTTACTTAATCATATAGATGAGAGTGAAAGAGTCTGAACTAAAACAGTAACATTGTGAATAAGAGTGGAAAATAAATGAGACATGGTGAGATTTCTACTGAAACTGGTAACCAATTGGACGTGAAGAATGAGAGAGAAACAGGGATCTAGAGCAAGGGTCTGGCTTGAGACACTAGATAAATGGCAACACCAAAGGCTAAGTAATATAGGAAGTGACATGGATTTTGAGAAAACATGCTAGGTTCCATTTTGGACCTGTATAGAGTTTAAAGTGCCTGTGAGACAGCTGAATGAATCTCCATAAATTTATTCAAAATTAGATAAATAATTGTTGGAATTCCAGAAAGTGACCTGACAGAGATATAGGATTGCCAGTCACTGAGTGATGGATGAAATTATGAGAGAAAATTACATTACCCAGCAGGAGGAATTTAAATGAAAAGAGGTTTGACGTTGGATCCAATTAAACACCAACATGCAAGGGGCTGACAGCAAAAGAAAAGCCTACAAAGAACACTAGGAAATCAGCCAAAGCTGCAGGAACTAGACTAGGAGGAGGAAGCAAAAGTGAGAGTCACAGAAACACAGGGCGAATAAAGTTGTAAGTTAATGACAATAATTCTCATGACTCTGTAATGTTTACAGTGTTATTTGAAAAAAAAAACAAGCAGATATTATATTTACCCTTAGAAAATGCAGAAAAAGGAAAGAAATTATGTAAGGGCCCACGCGGTGGCGTCAAGGGTATAGCTGTTGCCTGCAATGCTGGCATCTCCTATGGGCACCAGTTCGTGTCCCAGCTGCTCCACTTCTGATCCAGCTCTCTGCTATTGCCCGGGAAAGCAGTAGAAGATGGCCCAAGTCCTTGGGCCCCTGCACCCATGTGAGAGACCTGGAAGAAGCTCCTGGCTCCTGACTTCGGATTGGCTCAGCTCCAGCTATTGTGGCCAATTGGGGAGTAAAACAGTGGATGGAAGGCCTCTCTTTCTCTCTCTCTGCCTCTCCTTTTCTCTCTGTGTAACTTTCAAATAAATAAATAAATAAATAAATCTTTTTTAAAAAAATTATGTCATAGACAATAGTAATCTTAATGTAACAGATAGGTCAAGTAAAACAAAGATCTGAAAATATCTATTACACTTAGCTGATAACGTTCACTGACAACGTTCACAATTTCAGTAAGTGAAAGCAGAAGCCAGATGACAGTGGCTTAAAGATTTAATGGGAGGTAAAAACCTGGAGGTCTAGAATACACAGAGTCAGTTGACAAAGATGCAGAGTTAAAGAAAATTATTTTTTGTTGTTGTTTGTTTTTAGCATGGCAGAAACTTCAGCATATTCACAGGGCATCTAGAAGTAGAAAATACAAAGAAAAAAAAATTAAAAATGTAGGTAAGAGGGGGAATAACTGATGTGGCAGGAGCACAGACAAGAATTAAAGAAAGAGTATGTTTGTAGTTCTTTTTTTTTTTTTTTTGAGGCTGCTGAGAGAGAGTAAATGTTTCTCATATAATAGCCTTTGTTTTCATTCAATTGTGGGTGCCAAGATCATCTGAAAAGATTAATACAACACAGGAATGTTTTAGATTAATAAATAAAATTAGGAACAACAGCAGAAGGGAATGAAAGAGATTGCTGACACCAGGTAAGTATAGCAATCTGTCAGAACTGAGAATCTATTTGCTCCTTTACTTAAAGATGAAGCTCATTGAGAAAAGAGAAAAAGTAAGAATAACAAAGTATTTCATTTTAAGATTTATTTATTTGAAAGGCAGAATTACTAAGAGGGAGGGAAACACACACACACACACACACACACAGAGATCTTCCATCTATTGGTTCACTTGCTAAATGGCTGCAAGGCTGGGGCTGAGCCAGGCCAAAGTCAGGAGTCAGGAGCTTCATCCAACTCTCCCACATGGATGGCAAGGGACCAAATACTTGGGTCATCTTCTACTGCTTTCCTAGGCACATTAGCAAGAAACTGGATGGGAAGTGGAGCAACCCAGACTCAGAACTGACACCAACATGGGATGCTGGTGTTGCAGGTGGTGGCTTCACCAGTGGCACCACAAGGCTGGCCCCAATGAAGTATTCCTTAAATACTCTTTGGTTTGAAAGTATTATGGCTTGCCTCTCTATTTCGATTATAGAACAAAGAGAAATGTGATTCTCTGTATTTCTATTCATTTGCATGAAATATGCTAATATTCTGCAAGATTAGACATACATTGTGACAGAAATCCTGGTAATCTGAGTGCTATAAGAATATTTGTTGATTCTTAAAAAATCCCCTTTTGATCATCTATTATGTTCTGGACACTATATTATATGACATGGAGATTATGCTTTAGTTATAGCAATAGTCATTACACAAATTCAAATGAATGAGTAGATAATTACAACAGTAATTGGAAAGATGAAGAAAAATTAGAAGATGCTATGAAATATATAATGACAGACCTAATTCAGGAGGGAAGATCAAATCTGTGATACTGATACATAGTCAGAGACCTGATGGATAAGTTATAGTTAGCCAGATGAAGGGGTTAAAAAGAATGAAAATATTAAAATAGTGAGAGCTTATGTAATGTTTCAAGCAGAAGGAATATCAGATTCTAAAGTCTTGAGGTGAAAAGAAAAAGTCAAATCCAATGCAAACTATTCACAATATTGTCTTGTTTTATAATAGTCCTCATCTCAATTTCTCCTTCTCCAAAGAATTTATACATTTGTCAATGAATACTCTTCAAGTAAAAGTCAGTATGAATTTAGGCTTATTCAATGAATCTTTTAATGTTTCTATTGCAAATTCCACCAAAGCTAGTTATTTCAGAGATGTCACCATTTTACAAGTCATTTCATTGAATTTTCAGGGAGATGTGTGATTGTAGACTAACTCTCAAAGACACATGTACTTAAATTGAAAATCTTTTTCAAAAGAATTGGATATTTCTGGTGCCGGCGCTGTGCTGTAGCATGTAGAGCTGCCTCCTGCAGTGCCAGCATCCCATATGGGAGCCAGTTCAAGTCTTGGGTGCTCCACTTCCAATCCAGCTCTCTGCTATGGCCTGGGAAAGCAGTAGAAGATGGCCCAAGTCCTTGGGTTCCTGCGCCCCCGGAGACCTGGAAGGAGCTCCTGGCTCCTGGCTTAGGATCTGCACAGCTCCGGCCATAGCAGCCATTTGGGGAGTGAACAGAAGATCTCTCTCTCTCTCTCTCTCCTCCTCCTCCTCCTCCCCCTCCTCCTCCTCCTCTCTGTAACTCTGCCTTTCAAATAAAGAAATAAATCTTTAAAAAAATTGGCCATTTTCTGAGACTTAATGTGACTCACCAATTCTTCTACAAAGGTCTGGACACTTAGATGAGATCCCTATTTTAAAAAGGAAACTTTAATGTTCTTTGTTCACACAAGTTCATGTAAGTTAAGTGCTATGACACTGAAATAAATTTCTCTCAAGAAGCTGCTTAGAAGATTTAAGAGAGCAATGAGTCCACTGAGTTATAAAATAATAATCTGCACATATGTATTAACAATATATTTAATTACCACACACTACTTTACCATTTCACACAGAACCACCATAGTGCAATCCAATTCACAGCACGGGCCAAATAAAAGATAGAGGGTTTATGGACAAATTTAATGATACTTCACAATTTCCTTTAAGTATTTCGGTCTAGCAAATGTGTGCAATATGACATTCTTTCTGCTAAATAAAATTCAAACATGAACACATCCTATAATAGTTGTTAATATGATTGTTCTGAAGGAAGAATTATTGTTCTTGAGTGAGATAAACATACTAGAAAACTGTGTTGAAACCTCATGTGAATACCTCCCATCATAATTGAGTCTTGGAGTACCCATCATTCTAAGGGAGCGGTATAGAATTGAAAATATCACTTCCTTTTGGTATCCTACAGGATTGTCAAGTAACAAGTAATCACTCTCTAACTCTCTTAAGAATGATACCAGAAAGCTTACAGTAACAACAAAATATTACAGATTCAAGTGATAGACAAGAATGGCTGTGTGAAGGCAGAAGCTCCAAGTATAAATTTTATCCAAGTGTTTGTTTTAAAGAAATGAGTACTTCACCCCTTATTTATTTTAATATAGTAGTACATTTTAGATTTCATAATCAGAAAAATAAATCATGGTGATTGTTTAGATTTTTTGGTAACCTTTTAAAACCAATTTTTAATATATTTTTACACTTGAAAATTGGCAGATTATAGTTACATATTTATGTGTTATAAAGTGATAATGACTTAGGAATACAATGTGGAATAACTAAATGAAGTTGCTTAACACACCCATCACCTCAAATACTAAACCAACTTTTTAAACAGTTTTGAGTTGAATCGGTTCCAGTTACCTAAGTAATGCAGGAATCCATTCTCCTTTTAAGCAATTAGGTTGTACAGACAAGGGACAAGACAAGCCTCATTCAGCTACCGACTACTCCCCCCTCCCGCTCCTCCCCACCCTGTCCCTTCCCTGCTGTTATACTTCATTTAGACTTTGTTTTAACATTCTTACATAGATAAGTTCGTTGGAAATACTGTGTTTAATGCGTATGGCATATTGAATTGTTCTGCAGTTTGCTTGCTTTGCCTAACAATGTGTTTGAGATCTATGCATGTTGCTAAGTGTAGATCATTCCCTTCTCTGTAATTGCTGTATGGATCACCATATCACCCTACTGCATTTTACTATCCATTTCTCTAGGGTGGACATTAAGACTGTTTTTAGTTTTTCCTATTACAAAATAATACACAGGAATATCCATATACCTGTGTGAAAGTGTGTGTGAGTGTGTGTGTGTCTGAGAGAGAGAGAGAGAAGGGGTGAGGGGGATTATTCCTCGTAATGGAATTGTGAAGTCAGGAATGCATATGTTTGTTTTTCAGAGATAACTTCCAAATTGCCCTCCTGTAGTATTTACTCAGTATTTTTTTCTTGAGGTGTTCTGAGGTCTCCCATTGTCATCTACATCCGCTTCACCCTAAGTAGTAATAGCTGTGAAGTCACAGGTTTAATGTGCTATGTATGTATTTTTCTAATACATATTAAAAGGTATAACTATCAAAAAAAAAAAAAGAAAATTTACAATACAGTTAAAGGGATTCCTGTAACCCTTAACTCAGTTGCTCTTATGGTTAATATGTTACATTGATACAGAACATCTGCTAAAACTAATAAGACAATATTAATATATTATTATTAACTGAAGTCCATTCTTTGTCCAAAGTTCTTTAGTTTTTAGCTAAAATTGTCCTTCTTATCTTTTTTTTTTGTCCCAGTAGGCCATCCAGGATTCCACACTACATTTAGTTATCATGTCTCCTACATGTCTGTAGATTATGGCAGTTTCTTATAATTTGATTTTTATGGCCTTGATTGTTTTGAAAAACAATCTTCAGGTATTGATTTTTTTTAATGTTCTTCAATTTGGGTTTGTCTGATTTTTCTTTCACACAGTTAGCTTGTAAGCTCTTGGGAGAAAGAACGCAGAGGTAAAATATTATTCTTATCAAATGATACCAAGAGAACATACCACTAATATGACTTATCACTAATATTATTATCCCTGATCACTTGAATGAAGTAGCACTTGACTGTTTCCTCCCGTGTAATATTACTCTTCCTTGCACACTGTATTCTTTAGAATGAAGTCACTATGGACAGCCTACACATAATGAATGAGGAGCTATGTTCTACCTCATTGATGGAGGAGTACCTACACAAATTATTTGTAATTCATCTATACAAGAGATGAGTCTATTTATTTGCATTAATATATTCAATAATTACCTGTAAAAATTCATTAATGATATTGATTTATATTTTGGGTAATATTCTAAGACTACTTTACTTTTCCGCTCAAATGTTCTAGCTCTGGCCATTGGTAGTTCTTTTAGTTAATTTTCATGACCCACTGATATATCCCATCATTTCATTACTTTTGCACTTTCTTATTTTCTAGCTCTTGAAAAATATTCTGGGATCACTTTGTATATAACCTAAATTAGCCTGACAATCAGCCATTTCTATAAGACACCCTAGTTCCTTTTATAGAATAAAGAAACCAAGATCCGGATGCTAGATATGCTCCATGTTTTGGGGTATTATTGTTTCTAGAATTAAAGAAGTACATGAAATGCTTTAAATCAATCACGTATAAAGTTTTAACTAAGTACCCAACACCAGGCCTATAGAGATGTATTATATAGAGAAGGTATATAGAACACTGTGTTGACTAGAACGTGACATCAACAAAGTCCATGTTATGGTTATGTCTCAGGCATTATGAATGGTCCACTCTTGCATATATTTCTGTAATTGTTTGAAAAAGCAATCAGTATTGTCTAAAGAAAAGATCAAATGTTCTTATAAGAAATAAAATTCACGAATTTTGTTTTGTCCCTTTAGCACTTTATCCTAACTGAGAAATAACAATAGTGTAGATAGTGTCAGTGTTAATGTTTTAGTAGATCTTCTGTAGAAAACCAATGTATACATAAGTACCAAATTCAACTAGGCATTTGCCAAGAAGGTACTAATATTGTTAACATATGTGATATATTACAGATACACATTAGTAACTTCATTTTTCTGACAATAGATTCTTTCCTGGAACACTGTGTCAATAAAGACAAGAAACAGCAAAGGCTAATTGCCAGTTTGACTGACTTATATTGTGCATATGTGTTGAAATGTTGCACTATATGTGATAAAAATGTATAGGTATTATATTTTAATCAAAAGTTTAAAAGTAAAGTAATTTAAGAACAGAATATTGTGTTTTGATATTGTGTGGCTATAAATGAGGTAACTGATATATCCTAGAGCCCTGAAAATCGCAGCTTCTCATTTGAAGGGGTTCTTTTACATGAATTAAAGCTAAATGACTATTTTTTCCATCTGTGTGACATGACAACTGCTGTAAAAATATACCTCAAAAAATAAGATTTGCCCCCTATATTCTGCCCACTGTTCAGATTCCATTTAACAAATGTTTTATAATGAAAATTTTGTGGAAATCCTTGACAAGATCCCTCACATCATAAAGCCTATTAAATCTATGTTCAGCACTAAACAACTAAACCCAATTTCATTCACATTTCACCAGTACACAAATGTAATATTATTTCAAACTTTCAAAGTGAGATAAAACTCACCTTCCCTTTATTGCTTAAAAATTTACCCACTTTTAATGTTAAACTCAAGTGATATGTTTTATAGTAGAAGATCATGATATGCTTCTCCAGGCAATGTACTGTACATCTAAAGTGATTTGTAATCAGAAGTCTGTCAATTATTCCCTAGGATCCAGTTGTACCAAGATATACTTGTCAACTTTTCTAACAACTTCTAAAAGATAAGGCCCTAAGCTTATATCAAGAGCACTCCTTACTATTTCCCCAGATGACACAGTTCAAAATCCATCTATTTATAATGTCTGGTGTAAACACTTGCTTGGTTTTACATGTATCGGTGCCTCAGTTACTACTTTCTGCAACATGCCGCCCCCACATGAATTTTTGGGATATTTCTCAAAGTTGAGAACAGATCATTTGACATGTGTGTAAGAACATACTGACTGTGAAATAGCTAATAGCACCACTGTTATTTATTGAAACTAGGTACACTTAGAGGAGTCACATACCATCTCACACTATAAATGACTACATATTTACATTTCCCTAAAATTCAAAGGCCAGAGCTTTATAGATTTATTTGTTACAGTAATTACAGATGGCTAATTACAGATTTGTTACAGTAATTACAGTTTCTATAATTTGGAGCAAGTAGGAAGTATTAAGAAGCATCACAAATTGTACAATTTTATAAAAACATTATTTTTATTACACTGAAATCAAAAGGGACTGCATTTTCATAACTTACGTTATTTGGAAAAAATGTGTGTAGATAACCCTTAGTACTCATTCTCACTTGGAGATAACACAGTTCCCAATTCCAGAAACGGCACTAAGGAAGAGTTGATTGGATGAAGGGAGATAAAGCAACTCAGGAAATACACTAGACTATATTAACTTCACCGATGGAGCAAATCATCATTAGAGTTCATTATTATTGGACTTGAGGTCCTAGCTTCCATATTTACTTGCTGTGTACTCTTAGACAAATCATAAGATCTGTCTCTGTGTCTCAGGTCTCATATCAAAATGGGGTTGATACATAATCACTCTCTTTTATAATCTCATCCTATCTCCAGGTTCAAATGAAATATTCTTTCAGCATTATTTAAGAACTATAAAAGTCTACATAAATGTGAAGAGTTGATACTCCTTTGGTTATTATCACTAATAATATAACAATGATGATAGCTATTTATATGAACAGATACTTTTCAAGTGGTGTGCAAGGATTATCTCATTTAATTCTCAACAACTCTGTGAAGTATGTACTCTTGTGCTCCCTATTTGAAAGAAAAGGAAATTCAGTATCAGAAAGGTTGAGTACAGTAATTTTTTCAAGATCTCATAGCTAGGAGGCAATAAAGCCAAGATCAGATCCCAAGCAGATTGGTATGCTATTAAAGAATAGTAATCACACTGTACTGTTAAATAATGGTAAAAGTGAATGTAAATTTTTGCTGAGGACTATAGTGAAAATGCAATGCTTATTTTTAGCTATATATCTACACCTCATATTCAAAAGATCTCAGGCCAAATTATCCCCTGCAAGTGCAGAAGACAGGATAATGTTAGTAAATTTAAATTGGTTGATAAGATCAGTTTCTATAATTTGGAGCAATCTAAGCATATTCCACTATTTTTTGAATCAATCCATTATATGAAGCATAAATCCCTGTTGTAGGGTTGACATGCAGATGAGAGTCCAGCCCAGTCAAGGTATTCTGTATTGCCATGTTGATGGATATAGCTCTGACAACGATGAGGATAATTTGGGAAATGGAAATGTACATAAAACTCAGTAACAGCAATTAAGTAATTTTAAATTTATTTTCTTACTTAACCTGATTTTCAGAGCCATTAAAATGAACTGATTCAAGGTTTCCCTTCTCGCTTCACACCTACAGGTATGGGGATGCTTAAGGAACAGTGACATCTGTAATCAGCAAAAAGGAGATGGAAACAACAAAAATGAACCTGGATATTCTATAAACTTTACTAAGTTTCTTACTCTTATATTCCAGATTACTTACTATTTATTCGTGTTCCTTTGCATGGTGGTATATGTTTTTGCCATTTATATTCCTATATTATCATTTGTCATTTCCTTTTATTACTGCATTGCAAATCCCTAAAGATCTAAAGGATAAAGGCCTTGGCACTGTCCAGACTACCATGCTGTACACATGTCTTTAAAAATATTTTGAGTCACAGAGTTAGCTAACTTGATAATACCACATCATCCAAACCTAGCTTGGCAGATATTTTTGCCTATTTACAATATCATTGCAAGCAGCTGTTGTATGTAGTATTCAGTAATATAGAATAAGGCCACACTGGGAAGTCAGCTGTTTTTACCTAGACTATTCATAATTGTTTTCACATATTGACACAGAATTAATCAGCCCATATAATTCCTTAAATGAAGAATCTGAAGACCCTTGTGCATTTCCTTGATTACCCCAAATGCATATAACTCATTTTCATCTCTGGATAAAGTCAATTCTAACCTAAGACTCCTCAACAGTCCTGAGTATGAGCATACAGATTACTTATGAAATACAGATATGACTTGATCGGCCCTTGCCCTGAATGTTGATGAACAACTTAATATGTTATCCCTCTTAGTATTTTTTTGTTTGTTCTACTTAATACTTTTGGTTGAATACTGTAATCAATACACAATTATTCTTATGTGCTAAAACTTAACTGAAAAGTGATCGCTGTTAAATATAAGAGTGGGAATAAGAGAGGGAAGAGAGGTGCAATTCGGGACATGCTCAAGCTGACTTATCTCAAACGGTAGAGTTAGAAACATACCAGGGGATTCCAATTCAATCCCATCAAGGTGGCATGTACCAATGCCATCTCACTAGACCCAATGATCAATTTCTGTTCACAATTGATCCTAATGATAGGACTAAGAACCAAAGGGATCACATAAACAAGAATAGTGTCTGCAAATACTAGCTGATAGAATCAAAAAGGGAGAGAATGATCCAACATGGGAAGTGAGATACACAGTAGACCCATAGAATGGCAGATGTCCTAAACAGCACTCTGGCCTCAGAATCAGCCCTTAAGGCATTCAGATCCGGCTGAAAAGCCCATGAGAGTATTTCAGGCATGCAAAGCCACGACACTCTGGAGAAAAAAAAAAAAAAAAACACCTAAATGAAAGATCTCCGCGAGTGAGATCCCAGTGAGATCCCAGTGGAAAGAACAGGTCATCAAAGAAGGAGGTACCTTTCTCTGAAGGGAGGAGAGAACTTCCACTTTGACCATGGCCTTGTCTAAATATGATCAGAGTCGGTGAACTCAGGGGGCTTCCATAGCCTTGGCAGCTCATGACAAGAGCCTAGGGTGATTACTGATGCCATAAACAAGAGTGTCAATTTGTTAAGTCAACAACAGGAGTCACTGTGCACTTACTCCTCATGTATCTCTGTCCTTAGTGTGCTGTACATTGTGATTTAATGCTATAACTAGTACTCAAACAGTATTTTTCACTTTATGTTTCTGTGTGGGAGCAAACTGTTGAAATCTTTACTTAATGTATGCTAAACTGATCTTCTGTATATAAAGAGAATCGAAAATGAATCTTGATGTGAATGGAAGGGGAGAGGGAGTGGGAAAGGGGAGGGTTGGGGGTGGGAGGGACGTTATGGGGGGGAAGCCATTGTAATACATAAGCTGTACTTTAGAAATTTATATTCATTAAATAAAAGTTAAAAATAAAAAAAAAAGAAATGAAAAAAAAAAGAAATTTCTTTAGTGTTCTGATAAGGAATGCAATCAAAATCTTGTAAGCTATTTGACACAACTAGTTCCAAAATGTCTCATCCTGAAATTCTCATCATGTAAATAAATTTGATATCTAAAAATTTAGAAAGACACTCACAATGTTTATGACACACAGATAAAATACAAATCGCTTTTCACCAATTTGAATGACTGGATTAGAAAACAAATCACGGCCTTAAAACTTTGACAATAATACAATTTAAAATTGAAAAAAATCAGGGCCAACACTGTGGCATAGCAGATAAAGCCACTGCCTGCATATAGGCGCTGCTTCGAGTCCCGGCTGCTCCATTTCCAATCCAGCTCTCTGCTATGGCGTTGGAAAGCAGTAGAAGATGTCCCAAGCTCTTGGGCCCTGCACCATGTGGGAGACCCAGAAGAAGCTCCTGGCTCCTGGCTTCGGATCGGTGCAGCTCCGGCCATTGCGGCCCTCTGGGGAGTGAACCAGCAGATGGAAGACCTCTCTCTCTCTCTGCCTCTCCTTCTCTGTCTGTGTAACTCTGACTTTCAAAATAATGAAATCTTTATAATTTTTTAAATAAAATTGAAAAATAATCTTAAATTTAAGTTGAATCTAGTAGCTGGTGTTGTGGCACAGCAGGTTAAGCTGAAGCCTGTGATACTGACATCCCATATCAGATTATGGGTTCCAGTCCCAGCTGCTCCAATTCTGATTCAGCTCACTGCTAATGCTCCTGGGAAAGCAATAGAAGATGGCCTGAGTGCATTGGCCCCTGTCACCCATGTGGGATACCTGATGGAGTTCCTGGCTCCTGGGTTCTCTTGGCCCAATTCTGGCCATTGTGGCCATTTGTGGAGTGAGCAAAGGGATGGAAGATGGCTCTCTATCTCTTCCTCAACAAAGTTTATTTTTTTCCAAGATTTACTCATTTGTGAGTTAATCTATTTGAAAGGTAGAGTTGCCACTGTGCCACGACAATGGGTCTGCAACAAAGGTTTTTGAGATCTTACTGTGAGCCAGACACTGATGCTAAACAAGATAGACAAAAATCCATGGTTTTATGACATTTACATTTTAGAGAAGGGTGAAAATTAACAAATTTGGTATTTATTCCAAATATGTCAGATGAGTCTATCTAGGATTTTAATGGAAAAAAACTGAGAGTTCCTTATATATTCTGGATATTAATCCTTTATCAGATGTATAATTTGCAAATATGTTCTCACATTATGTTAGTTGCCTCTTTACTTTGTTGAGTGTTTCCTTTGATGTGGGAAAGCTTCTTAGGATGATATAATCCCATTTGTCTACTTCTGCCTTTACTGCCTGTGCTTCTGGGATCTTATGCAAGAAGTCTTTGCCTAAATCAATGTCTTGCAGTGTTTCCCCTAGGTTTTCCTTTAGTAATTCGATGGTTTCACGTCTAAGATTTAGATTCCTGATACATTGTGAGTTCATTTTTGTATAGTGTGTAAGTTAGGGGTCTTTATTTAGTGGAGAATTAAGTTTGTGATTATAAATTGAAAGCATGTTATTTTAAAAATTTAAAGAAAAATAATAAAAGAAGGAGGAGGGGGATAAAAGGAGGGAGGGTGGGAGGATAAAGTAGGATGTATCATGATGCTCTTAAAACTATGTATAAAATAAATAAAATTTGTTTTCCTCATATAAATAAAAAGGAAAAGAAAAAATTTCAAATTAACTCAATTTAAAAATAGGCAAAGAATTTCAAAAGATATTTCCACAAATGTCCAATAAAGAAATGAAAGGAGGGAAAAAAAGAAAATATTGTGAGTGAGGGGTGGAGGTTCAATAAAGAAACAACTTAAATGACAATGAGGAAACAAACAGAAAATCTAGATGGTAGCAGATTCTATAAAACAAACAGTAAGTGTCTCCTAAAAAGCAATTTTATGTGGGAAAATGTAGATTGTTTTAGGAAAAAAGAGATTAAGAGGAATAATTAAATGTCATATATAAATCTTAATTCTATCCTCATTCAATATAAAACATGTATGTGTGGAGCGATGAAATATTCTAAATTTGTATCATTATGGCTGTACAATTTTTATAAACATGTGGTAAATCATTGAATTTTACACTAAAAAGGAATGATTTTCATGTGAACATTATCCTCAATAAAGCTGATTAAAAAATTGGGGGGGATAACTAAGTTATCTACAATTCATTGGATATTATATGGTATCAGGGAATTATTTTTAAGTAGTTTAAATATGATAGTATTGAGATTATGGAGGAAACCCTTATTTTAGGAGATGAATACTGAAATATGTGCATGGAAAACATCATGAAGTCTCTGACTTTTAACTTGCACAGAAAAACTGAGGAAGGAAATACTATGGGCATACAAATATTTACTGTAATAGCCTTTTAGGTTTTCTAGGTGTTTCAACACTTTGTAATAAAAAATTTGAAAATATATGCACTTTAAAGAATAAAAAGGGTAATTTGAGGAGATTAAGATATTAAATAGGGAATGACATAATCTGTTGTTCTTGGCCATCTTTGCAAATTGGACCTTCTTACTGTATGATGTAATCAGTTAGAAATCTCTCAGTTGCTAAATCCTCAGGAAACAGTATATTGGGAAGTAATTTATTATGAAGCTACATATAGATTTGGCCTAAAGTCATGCCTGCAGAATAGATATTTTCTACACAATTACTATCCCAATTTTACTTTCCATCTTTTACTTTCAGTTTTGGCTGGTTCACTTTTGTTGTGACCAACCCATGAAATCAAGGATCCCCAATGTTCTTGGCATAAAATCCAAAGACCTTGGGGCTGGTGCTGGGCATAGTGTGTTACGTCCACTATGTGGCTGCTCCACTTCCAATCCTGTTAATGTGCCTAGGAAAGCAGTGGCAGATGGCCCCAGTGCTTGGGCCCCTGCACTCACAGTGGGAGACCTGGTAGAAGCTTCTGGCTCCTAGCTTCAGCATGGCCCAGCCCTGGCCATTGCAGCCATCTGGGAAATGAGCCAGCAGATGAAAGATCTGTCCATCTCTCTCTCTCTAACTCTGCCTTTCAAATAAAATACATATTTTTTAAAAAAATCCAAAGAACTTAACTGAGTCTATGGGCTGCAACATAAATAATCTGGTCACTACTTACCTCTCTCGCTTTAACTTCTGCTACACTCATCCTTCCCCTTCCCTGCACATCAATTACAATGGCCTTCTATCTTTACATATTTCTAATATTCCATATTCCCTCCACCCATGGTCTTTGCACATACTGTTCCTTCCCTAAGTACAACTTCAATTTATTTAGTGAAGACCTTTTTAATGTCCTTGAAATTGTTAGGACTGATCTTTAAGCTTTGGTAGAACCTAATGTTTTTCAAAATTATAGCTAGTTATGTGTGTAATCACTTAATGCCATTTTCCTTCACATGGAAAGGATCCATATCTATTGTGCTTCCTACCAAAGTACTCAAACCAAAAAAACCCAACAGTTATATACACAAACATTATTATTTCTCTCACTTAAAAACCAAGAGAAATCACCTCTCTTAACTCCATTTCCTGTATCATATGTTGCTCCACATCTCTCCTTTCTTTTTAAGCAAAACTCCAGGAAAGAATTATTTGTACAGTTCTCAGCTCTTTCCTCCCACTTTTAAAAAGATTTATTTATTTCTTTGAAAGGCAGAGTTACAAAGAGGCAGAGGCAGAGAGAGAGAGAGAGAGAGAAGTCTTCCACCACTGGTTCACCCCCCAAATGGCAGCCAACAACCAGAGCTGGGCTGTTCCGAAGCCAGGAGCCAGGAGTTTCCATGCTGTTGCAGGGGCCCACAGACATGGGCCATCTTCACTGCTTTCTCAGGCCATAGCAGACAGCTTGATCAGAAGTGGAGCAGCTGGGACTCAAACCAGAACATATATGGGATGCCGGCACTGCAGGCAGTAGCTTTACCTGCTTCGCCACACCGCTGGCTCGTTCAGTGTCCCTTGAATCCATACCAATGGGGACTTTCATCACAACGACTCTATTGGAACTTTTCTTTTTCAGATCAATAATGACTTTTATGCCACTAAATCTAATGACAAAATTATAATTCTTCACCTTAACCTCATCAATCTGCATATTTTACAGAGTTGATGGCTCTCTTACCTGAAACACATCCCTCAGTTGATTTCCAGGATTACACACACTTCTTGGTTTTCCTTTCACCTTTCCAGCTGTTTTCCAGTTCTCTTTTCAGGATCTTCTGATTGAACCAAAGAGAAATGAGAAATGGTATAGTGTTTATTACAATTTTTGCACTAACTTGGCAGTAAGTTTTATGTTACAGAAGTAAAACTTAAAGTAATAAATAATGTGAGCAGATTTGAACAATTATGCTGACAGGAACAAAAGGCTATTTTATTCAGGCTAACTAAGTCACTTGATTCAAAAGTTGTGATGGACACTTTCTCACCATTAGTTACTTATTCAATTGTAAATAACTACAGGTCTCATATATTTTCTACCTCTAATTGGACATCTAATGTATTTATTTTTAATTACCTAATGAAATTCCTCTCCCCTCAGTCGAATCAGTGTTCCAAACCCCAATTTCTTTCAACAAAATTCTGCCCCAACATTTCTAGTTTGTTTCCATAGTTCCTTAAAATTAATGAAGTAAATTCACATAAGGGTGATTTAGGGTAATTTTTGCAAAAATAATTTTCTCCACATTAAACAATCTAAGGATGAAAAGGACTGTTCAACAGAATTTCTGATAGCAGTAACAGAATAAGACAGTACTTCAGAGTTAGGTATCAGGACCCAATGAGAGCCTTTAAGATACTTTCAGGGGTCTGCAAAGTTCTACTTTTACTAATTACATTACTTGTGTGATTCTTGATTTTCTTCATATAATCATATTTCAACCAAAACATCATTATCATAACACATTGAATATAGAAGCAGATATATGGAAATAATTTTCAGGCAATAAAGAGATGTGAAAATATAATATAATACTACTTACTAAATAGTTTTACTTTTGAAAATAATGTTATTTTTAATGTTATCTAGTTAACATGTCATGATTTTTTCTTGGTGTTTTCAAGAGAGTGAATAAAAATTTGAAATATTTCTTGGTTTTAGTTTTCAATACCATTAATATCAATAGCTCCAGCGTCTTCAGGTATCATTTACCATATCAGGTACTCTTCTGGTTCCTCAGTAATTTATTTATTTTGTTTTATTTACATGAAAGGCTCAGAGAGAGAGAGAGAGAGATCACCCATCCCCTAGCTCACTCCCCAAATGTTCACAATAGGCATGACTTAGCCAGGCCAAAGCTAGGAACTCACAAATAAATCTGAATCTCCCACATGTATAGCAGGTAGTAAATTACTTGAGCCATCACTGACTGCCTCCCAGGGAGCACATCAGCAGGTAGTTGGAATGAAGAGTGGAGCTTGAATTCAAACCCCCATCCCCCACTTTCAGTCCCATATGGGATTCAGTCACCCCAAAAAATGTCTTAACCACTGCATCAAAGGCCAACTCTCTCAGTAATTTGAAATAATTAAGGGAATCCTGAGATCAAAAACCTTGAGGACCGCTGATCTGAAAAAAATGTTTTTCAAATGATGACTAACTATTCTCTAACTGAGATACTCATTAAAATATAGGCTTTGGAAGACTTATAATAAGGAGACTGCTCATGAATTTACATTTTTAACATGGTCCCTAGGTGAATATTATGCACACTAAGGATGGAAAAACCAAATGAAGATGTATAAACCTTGGAATCTGAAAACATTCCTCACCCTGCACTTACTTCCTGATCCCGGTTTCACTCTCCACCTCCCCACTGTAGTCTGGCCCCACCACTGCTTCCTGCCTCCTCTCTATACTTCCTGCTCTACCTCCCACCTCCCCAACATTATCCCTCCCACAGCCCTCTTCACTCCTCCGTCTTCACTCCTCTGTCTTCCTCACTTTCTCTCTCACTCCCACAATCCCCCCCACACACACCTTCATCACCCTACTGCCCTATCTCCTAAACTCTTCTCCAACTGCACATCCTCAATTAAATAGTTGGTTATTTCTTGAGGAAGCTGGACAATTCTTAGCAGAAGAGTTTAAGGGCAGCAATCAGTCTTGGAGAGAGGGCACAAAGTTGTACTTCCAGCACTTACACAAGAAGAACATCACTTACACTTAGTTTGTTTTATTTGAGGTGGTGATGGGGAGATGCTGCTGGGAAATCATGTCTCCCAATCTATTCCTTGTCATTCCTGGCCACTTACCTGTTTCTTTCTGCTACTGGACAAGGGCAGCCTCTTTAGAGGATATTATTTTCTATCCTTTACATTGGGACACACAGTGGGGTGAAGCTGGCAGCCACTTTATCTCTCCTAGCCTTGCCCCCAATCAGTTATTTTTAACAAGCTGCTTTCTACTTCTTCCATCATCTTCGTAAAATGAATACACAGTTCTGATCAGTCAGAGACCTGGAACTGGTTACAATGTTAAACATTTTGCCAGTTAACAGAATCCTAGCATGAATCCTGAAAATTTTGCCAAGCAGTGAATGAAACTTTTAGAGTTACAGAACTATGAAAGATATCAAAGTTGTCCTATACTGACCAGTGTTATTCAAGTTTTAGTTCACTCTCAGGATCAGA